>NC_087437.1:10072271-10375301 GCF_036321535.1 Camelus dromedarius | reverse complement strand
CTGCTCTTTAGTGTTTGTCATTCATTCCTGTGCAGCTGCAGCTTCTGTCCATACACAGAGCTGGACAGGGGGCCCCCGGAGCAGTCCTCAGCCAGCGATGGATAGTACATGGTGGACAGGTACCTCGGCAGCCTTGTCCCTGCTGGAATGACCCCCAGCGCCCTATGTTCTCCAGGCAGGGAGCTGAGCCGCTTCACACTGAGCGGGGGGCGATAACAGGAAGCCATCTGTGAGAAGCGTGTTCACAGCTGAGGCAAAGGTTGGCTAAGCCCCTAGTGTGGGATTTGCTTTGGCACATTTAGCAATCAAAATAAAGGACGGCGAACATGGTAGGCCCTGGTTAGGAGACGGTGGGGGTTCTAGCATCAGAAAATCTGGCTAAGTCCTCCTCCTCATTTTGCTTGCAGTTTGGTCTTGAGCAAGTTAGTTAACCCTTTTGAGTCTTAGTTTCTTCATCTTTAAATGGGCTTAATAATAGCACCCCCACGACAGGGCTGTAATGAGAATCAAATGAACTTGGGAGTGTGAAATGCTTATTACAGTCCCTGGCCCAGAGGGGTTAGTTTCTTGTCTAGATTAGGTTTGCTTGCAAACATTCAATTTGCCATGGATTTTACTTCTTTTCGGGGTTATTGTCAGAATGAGCAGAATAAAATCACACCCAGCTGAACCTTAGGACCACGAGAGCAGACTATTATGTGTAAACCCTGTGGAACCATAACTAAGCATTCTTTACAGAGAGATTATCTGGATCCTTTAGAGCTCTGGAGGCCCCAGAGTTCATCTCCTTGCCAGGCAATCTGGAAGCAGACCTTAAAAGCTTGCACAATAGAAGATGTGTATCATCTGAGCAAGAACACATCTCCTCTCCTGTAGCAGCGTCTGCCACAAACTATCAAAAGATAATCTGTCCAAATCCGTAAAGATTGTGGCCCACAGTAAATACTTTGGCCAATTTGTTTGTCAAATAAAATGAAAACCCTACTACAGACATGTTATTAGGAGGAGCTGGAAGGGCCGAGACCATTTCACTGAAATACACATGATTAATTACCTGATGGGCCTTGACACATGTATTGTGAAGTGCTTTGAATGCTGCCTCTGGACTGTGCACTGTAACACATATTCCTGCTCCATTATGTCCAGAAAAGAGCCTGAAGTTGTCCTGATGTCCAGGGTCATCAAAAATACTCCTGCTTTCTATTTGCAACAGCCAAGACACGGAAGCAATCTAAATGTCCACCAACAGATGACTGGATAAAGAAGTCGTGGTATATACACAATAGAATACAACTCAGCCATAAAAAAGAATAAAATAATACCATTTGCAGCAACATGGTTGGACCTGGAGAAGAATGTCTTTCTAAGGGAAGTAAGCCAGAAAGAGAAAGAAAAATACTATACGATATCACTTGTATGTGGAATCTAAAGAAAAGGCACAAATGAACTTATTTACAAACCAGAAACAGACTCACAGACAGAGAAAACAAACTTATGGTTATGGGGTGGTGGTGGAGGGATAAAGTGGGAGTTTGGGATTTGCAGATACACACTACTATATATAAAAGAGATAAACAACAAGGCGTTACTATATAGCACAGGAAACTATATTCAGTATCTTGTAATAGCCTATACCGAAAAAGAATATGAAAAGGAATATATGTGTGTATATATATATATATATATATATATATATATATATATATATATATATATAAAACTGAATCACTATGCTGTATACCAGAAATTAACACAACATTGTAAACCAACTATATTTCAATTAAAAAAAAGAGAAAAAATACCCTTGCCTTTTTAGGCTGTGTTTAGCTTCCAAGGAAGCTGCAAAATTGCTTATGGTAATTGCACAGATGACTCTGTTCAATGCATCCAGAACTTACCCGCAAGAGAGCAATTCCACCCAGAATGCTTTTAGCAGAGTGCTATCAAGACATTGGATTTGATAATGTGTATTTACTTACAACAACAAAGACCAAGAAAATGTGCTTCAACTCACCTGTCAGTAGTGATATTTCCGTTAGAGCTCCCTGTCAGAAGTCTAACAAAATAAGAGAAATGACTAAGTAATATTTATCCAGGGCAAGGAATATTTTCCTGACCTCTGGTAAGCTCTTAACGCCATCAAATATCTCCATAGTTAGTCAAAGCTATTAAGTGACCATTTTTGTCTACCACCGTATACTAATTTTCTGTAATTATGTGCTATTAAAAATGAAACAAAGAGATAAAGATTCAATTCCTAGCTCTGCCACTTACTCATTCTCTGACCTTATTAATAATGATAGTGATAATGACAGTTAATATTTATGACAGCCTACCAGGTCCCAAGCTTGTGCTTAGCACTTAACTTATAACCATCTCCTTTAATATTTGCAAAGAGCCTTTGGGAAGGAGGTGTATTAGCATTATAGCATTATATATAGCTGAGAAATAGAGACTTGAAAACGTGGAGACACGCGTCCAGAGTCACACACTTAGTAATGACTTTGGTTGCTTTTCCAGCTTGGATTGCCAGGCCTGGGGGATCACGTATTCACGGTGCATTCTGCCTCCCCTGGGGCCTAATTTCCTCATCTATATTTGTCTTCCTCTCCTAGGTAACGGGGGAGTTCAGGGCTTGGCCCAGACTGAGTTTCCAGGCGAGGCGTGGGAGTGAGCAGGGCTGGCTCACAGCTTCGATGCCGATGCCGAGGACACAGAGCAGAGTGAGACAGGAGGCAGGGCTGCGGCCGCGGGAGGGCAGGGCAGAAGCGGAGGGACGTCTGCAGTGCCCAGCCCCGGTGCACTGACCCAGAGCGGCGCTTTCGCAGCAGAGATGCTGTAAGACTGCGCAGGCGCGTTTGGGAGACGAACTGGAGAGAACTGGAGAGACTGCCAGAGTCGGGGAGATTCCAGCAACGGGAACTCCTTAGAGGATGTCCGGGGGAAGTGCGCTGGTGGGGCAGGGCCGTAATGGGCGTCCAGCGTATTCCTGCCTCCTGTGCAAGAGAAGTCATAATGATCTCTCTCTTATGTGCATCTTATGAAGAGTCATGAAGTAGCCTATGTGCACGCACTTGGCAAACTCTGTGTGAGTTTGGTCACAAAGGGATGTCTGTGTTTGTGCACACCAGATAAGATGAAGCTGTGTGTCTGTGTCTCTCACAGCAGCTGAGCTATGGATTTCTGACCCAGGACACCTCAGTTGGATTTAGGGCTAGGAGGAAAGTAGGAAGTTCGTTTTTCCAGCTTTGTCATTCTTCTGAGGGTAGAATATTCAGGTGTACTGAGAGGACCAACACCATTGCAAGCGGATGGCCTATCGTGGCAGTTTCTAGGTGATGATACGTGGTGTGGTGTGTTGACAGACCGGATTCGGGACCTAAAACACACGTGGCGGATTGGGTTCTGTATCTGCAGCTCAGCATCGTTCCTGGCAGAGGGAATCCCCAGGGCTTCTGAGTACTTTGCTATCCTGAGCTGAAGGGCAGCCCGGAGGAGGAGGAGCTGCACTCAGAGGCAGTCGAGGAGACCCTGGGAGAATTTAGTACCCCAACCTGTCCATCACTGGCTGGAGATGCGCAGGGTGGGCTGGGGGTCACACAGAACACGCCTCTGGGTTTCTCTCCCACTCTGCAGCCCAGGGAGCTGGAGTGAGCAGCGCTAGGGGGCAGCTGATTTCACCAGCAGCCACAGTGCATGAGTCCAGTGCGCTGGTAAGGCTTGTGCCCCAGCTGGCTGGCAGCAGAGACGGAGGTGGGCAGAGGCACAGCTGTCACCTGGCATGGAGGCCTGGCAAGTGACAAGCCAGCAGCAGAAAGCTGGAGGCCCTGCAGCTCCACCAACGCTGGCAAGAGCTGTGCAAAGACATTTCTCCACTGGGGATGCCCTTGGCTGCCACCGCCTACCATTTAGTTGAGGCTGAATAGGAAATAGACTTTGACATCAACCAGCCCTCTGCATTGCAGCCTGACAGGAGGCGTCCAAGGACAATCGGGAGAAATAGGTGAACCCAGTCTTTCAGTTTGTGGAAGAAACACTGAACTAGAGTAAGCTTTACCTTCCTCTAGGAGGAATAAGGAGAGGAAAACCAAAGGAACGGATGGAAAGATTCTGAAGCAGGAAAACATAGAATCCACTCTTCTGGATGTAGAAAAAATGGACAAAAAGTTAAAAATAATGATGAATGGAGCAGAAGGTAGTGATTAAGCAGAGGTAATTGAGGTTTCAAAAAAGGAGACCAGAGCAAAAGGATGAGAGTGACATTCAAATGTATGAGAGAAGCAAACCTTCCTGAGCTATGGGAAACCTGATTATGGATAGAGAAATGGCTAATGCAGCTTCTGCCTATATTTGTGAAAAAATATCCAGATATATCCCGGTAATATTTTAAAAATCAAATATTCCCAAAGCATCCAGGGAGAACTTGTATTTCCCTCTGATGCCCTCTCTACAATATTAAAGTTTAAAACAGCATTGATTATGCAAATAGATGGGGCAAAGATTTAGTGTAAGAATGGTGAAAGAATCTTATTCCAGCAAAACCTGTCTATCTGTCTATCTATCTATCTATCCATCCTTCATTCCATTTCTCAAAGGGCAAGCCCTTTATACCTAAGAAACATCTTGTTTTGTTCATTCAAAGTGGATGTCGAGTTCATTATTTCTCTGTGACAATTATTATTATAAGCTCAAAGGAGCTTGGTCAGACTCTCTGAGCGAACAACTTTGGTCCTGCATTTAGGACATGCTGGGCACCTGAGAGTAGATGGGTGTTTTTCACCCTGTATCAGGCAGTGCCACGAGTTAATATCCAAAGGGATAACGTGTCTTTCCTGGTGTCTGTCAGTCATGCAATCTGATTCAATTCTCGCCTCATTTTCCCATTGGTGTGACTCACCCTTTCTTGATTTTTCACTTCATTCTCCTGGATTTATGTGATGCACTTAGTCTGGTTTTTAAATGATAGAGAATTCACTGCAAACTGATTCATAACCCTGATGCTTTTACAATGACTGCTTAACAATGAGCCACCAAGTTGGCTTTACAGGTGTTTGTATCTGACTCTCACTCACTGCTGAGTGACGCTGTTTCCCCAGGTAGGAGCAGCCTGCTCTGAGGGTGGCTGCTCAGCTGAGCAATGCTTAGTGGCTTTGTGTTACAAACAACACCCGGCTGTCCTATTCTAGCCGCTCTAGAGTGAGGGGGAACTAGTGAGAACCATTTGTGTAGTTTGTCCCAGAAGCTGTTAATAGAATGGGATCTGTTCTGGATTAAGACCAAGACCCACTCAGGACATTCAAGACAGGAAAGTTTATTGTGGAGATGACTGATTCCAGAATCAATTTATCACAAGCCCCATGGGGGAAGGAGAGGAATTTGAACCTTGGCTTTATAATTATTCACACGTATTGAATCATCTTTTAAATAATATGAGGTTGTTCCCTGATTTGGAGGTGAAGTCTAGAGAAAGTCGTTTGTTCTAGGAAATAAGCTTCAGGAAGTATTAAGGGTGCATGGTTTACCTCCCTCCTGAATTTGACCTTGGCTCAGAATAAATGTGGCAGTGGGTTGGGGATTTCCTGGGAGTTTCTTTGCTCTGCTCTAAATGTGTCAGAGACATACTGCCCTGTTCTTTGTCCTCTATTGTCTATTGTATCCAGAGAACATTTAATTCTCTGTTTGAAGAAGGCTAAAGCTGGATTATTCTTGCCTGTGGATTATCCACTTTGTGAATTACCAGGGGTGAATTTTAGACCCTTTTTCCTAAATGTAAACATGTGCTAGGAAATGCAAACTCATTTCAATACTAGTGTAAAATCATTAGAACTGCAAATTGGCTGCCAAAATATATAATACGATGCTTTCAAAGCCAAATTAAAATATTCTTATATAATCCATTTCTTTATTAAGTGAAAAAACTTGACTTTATAATACTGTTGCTTAATAGATAAAATAAGCACAAAGGCATAAAGACAGAATCTTCCTTTTAAAAGATTTTAAATGACAAGTTGATATCTGCTAGCATGTGTGTCATTTTCTCAATAATCCTTAATTGGTATATTTTTAATGTTACCATGATTCAAGCGTTTGCAGAATATTCTTATCTGTCTACCTATCTGTACACACACACATATATACAAAATATACATATATCTTTGAAATATCATCTGGTTTAATTCTATTATATTAGTACTGAAAGGGACTTAATTTATCCTATATTTCTGATTATTGGCAGTAGAGTTCATGCAATTGCAGGGCAGTTAAATGGTTAAGCAAACATTAGTTTAGGCCAGTGGTTTTCAAATTCATTCATTTACTGTTTGATTGTTTATTTATTCATTCATTTGGTAGAAGGGAGAAAAGAAAAGAAATTGTACACAGGTTAAAATTATTTGTAATGACTATATTACCATTATATACATATAGACAGCCATCCACAGTCACACACATTCTTCTAAGGGAGACTGCATCTGCCAGCGGTGGGCGGGGAGCCGGGGATGGGGGATTCACCTGAGAAAAGTGATGGAGGAAAGATTCCACGCAGGAAGGGGAGGGGAGGGAAGGGTGGGAGCGAGCCATTTTCAGGAGGAAGGGGAAGTGAGGGAGTGGGGAGAAAGCCTGGGGAGGCTGCCCAGGAACACAGGCCCTGAGGGTCTGCAGAAAGGATTTTTAGGAAGAGTCGCTGCGGGTCTGTGTTAGACACCCTTTGGCCTTCTTGCGGAGATACCATCAGGATTGGAATTTCTCTCCATTTCTGGCTGCTGGGCAGGGTTTCCTGGATGAGGGTCTGCATGGAGACTGGCGGTGCAGGCCAGGTGCTGATGGGACAACAAAGGAACAAAAGACATCCTCTCTGCCCTTCTGAAACTTGCACACTAGTCAGGGGGCTGATATGAATCAAATACCCACCAAAGCGTCACAGATCCATTCATCATTCATTCATTCATTAACTATTTTTAAGCACCTACAGTGTGCTAACCAATGGTTTTAGTTTTGGGGGATTCTGATTCATTGGTAGAACAGACAACATGATTCCTGCCTGTGGTGGCTTTATAATGTGCCAAACTATTTAGGCTGCCACTTCATCTCCCAGAATTTCCTTCTCTAACCATTTCTGGGATATAGATGACCACCGGCATGTCCTGTAGATCTGGACGGCAAGCCATGGCCTCCAAAGGTCAGTGTGGGTGCAGCTCGTGGCACGGGAGCTGGCTTGCTGGCCGCCATCTGGTGCTGTGGTGACCTTCAGGGCCTGCTGGGGTCCACTTCCTGCTTCTCCGAGGCCTCCATGGAGCCTGCTGCGGCTCCAGGGCTGAAGGGCGGCATCTGCTGAGATGCCCCTTAGCACCGGGGCTGGAGTCACTGGGCCACCCTTGTCTGAGGTTGTCCCCATGAACTCCACCTTGTCCCTGCTCCCATGCACGCCCAGGTCTCCCTCCTGACTGCTGGAGGGCTTGACTCAGGGAGACTCCAGGCTCCACCCCAGATGCAGAGGCAAGAGCCCGCACAGTAGTGCCACCTGTTCCCACAACTGCACAGCGACTTATCGCTGTGACCAGTCCCCTTTCTCTTTCTCCCGTGTGGTTCTACTGCTCTGATCGGACCCTAACGGGTATTTCGGTCTTAGGCGGTTTAGATGCTAGATGGACATTAAACAGTGTAATAAGTAAGTAAATGGTGAAGTATGTTTAAGAGGGAAAGGTGCGATGGACAGAAAATTAGAGAAGGAAAGAGCTGGGTCGGGGGCGAATGTAGGGCGCCCGTGTGGTGGATGTGGCGGGCGGGTGCTGTGTGAAGCAGGGCAGTCGTGATGGGCCTTCTTGAGAAGGTAAGATGTGAACCAAGAGGAGGAGGTGAGGGACCAGCCAGAGGAGCACTCCAAGGGCACAGTGAACACAGGACACGCTCCCCGAGGCAGAGGGATGCCTGGAACCTTCCTGGAGCTTCACGGAGGCCACTGCGACTGCAAAGACGGGAGCGAGGCGGCGGCGGAAGGATCTTAGGCACTGGGGGTCTGGTTTGTGCAGCAGGAGTTGGTGAAACGGTCCGTGGGCCACGTCCAGCCTCCTGCCTGTTTTCGTGCATCAAGTCTCAGGGCGCACAGGCGGGCTTGTGTATTAACGCCTCCCCTGCGGCTGCTTTCTGCTACCACCGCGGAGCTGAAGAGTTGGGGCAGAGACCATGAGGCCTAAATAGCCTGAAATATTCACTAAAGAAGTTTGCTGACCCCTGGTCTGGAGCCTCGGCTTTTACTCTGAATGAAATGGGAGCTGTCTCAGGGATTGGGTAGAGGCGAGCCATACTGGGACTTGCATGGGAATCACTCCTGCTGCTGTGTTGCGGGCAGGTGGCAGGGGCAGGTGGAGAGGTGGGGACACCCATCCGGAAGCTATTGCGACAGTCCAGGTGGGAGGTGATGCTGGCTTGGACCAGAGAGGCTGCAGAGGAGAGAAGAGGTGATCAGATTCTGATTATCTCCTGAAGGCTGAGCCAAACTGACAGGCTGGATTTGGGGTGTGGGAAAAATAAAGGAGTCGACAAATGTATAATTACTACTCATCTTAAGTGCTGGTATCAAAGGATTCCTTAGAGGTGCCGCAGGGAGTGGGGGTGGGGTGGGAGTGGCGCAGTCTCCCCGCCCCGCTGGCCTCTGCTTTGTTTTATGTATCGGAATTTCTCCTAGAAGGACGATTGTTTCCAGTCTTGGGTACATATTAGAACCACCTGGGGGGCTTTATAAGGTCTGATGCCTGAGTCCCACTCCCCCCCGACCTGAATTCTTAACTGGTTTGAATTTTGACCTGAGCATTAGGATTCATAAAAGATCCCCAGATGATTCTTTCATCAACCAAAATTGAGAACCACTGCTCTGACATTTTCTTTGAATAAACTTTCCATGCTTTTTGAATGATGGGAAAGGCTTGGGTTGAGATCTAGAAGTGCGTGGTGGCATTTGTCTTTTTTCTTTTTCCCTTCCAGCCCTCGGCACGTTCATACCACCTCCTTAATTTACTTTGAGAAATTTCTTCTTCCCTTGGTTCTTAGCCACGGTAGCAGTCGTGCCTGTCTTTCCATCGTTACGGCGAACTTTCTGGATCTCTTCTCTCCCTTTCCCTGGTGCGGCCAGATGGCAGCTGTTTCACCTGAGCTCAACCAGTTGGACACAGGGATGTCAGAGGTAGCTGCAGGTGGCAATGCAGCAATGGCCAAAATGCTGGCAGAGTCCTGTCTGGAATTTCTCATCACGCAATGGTTGCTGAGTCCTGCTCCCAGCTTCTTGGCCCTTGATGCTTTTCTGGTTCTTCTCATCCATCTGCAACCTGGTGCCCCCACCTCCTGTTGGTCCTGTCAGTCTCCGGTGCCTCGCCCACTATCATGTCAATAACTTCCCTGTTGCTTAAGTTAGCTTCAGCTTGTAACCAAGAGCTCTCCTGATACGGAATGCCTGGGTGGCCTTCTTCGCTCTACTTGCATTGTGACACTATTGCAGTCTATTATTTGGCAGCTATGCACTGTGATTTCTTTGTTGGAAAAGAGCAAACAACAGGAATAACAATCTATTGAACTGGGCTTATTCAGTAGGGAACAGACAGATATGACTTGATGCTAAATCCTTCGGAGGTCATAAACAGTCACTTCTAAAACGCTATCAGTAATAATCCTTTATGCAACATCTACTTCCTGAAGTACAAAACTTTGACTTAATATTTTGACAGATGTCAAGTCTTTGATTGAAATTCAATCTATGTAAGATCTTCAGACTGGGGAACTAACCAGACTTCCATCTTGGGGCATGTGCCAGACATCCAAGGGAGTTGTGTCAGTTTGTGTCCTGTAGGAAGCAGACCAAGACAGAATTGGAAGCGCAAGAAATTCAGTGGAGGAAATGCCAGGGAAAGGTAAAGAGGAGAGGCCACAGAAGCAGTGGACGGAACCCTCAGACCACGCTGTAGTTCTGACACCTGGGAAGCACCGTGATCGGGCCAGCACACACTCCTGCGCGTGCGCTCCCTACAGGCAAGTCTTCACTGCTCTGTTTCTCCATCTCCAGTTCCCCCTGGAACCCACCTCTAACATCTCCTTGTGAAATCTTTCACTTTCCTCCCTGAGGTTGAGTTGATCCTACGCGATGCATGACGGTATACTGCGTATAACTGTGTCCCTTACCCTGACAGCAGTATTCACCCTTCCTTCCAGTCTTTGAGCTCCTCGAGGGTAGAACTCTGTCATCTTTGTGACCCCTGAACTCATGGGATGTGTGGAACGAATGAATGAGGTCGAGGAGCAATAGAAGGCCTGGCCCTACAGCTGATCTGAAATACTAAATAAGGCGCGACATGGCCATCAGACCCTATGACACAGGCTGCATTGTCTTCTCTTAAAGATACTCACTTTAGCCCATGTAGGGTTGGCCCCACACAGCCCCAGTGTCAGAAAGCGAACGGGAAGGGTCTCAGTGATGCTCCTTCAATCCCCTGGCTAAAGGAATGCCAAGCCATTGCTTTCCTCCACAAAACCAATCCATTTTTATTTGGTTTGTCATTTACCACCCCCTGAATAACTTGTTACAGGTGGAGTGATGGGCTGAGAGAGGAAGGCTGGCGGGCTGCCCAGGCAGGCTGTCTCTGGATGTGGTCTTCCCAGCGCGGCTGCCCCAGCCTGGGTCTGAGTCTTCGCCTTACAGAACCTTGCTATTTTGTTCCACATGGAAAGGATCATCTACTCAAACCCACAAGACTGATGAATATTAACCAAGATCCCAAACTATTCATTTACAATGAAAAATGTAACAGGCGAACAGATGAGAAATTCGCTGGGGTTGGGGTGGGTGTTCTTACCGCTTTAGGAAAACACATGTGGGAAAGATACGTTTGAATCACAAGTCACTTAAAGGAGCCAGATGAGGAGAAAGTGAAGCGTGTCACTGGTCCACGAGGTGGATGCTGTTTCCGGATTGTCCCAAGCAGGCTGCTTATTCATGCTCATAGCCCCTGGAGGGGAACCCACCAAAAACTCCTTGCATTTTGACTCCCCACCTACAAGATCCCAATAGGTCAGTTTCTGCTGTTAATAGGATTTCAATTAAAAAAACACACACACAAAACTGCCAGGTCTCCAATTTTCATGTGAGAATTATGATCCAGTAAGACTTTGTCATTCCGTGCATCCTGGACACTTATGACTGGACTTCAATATTTTTAAATTCCTGCAGCCCCACATGGGCTTAAATTAATTGCTACATTTAGTGAATCTCATCCATTATGTATTAACTTATTAATTTCATTCTTAGAAAATGGTTACATTATTTATAGGTTTGAGGGGTCTGGGCTTTACTTCTCATATCGATCACACCATTTTTGGGGGCCCTTGGTCCACCTCCACACTCCCTGCAAACACTGATTGATAATCATTCCTTAAGCAGTGCTTTTCAAAGTGCCAGTCTCCATGCATTAGTATGTCGTAAAATCAAACAGTGGGTTCCGACCAGTGGCTTAAATATAAAATAGAATAGGAAATATTAGAATTCATCACACATAGATAAATAGTGTTTTATATGTATTCCAAGTACTAGGTTGTGATGTAAAACATTTTTCTGAACCTGGGTTAGGTTTTTTTTAAAGAAAAAAGGAACTTGTGGACTCCTCCCTACAACCCAGAGCATCATCTTCTGCCTTAGAGAGCAGGATGCTTTTTGTGTTTGAATGTGTTAGAAAATTTATTTAAATAGAACCTTTGCCCCAAAGAGTCCTATTACTGAGGGGACCGTGTACCCTCTGCTTCAGAAGCCTGCAGAAAGGTCCTATATTGGACAGTGTGTGAAAGGAGGTTAAAAAAAAAAAGAGTGCAAGGCCTGCCTGGCCAAAGGTGAATGAGAAGTCAGCTGAGAGGGAGGCCAGTAGAACTTTCAGAAAACCCTAGTCACTGCTTCTCTGCTGCTCAAGTTTCTCTTTTTCCACTGGGGCTTGGGGCTCCTGACTGTCTGAGCAGAGCTGCACTGAATTTACCGAGTTCCCTATGAGACGGGGTGATGGTGATGCTGCTCAGATTCAGCCAGGAACAATGAGATTTTCATATGAAATTTAATTTTCTTAGGAAATTGTTTTCATAAGCACAGAAATGCAGCATATATTTGGGCACTCAAAGATTAGTGTTCTTTGAGGCACAAATACGTTTTTTTCCCTCTCTGGAGTTCAGTTTATTTTATAGAGTTGATGTGTTCGTGAACAGGTGGTGCGGAGTATTGAAAATGGCAGACTGCGTTATCCACCCATCCATCCATCGATCCATGCATCTCCATCCACCCATTTGTCTGTCCATATGTGTGTCCATCTGTCCAACCATCCATCTCTATCCACTTGTTTGTCTGTGTATACATGTGTCCATCTGTCTGTTCATCCCTCCACCCATCCATCTATGCATCTCCATCCACCCATTTTTCTGTCCATACATGTGTCCATCTGTCCCTCTATCCATCCGTCTCCATCCATCCAATGTCCATCCATATGTATGTCCGTCCATCCAGCCATCCATCAGTCTCCATCCACTCATTTGTCTATTTGTGTGTCCATCTATCAATCCATCCATTTCCATCCACTCATTTATCTGCCTATACATGTGTCCATCTGTCCATCCATCTACCCCTTCCTTGCAGAGTACCTTTGTACTCTGTGTAAGCAGTTTGTCCCCATATTGTGTGTTTTTAAGTCAGGAAATCTTAGGTTGGTTGGGAATTTATAAGTTAGTTGATGTAGTTCTTATCAGATGAATGCATCTTCTTTATAGATCTCCTGGCAGGTGGGAATTCAGGCTTCTGGAATCACAGGAATACACCCTTCTGACTGAGAAAGTTCTTTCCTGTGTTTCTTTTTCACTAGCTCCCCTCAGAATTCTTTTGTCTGATCTGAAGAGCCACTCTCCACCTACTTTTCCATTCAATTCCTGAGCCAGTTCCTCAGCTGGCTGGTTCCTGAGCTAGTCTTAATGCAACTTGATGGATTTGCATTCCCATCAGAGGATGGGATCCAGACCATGACTGACATCTGACAGGTCTAAGGTGTGCCCCTATCCAAGCTACACCCTTCACGCACCCACTCTGCTGTTCATCTCTTGTGCCTCTGCTTCTCTCTGGTTTTCCCTCTGGGATTGTTACCCGAGTCGGAATCTCTCCCTTACTGGGGCCCTGACAACCCTCCAGCCCTTTCCCATCTGTCTATCCCAGGCGTTGGATGGATGGATTCAACCTGAATGATCCCTCCCTACCCCCAGTACTGTGATGCCCACATCTGTTACTATTGCAGGTGGAAACTTAGGCACTGATGCCATCTGAAAGTGAATCTAAGCCAGTCAGGTACCCCTGAGCATTCTAATCTGGATTCTTGATTTATATCCCCGAAGCTCGTCCCAATGCCAGATAAGTCCCACAACTCTGGTACTTCTGGATTTCTCTGCCTAGTCTTACCTTGAAAGTTCCAGTCCGTCTTTCTGTGAGTCTCTCCAGGTTATAGTATTGGTTCTAATTCTTCATATTGTTTCTAATTCTAGCCCAGGGGGCCATGTCTATGACAGCTTCATGAATCGATTTGAAGATGCTTACTATTTGAGTTTTCTCTTGCTGTGTAACAAACAACCCCTGCTCAACACAGTAACTTTTTTGCTAATGATCTTGCAGTTTGGCAAAATTCAGTGGGGAAAAGCTCATTTTTGTTCTATGTGATGTCAGCCAGGGTAGTTTGATGACATAAGAATCATCCAAGTTGTTCATCTAAGTGATTCACTAAGGGCACAGCCATCAGATTTGTGTTGACTGAACATTGCTGTGTTAGACAAGAGATGACAATCTAAATTATCTTGACAGGGTAGAGCAGTCATTTAGATCTAATAAGGCAAAACTTTACAAGGACAGCTATTAAGTAGTTGAATTGAGTCTAAAATTCAGCTTTCTCAGTATAAGATAGAAGTGCCATGCCGTACCAAGAGGAGATTAGAAAAAGAAGCCTTAGTCATAATCAATAATAAGTTCAGTGTCAGTTAGCAATGAAATGTAACTTTTAAGGAAGTTAACAGGACCTTGGGTTGTATCAAGCAAGATGTAAGCTTTAAGGGAAAGGAGGTGAAAATCTTGTTCTATATTCCATATGGGTTTACATTAAAATATTGCATCATGTTCTTTGTAGGGTACTTAGGAGGAAAAAAGAATTAAAACTAGATTAGAGGAGGAAAAAGCCAGTATATTTATGGTCTATAGTTTTCTTAAGAACAGGGTCCATGTCTTAGGTCACTGCAGCATCATGAACACCTGTCTCCATTCCTGGCATAACCATAATTATTGTTGTTCAAGCAATGTTTTCCATATCTTGGTAAGACTTGGATTGATGCCATGTAAGTAGTGGGAAAGGAACCAGGGCTTTTCAGCTGAGAGAAGACTGAAGTGGAGAGGGAAAGGGTGAAACAGGGTGAGATGTGTCTCTGGGGACTGTGGTGGATTACAGAAGGCTGCAAAATCTTTGTCAGTCCCCTCCATCAGGAAGTGGAGCTACAGTATGTCTTTTTTGTATAAGCTCTATCACACACAGGACTTTCTCTGGGGCATACACTTAGGAATAAAATTTAGGGTTATAGAGTATTTTGAAATGATCTTCAAATGAGACATTGCATATTCTGTATAGTGTTTGACAATTCATGGATAAACCCTTGAAACCATCACCATAATTGGGACACAGAACATTTCATTTTTTTTTTAAATTGACGTATGGTCAGTCATTTACAACATTGTGTTAGTTTCTGGTGTACAGCATAGTGATTCAGTTATACACACACACACACATATATATATATATTCCTTTTCATATTATTTTCCACTATAGGCGATTACAAGGTATTGATTATAGTTCTCTGTGTTCTGCAGTAAGACACAGAACATCTCTACCACCTTCCAAAGTTTCCTCACATCCTTGTCCTGTCACTCTTCCCTTCCATCCCCAGTCCTCAGGCAACCCCTGATCTGTCACCATAGGTTACTTGCATTTTCTAGAATGTCTTACAGATGGAATCATACAGTATGTACTTTTTTGTATCTGGCCTCTTTCACTCAACACAATGATTTTGAGGCTCAGGTGCTTTGCTGCTCTTCCAGGACTGTTCCTTTTTAATGGCCGAGTGGTATTCCACTGTAGGCACAGAACACATTTTCTTCATTTACTTCCTGATTGGTAGACATTTGCTTCCAGATTTTTGCTCTTATCAATAAAGCTGTTTTGAATACTCATGTGTGTGTCTTGGTGTGGACGTATGTTTTCATTTCTCTTCAGTACCTAGACGACTTCTCCTTGTTTTGTCTTTTGCTTTGTTTTGTTTTTCCACCAGACTCTTCCTGCCTAGAATTAACACCACCATTCTGCAGTTTTGAAAACCTAACTTATGCCCTATTTTGAAAACTGCAGCAAAATTTACCCACCTCCAACCTCCTGTGATATCCTGATAGTTCCTCATAGACACTGGTGAATATGCTAAGAAACTGGGCAGCCAAAATGATGAGTGTTTATACTGAAGAGAGATTACTCTGGGTGAGGACAATGAGAAACTTCCATGACAAGGAGGGGATAGTGAAAGGGGGCTTGGAAAGCAGGGACGAATTTGGTCATGATGAGGTGAGGACAAATGATACAAAAGTCAGATGCACAGACAGCATGAACAAAGGCCCTGTGGCAGGAAAGGGAGGCACCTCAGGGCAGCGATCTGCGGGGTGATGGGAGCTGGGGAAAACGTGGCCATGAGATCAGGTACAGTGGTGGGTGGACTGTAGTCAGACCAACACCAGCCTCTGAATACCAGGCGAGGAACCTGAACTTGACGGTGACTGTGATGTCCTGCAGGAAATGCTCAGGCTGTGCCTCATGATTAAAGGGACCAAAGGAAAATGACATGAAAAGCAGGAAAGCCAGGTGCAAATCTGCTGTACTTAAAGAAAAAAAAAAAAAGATAACAAGGACCTGAATCTGAGTGATAATGACTCTGCTTGGTATTAGAAGTTCACATAATTTTTGTGTCATTTACTGCTTTGGGCTAATCTTGCAACTTCTTTTCCACATTGATCTAAACTAGCTTTAAGTACCTAATTGTATGTATGCCAACTGATATTTTTCTGATTTTAAAAATTTATAAACACAGCTCTCAAGTTATGCCATTTGCAGATGGAAAGAATGAAAATGTAAATAAATTGAAACTATCTATTTAACCCATTAAATTAATACACTGTTTATGATCCTTGGGTAATATTTGGGTTAGTAACTCTTTTAGGTGACGTCTCTTTTTGCTGATATCTAAAAGACCCATAATGTTTTACAGTTCCTGAAGTATTTAATAAAGGCTTAATAAAGTTTAAGTATAAAATTGAAGAACGTACAGTACACCCACATACATTTTATTTTATTTTATGTGGTATAATTTACACACAGATCTTAAACACATAGTTTGATGAGTTTCACAAACATATACATGCACATAACCTCACCCTAATGGGATAGAGAACTTTTCATCGCCCAGAACGTGCTCTTGTGCTTTTCCCAGACAATCTGCACCCCTCTGTACCCCACGACCACCATCCTGGCTTATCACTAGAGACTGGTTTCGACTGTCCTAGAATTTCATACATGGAATCACACAATGTGCACTTTTTCGTATGTGATGTTCTCTCCTCTAACCGTGTTTTAGAGGTTTGTCCGTGATGGTTCCATAGCGCCCTAGTTCCTTCCTTTATGTTGCTGAGCAGTGCTCTCGTATACGCATACGCCGCTGTTTGGTTCAGCCACCCTCCTGTTGGTTGGGGCTGTTTCCAGGCTGGGGCCATTGTGAATAGAGCTGCTATGAACATTTTGGGGCAGGTCTCTTTGTGGCCATATGGTTCCATTTCTTAGACCGGCACCTCGGGAGCCGTGGCCGGGTCATATGGTAGGTGTGTGTCTAACCTTTTAAGAAACAACTAAACTGTTTCCTGAAGCATTTCAATTTTATAGTGTATTTTAGGACTGTGTGGTTCTGAATGTCTTATTTGTAGAAAGCCTACCACAAGGCTTGGTTAAGAATGCAATATACACATTAAGCTTACTGTGATATTTCCTGTGACAGTGAGGTCCTGGCAATTACAGATGGCTGGCTAGCCATCAACATCATTTCCCCCCTAATTATGCTATAAATTAGGGGGTGACCCCTGAGCCTCTTCTGGTAAGCACTTCAGTATCTGGAAGGGGAACATGAAATCCTCTGAGGTGTTCTTAAGTGGTGCCTAAAGGAAAAATACGCTGTGATGTCACATAAGTTAATAATTTTAAAGAGCCTGTAGGCTTGGCGGTGGAATTAAATGCTTAAGAATAATTCAGGAGTGGCTTACGGAAACGTAAAAAATGTGAAACATTTAGTGGATCTGAAATTCTGCTCCTGACACATATGTGTGACACCTGAGAGTGCTTACCTGGGAATTTATTACCAGCTTCTGAGCAAACAAAGCCTGACCTACATTTGACTAAAGTCAGCTGTCTTTGGTTAATCCTATGGGCTTCTTTTTATTAATGTCACGATCACTAATGTGGTATAACGTTGTCATTACCAAATCGCACAGCAGGATGAGCTGCAGCTGTTATCTCTCTTTCTGAACCTACTGAGTCATTAAATCTGAGTTTGGGGGGAATACAAGTTGTAAAGATTATTCAAATTCTGATTGAGAAATAGGACTACTGGGAAATTGTAAGTACATAAAGTAAAACTCCGAATCAATCAAGGTTCTCTCTCTCTCTCTCTCTTTTTTTTTTTTTTTTGGTGAAGGTTGAATGTTCAAAATTGTTCCTTATGTTTAATTTAAAATCAAACATCAAGGAAATAGAAGGTGAATGGAAGAAAATAAAAGAACCATAACATTTACAAGCTAAGTCTCTTTTTCTGTTGAGAAAGTGATGTGCTGTTACTGAGGAAATAAGAAGATCATTTTCCTTCAAAAGATTATAACATTTTGTTTCAAGGATCTTAATATTAATTTAAGAAGGGTATGCTTTCATTCTAACAAGATGGAGAAGGTGGGATTTCTCTTGAAAAACTAAAGGAAATTTTGTTGTACTGTTTGTAGGTATTCCTTGCAAAAATTTCTCTCTTCTTTTAGAATTCTTACTTTGCCTTTGGTCACAATTAGTCCTTTGTCAAGAGTATAAGCCAGCAGTTCCCAGACTGGACCAAGTTACCTGAGGGTGGCTCCAAAACTTTCCAGGTTTTTTTGGGAAGTACCTCGATACGCAGTATTTGTTGAAAATCGCATAAACTACTGTCCCCAAGAAAGTTCACAGTTTCTTCAGTATGATTTACTATGTTTCTCTCCATGATGTCAATTTTTGACAAAGTTGCATTTTGACAGTTGCTGTTTCGCAGCAACCACTGCATGAGACTCAAAGGGGATGAGGGGTAAGGATGATGGTGTCCAATCTGATTCCAAAGCTTGAGAATCTGTGCAGGGCCCAGGAGGCACATATCCTGTTTAGTAAGTGCTTGTGGTTATTTAAGTATGAAAAAAAACCCCATATTTTCTTTTAGTTTATGTGTATTAGTTTTTCAAATGCCTACTAAGCTGGTAGGACAAGCAAAACAAAACAAAAAAAAAAACAAAAATCAAAACCAAAACAAGAACCTTACCAAGTTTTATGGACCTCACGAGTAAATAAAGCAGTTGATTCTTTCTTCCAGGTTAGGGATGCCATGAAAAAATTATGAAGTCACTTAAGGATCCCTGGAAAGTGAGAAATTTGGGGGAATCCCTGGTATAACCTGATGATCACATAAGACACTTTCTGACGTGTTAAGCTAATTCAACTTCTGTGTTTTTGAAGTTATTTAAAAATGTTGGGAGCAACAGAGTTCAGAGACTGGCATTTCTGAGGCCCTTTTCTACTAGACAGTATTTTGGAACTCAGGTTTCTGCAATGGTGTCGTTGACTCCAAGCAAAAACTAAGTTGAAAAGCTTGTCTTTGGCATCAAACGCTATGGGCACCGAAGTCCCTGAATATCTGGGCTGCTTGCTCCCATCCCTCCACCAAGCTCATTAAAAATGCAGACTCTCAGCCCCCACCCAGACCTGTTGAATCAGAAGCTGCATTATAAGAAGAACTCCAGGTGACACACATGCACATTAAAGTTGAGAAGCACTGCTCTACCACTCTATTACATCTCACCTCACCCTTCCTAGACGGAATCCCACATTTCTTTTATTTTATTAAGATTTTTTAAACTTTAATGGAGGTACTGGGGATTGAACCCAGGACCTCGTGCATACTAAGCATGTGCTCTACCACTGGGCTATCCCCTCCTCCCCACATTCCCTTTATTTATTTTTTTTAACATTTTTTATTGAGTTATAATCATTTTACAATGTTGTGTCAAATTCCAGTGTAGAGCACAATTTTTCAGTTATACATGAACATATATATATTCATTGTCACATTTTTTTCACTGTGAGCTACCAGAAGATCTTGTATATATTTCCCTGTGCTATACAGTATAATCTTGTTTATCTATTCTAAAATTTTGAAATCCCAGTCTATCTCTTCCCACCCCCTGCCCCCTTGGCAACCGCAAGTTTGTATTCTATGTCTATGAGTCTATTTCTGTTTTGTATTTATGCTGTTTTTTTTTTTTTTTTAGATTCCACATATGAGCAATCTCATATGGTATAAAAGTGTCTTTAAAATCTACTTTCTTGGTGCCCTGTTTGCTTGGGGCCATACTGTCCACTAGTTAAACCAGATCTTCCTAACGAATTAATGCCTGAGAATAGTTGGAATGTGCTCTCATATCCCAGATAACCTAGGAATTTTGGAAGGAGCTTCATATAAACATCTAACCCAGTGCTTTCAAAATATCTGACTGTTTTGGACTGAATGTTTGTGTCATCCCTGCCCTCCTACCTGCCCTATCCATCAGTTGAAGCCCTTACCCTGAAATGTGATGGTATTTGAACATGGGGACTTGAGGTAATCAGTGTTAGATGAGGTCATGGGGGGGGCCCTCATGATGGGATTAGTGCCCTTGTAAGAAGAGTCACAGAGAGCTTGCTCTCTCTCCCAGCATGAGAATGAAGAAGAGGTCACGTGAGCACACAGCCAGACGGCAGCTGCCTCCAATCTAAGAAAAGGGGCTTCAGGGTGAAACCTACCTTGCTGGCACCTTGGTCTTGCGTGTCCCAGCTTCCAGAGCCACGAGAAATCAAATCTGTTGTCCAAGCCACTCACTCTGTGTTGTTCTGGGTTCCCGTCATAGCTGAAAGGGACGTTCACAACATCCAGAGCAAATGAAGGAGGGGGATGTCCTCAAATTCCTTGCAGCAGGGACCCATGTAGAGGCCCCCACCTTGACTTCCAAACAGGACAGAACATCTACAAAAGGGAAGGTGATGGACTCAGCATAAATCTGAAGAGAACCTGGGAGAATCTTCTGCTATTGGCTCACACCGTGGTTGCTCTTATGACGGAGCTGACCTCAGGGACCTCTCCTCCAGGAAGGCTTGCCAGCCAGCTGTGCTCAAGTTTCCTGCTACCAGCGGGATGGCTCCTATTGCTGGCGGCTTCGCTCCTGGAACCTCACTACCAGACCCAAGCAGCCTCCTAGGAGCTCAAACCCCTGGGGGTTCCTGATTGTGGGGCCCACCCCAGCCTCTCATCTGTCCATGGCTCTGCGTCACACAGCCTCTCCTCCCTGTGGTGGGGATGCCACCATGCGGACCACGACAAGGGTGCTGGCCTGGGAGGTTCTGCATGTGATCTCTGCCTGGACAGAGATGCTGAAGAGATGGGGAAGGCACAGCAGGCCACTGCTGAAAGGCTGTGACCCAGGAGGAATTTCAGTGTGAACAGCGGGCTCCAGCTCCTGAATTTACTGCTACTCCACCTGGAGTTGCAGACGAGTCTGAAAGCGCAGGTACCTCTGCGCCATCCAGGGTTCCCTGCTGAGGATGGGTCCACAGCCCCCATGGCCCAGGTAGGAAGAACCACTGAGCGAATTTAAGCTGTTCTTTACAGACTCTTAACAAGAAAGTGGAAATAAGATCGACTGAAAATAAACAGTTTCAACAAACAAATTATAGCGGCAGGAACCAAAGCCCTGTGGGGTGGGATGGCTCTGCGGTCCACGGTCATTGAACAGCAGGGCTGGGGATGGAGCTTGGGTCCTTATTCTACTTCTTCTTTTCCAAGTGATGAAAGTGATGACGGCAAACACTTATCTGGTTCTTACTACGTGCCAGGCGCTGATGGTGATCAGCACACACTTTGTCATTGCCCTAAGTACCCACATCTCTTGCTTTATTTGACATGACTTACGAGGTAGGTAATATTACCCTCCTCTTTCTGCAGATGAGGAAACCAGCAGCTGGAGGCCACTGTAATTTAGGTACAAACATCATTTATTTACTGAGTGATGGGTCCCTGTGCTGGTACCAGTTTCTAGTCTCTGGGCGCCAGATTTGTCCTTCAGTATTTGCTCAGTGATGATGGGCTGGGCTTTTTCTCATTTCTCCTTTTCAGGGGGTGATGTCGAGCTTGGTGGGTAGAAGGAGCTGGAGGGACACTGCAGGGGGGCGGTGCTCTTCCTTGTTCCACGGCTGCATTTGCTTCCTCCTGCTGCGGTCAGTCAGTGTATAGAGGGACGTCTGGTGGTGCTGCTCTGCCCGGCTGTGACCATGAGAGGGCTGTCCCTTAGCAAACTGCAGCCCCAGCCTGGGCCCAGGCACCACCTTGCTCTGGTCCTCCTGACACAGACATCCCCGACGCTGTCTCTGGTCCTCTCACCAACCTGGCTTGTGCCCTTGACCTGGCGTGGACACCACACGCTCCAGACCTTGCACCTGCAGTGGTGCCAGCCTCCCTCTGCATGCCCACTCTCCAGTCACGGCTTGCCTGTGCCCTACTTACTCAGCAGCTCTGCTCCAGCCCCGGTCCAGGCAATGCAGTGACCGTCTTCCCACCCGTGGGCTGCAAGTGTGTCTTCTTCCCTGAGGCTGGATCTCAGCCTCTGAGAGGGGACTTTCCCTCCAAGCTTGTCCTTCCTTGGGTATTATATTCCTTGGTCCAAGGTCTCCTTTAGAATTCTCTTTACATCTTTGTGGTTATTGTCCTATCAGAGTTTAATCATTCTTTATCTTAAACTTCTGTTTGGTTACTATCTCTTGATTTTCTAATTGGATCCAGACTGATACAATCTCCTCCCCTTTTCTGCCCGGAATAATCTCTTCAGTTGTCTGCTTTGCTTTATTTCTGACTCATTTATACCAAGGTATTTTTGTATTACACCAGTAAGCCAGTTGTTCTATCTCTTGGAGTTCAGGGAGTGAGCAAGGTGATCTCTAAGAAGTGATTGATTCCACAACACATTCAGTCACACAAACTTCTGCTGAGTGCATACTTTATGCAAGGGACCGGGGTTCAGAGGTGGACTGAGGCACCATCTTTGTTTAGATGAACTCACAGTCCTGTAGAGGAGACACGTGTTTAAATGGATACGTTAGAACACAGCATGAGAACTCTCTGGGCCAGTGTGACTTATTCTGTCTGATGGAGTTGACCACAGTTCCATCTGAACTGGATCTGGAAGAGTTTACCCAACTCTAAAGTACATGAAAATCTGTTTATATAGGTCACTATATGATTATATACAGGGCCATATAGATAACTGTATACTAAGTTTCTAGACTTTTTTTTTATCAGGGAGGAAGAATGTTATTATGCTAGTAAAAATAAAGAGAGATGGTGAAACATTGTCTCTGTGCTGGAAGTCAGAGGCCAGGGCCACGCAGTCCTGGCTTTGCCATCAGTTCACTGGGGGGCCCTGGAACACAGTGACTCCGTGGAACTAATCTTCCTTGTCTATACCCTGAGGCCATTACATTATGTAGTCCCAAATGTCTCCTCTAACTCTAAATTTAATAGAATAATTTAAATAATTATTACATCATATTATATTATTATAATATTATATTATTATAAATATATAAATAATATATTGTACTATTATAATATAATATTATAAATATATAACATATTACATTAATATATATTATATTAAATAATTTAATATATAATTAAATTTTATACTATATTAAATAATAAACAATATCTTAATTATTAAATATATAATATGTTGAATAATATATTAATTATTTAATGTATTAATAATATATTATTATTTAATATATTAACAATATATTAATTATTTAATATATCAACAATATATTAAATAATAACAATTTAATGGAATGTGTTTAAATAGCAGATACAGGGTTTATGAAACCAAAAGAAAACTTTAACCAGAGTGTCATTATATATATATATTATATATATATATATTTTAAAGTAAGGTAGTATTTGGTTAATAATAGGAGACATCTTGGAGGAGATCTCACAGATAGATGCTTTAATCTGGATGAGTTGGTGTGTCTGTTGTTAACGTATCTGTATTCAAGGAATGTTTTCACTCGTGCAGAGCTGGCTCTGTAGTGGATACTTCATATTTTCTGAGCAAATGATAAAGTCAGTCCTGCCGCCAGACCGGAGGTTTTGCCACATCTTTAATTACACTGGTGGCTATAGATAGGTGTTCCTAGGGATCAGATGGTAAGAGGACAAATCACCAGATTGCATGTTGTGAACACTTCTCAGAGGCTTGGGAGAGACGCTGAGAAATAGATCCTTTAATGAACAGCATGGGCAAGGAGAAAATGTCCAGAATGTGTGTATATTTATGTGTCAGGATGATGTTGTTAAAGATTTCTGAGAATACTGGTTTCTGAAATTATTTTAAGATATTTAGCATCAGAGGTGGCAAATGGGCTTTTCAACAGATGCTACTTCTTCTGTCCAGAGTAGTGCAGTATGATGACTGGGGACGTGGGCTTTGGAGGGAGTTTGCCTCGGCTGAAGTTCGAGTTCCAGCACTCAGCAGCCGTGACAGCTTTGTAAGCTGACTTAAAGTCTCTGAGCGCTAGGTTTACAGGTTTGCAAAATAAGGATGACATAATGGCACTTGCACTGGAGGATTAAAAGAGCTGAGACATGGCATGAATTACCACCTTGTCCGGCAGAGAGAAAGCACTCAGTAAAAGTAAGGATTTATTACGCTCCCTAGAGCAGATATCTCAGGAGGACAGTACGGAGGGCCAGACAGCAGGAGGATGGGAACCAGTCCTGGGTTAGGAGCATACTAACTGTGTATCCTTGGAATAGTACGTTACGATCTTTAATTCCCGAGCTTTCTATTTGTAAAACTGAACTTAGTAAGTCTGCTCCCTTCCCATATAGGATTGTTGTAAGAACCAAATAAGAATGCATATGTGAGAGTACTTTCTGCAAGCCATGGGCCAGTGGAAGCAATTCCTGTGAGACAGGATTATCTTTCCCATCCACCATCCTGGCACACAGAGGGAGTCCTGGGTAAGACCTAGTAAGAAGACACAAACTTGCTTAGCATCTTTCCCACAGCGCATTCTATTGACTCTCTCCAAAACATATTGAATTCTGTCCACTTCTTTGCCTCCTTGGCTGCCATCTTAGTTCAAGACACCATCATCTATCACCGAGGGAAGTGGCCTCTTTATTGGTATTCTGCTTCCACTCCTGATCCCTTTTAAACCATTTTCCACTCAATTTCCAGAGCAATGTCACTCTTCTGCTTAAAGCCCTCTAATGGCTTCCCATCGCCCTCAGAATAAAATCTATGCTCGTTACCCTGAAGTCATGTACAATCCAATCCCTGCTCACCTCCCTGATTTTATCTTCTGTTGTTTTATGTTGCCCACTACACGGAGCCTCATGAGCCTTCCTTCTATTCTTAAGAAGGCCAATTTCATTCCTAAGAGCATTGATCTAGTTGCCCTGACAGCCTAGAATATGCTTCTTCCTGATGGCTTCCCCCAGTCCTCTTGCAGCTGACTGTTTCTTGTCATTCTGTGGCCTCCCCAGAGACGTTTTTTCTGGCCATTTTATTGCAATGTCCTATTTTAATTTTCTCCCTAGCTTATTTCACCATCTGATATTTCCTTTGAAGGTTAGCTTCGGAAGAACAGAATCTTTGTCTCTCTTGTCTTGTTTGGTGCTTCATTCCAAGGACTTAAAAAATAACTGGCATACAGCAGGTGCTAAAAAGAACCCCATTAGTTGAACGTATAAATTAAACTTTGAAAGGAGTCAACATTAGCAAGGACATGCTTATTGTTTTAAATTTTTTGGTTGTTTCACTTAGAAGACACTAAAGGACCCCAAATCTCTTCCAGGATAGGACTTTAAAGGCTTGAATGTATATTCTTTTCGTCCTCACGTCGTGGAGCATGGAATGGCTCATAACTTCTAGAAGGATCTGATCTCCTTTGGCAATAGAGCTGGCATCTGGGGAGGATAACAAGTAGAGAAAAAAAGACTGAAAGCACCACCAGCAGTGCAGTGGGGCTGTAGCAGTAGAATGTCTCCAAATAAACGGTTGAATGTTCATACCATGGAATATAAGGAAGAGAGAAACACTGCTACAGGATGAATCTTGTGATCATAATGGTGGCTGAAGGAAGCAATCATGTACGAACCATATACTATATGGCTCCATTTACCTGGAGATCATAAACAGGCAAAACTAATGTACAGTAATTAAAGTCAGTGGTTACCTTTGAGAGGAAGGTATTGTCTAGGAGGGAACATGAAAATATTCTGTGTTACATATGTGAAAATGAATCCCCTTTTATATTTAATACAACTCAATAAAAATATTTTGAAAGTCCATAAATAGCCGTGAAAATGCCTGAGGAGGGGGTGATGGGGGAAAAGAAGGGAGACTGTGCAGGTTCCTTGAAGGTCGACACTGAATGGACCCATCATCCTTGGGCTCTGTGAGTAGGTGAGAGAAGCCAGCACGAAACTTCCCGTTGAGATTTCACTTACATTTCCTCTAAGACGTAATTAGCCTAATCATGGGGTCACAACTCTAGCGCCCAAAGAAAACTCAGGATATTCAATATTGCTTAAGAGTCAAGATTTTAGTAACAAAAACAAGCATAGGAAATGCTGAACTGTGGAATTAAAAAAAAAAAAAAAAAAAAAAAGGCCAGCATAAACAGTGACACACACTGCATGCAGAATTTAGCTGCATGACAATGAAAAAGCAATGAGGCTGAGTGTACTCTGATTTATTTTTTTAAGCAAGGCAGCATAAGTTTCTCAAGCGCAGTAATCAAAGAGGTTTCAATGGCACAAACTAAGCAAGGGAAAATCCCTTACCATCTAACCCTCTCTTCATGTAAAATCTGTTTTCCTCCAGGTTAAAATGCAGTGTCTTTCTCAAGTATCATGTTCCCCTGAACTCTGTGAAATAGAAGGGAAGGTTGTGGGAAGAGGGTCAGCTGGCAGGAGACGTGGCGTTCTGAGGATTTTACAGCCATTTAATTAGATGAAATGACAGTCAGTGCCATAAACTGCTGCTTAGATGATTTGCACTCTCCATAAATTATGGGGCAGATACTTATCCTTTATGGAGAAGGGTTCCTTTTCCCCCTTTTGGCTCAAATTCCCTCTGATTTTTTCAGAATGCTCCAGTGCTTGGAAATAAATTTTGTGTGGTTTGTTTTATTTTTAAAAACGGGAGGGATGTATGTATGGCCAAAAAGCCAACTCCAAACGTGAAATCCTCTCTCCACTTCTACACATGAAACTTGCCTTTCCACGAGCTTTTGCGGCTGGTATTCTGAAGAGCATCGTGCTCGCAATTCTTTACAGAAGACTCAAGTTTGCATTGATGAGTTGGCTTGAAAAGCACAGCTTGTTTCCTTATTTCAACAGAAGAAAATATCTCATCTAGTTTGCAACCTGCAGCCATCCGGAATTGGGTAGAATTGTGGTAAGTGGGGCTTTAGTTCCTGTCTTTTACCGTCCCTGTGGCTTTCCTCTTTGGTTGCCCTGTTGTATTGGAATATTCTTAAGTATAAGCCACATTTCTTCTACCCTGTGTCCAGGTTTCTCCAGCCTGTGCTTACAAGTGAAACTGTATTATTAAGAATGAACTGGTTCCTCAGCTTTTGCACTTCCTGTGCACATAGGATCTTAGGTTCCTTAGGTGAGATGTCCCTCAACAATTAGGTGTCCCCAGAAGGTATCTCATATGTGCTTACAAACCAGCTGGGCTCAGCTGGACATCACAGCCTCAACAATTATGTGTCCGCTGCCAGGAGGCCCGGCTGTCCTTGAGATGGCAAGGCCGATGTGGGGAAGCATGAGTGATGGTGATGGCAAGGCCGATGTGGGGAAGCATGAGTGATGGTTTTAAAATATGGCTCCAAATTCCTTGGTCTTCCTTCAGTCAAGTTCAGCTCTGTGTTCTTTCCTTTAAAATCTGAATAAGTCAATCATTCCTTTGATCAGTAGACTATGGCAGACGCGGTGCTACGTGGCTTCTGAGGTCAGATCACAAAGGGCACCACACACTTCCACCTGGTTCTCCTGGAGCATTTACTCTCCAGGTGGCCTCTCTTGGGTTGTTCTCTCTCATAACCCAGCTGCCTCACTGGGAGAAGGCACGTGTAGGGGTTCTGGTCAATAGTCCTGTCTAAGTCCAGACTTTGAGTCATGCCAGCCAGACATGTGAGTGGTGAGCCTCTGGATAATTCCAGTGCCCAATTGTCTGATCACCTCCATCCCTCCTACTCTTTCCAGCCAAAGCTCCAGACATTATGGAGTGAAGACGAGCCTTTCCCACTGCTGCCCCGTTTGATCTCCAGACCCTCTGAATCATGAGGTAGAATAGAATGATGATTTTGCCTCAGTGTGGAATGGTTCTGCATCAGCAGATAACTGGGGTAGCAGCCCTGAAACAGCAGCAGGGTGGGGCGTGTGAGGAACAGCAAGAAAGCTGGTGTGCGTGTGGGGTGGGGGGTGAGCAGTGAATGGGGTCAGAGAGGAGAGTAGGGCGGGGGGTGGTGGTGGAGATCATGAGGGGTCTGGCAGGACTGAGACTTCACTGGGAGCGAGAGGGGAAGCCTTTGGAAGGATTGCACCTGACGAATGACAGGCTTTTGCTTCAGCTGTAAAAGAGTCATTCTGGCTGACTTGTGCAGAACAGACTGTAAACTGGGAGTCCAAGTAGGAAGCCATTGTAATAACTGAGTCTGAGACTTCAGCTAACTCGGAAATGGTGCACGAGGTGATAGCAGTAGCGTTCAGTAGGACTCAGAGGGGGCTTTGATAGTTCTGCTCGTGGTGCTGATGTGGTATCGATAATCACGAACTTCTGCCTTAACACAACTTGCTTTGGGTTAATGGAGGACATCCTGGGAGGGCGAAATCGGGCCACCAACAATATGTAAATGATTGGGTGAGGCTGGATTTGGCAGGCGGGCCACAGTTTTCTGACCCCTGCCTTGCACTCACTTCCCAAGGTGTCTTCGGAGGGCTACTATTTATGACCCTCTTCCATTGCATGAAAGTCATTTTCCTTGGGATAAAAAATTCTTTGCCCTCTCTTCTGATGCTCAATTTTGAAATGGGTTGAAGCAACGGAAATTTAACTTTTCTTATCTAGAGGCTCTCAGTTGGAAGTAATATCAAGGTCTTAACCCCAGAAAAGAAGGAGAAATAAAACATTTCAAAGATTTCTAGTGAATACAAAGAAGCACTGCTAACACTGATTGCCTCTCACCGTATGTCACTCTGGCCACCACAGTTCTGTGAATGATGAACAGTACCACTGGAGGACTGACGTTCGAGTTTTAAATCAATTTCACATTGGTCTTAGAATTTTTTATTTATATATGCATATATATTTATTTATTGAAGTAGAGTTGATTTACAATGTTGTGTTAGTTTCAGGTGTACAGCAAAATGATTCAATTATGTGTATATGTACGTATATATTCTTTTCAGATTCTTTTCCATTATAGGTTATTACAAGATACTGAGTATAGTTCCCTGTGCTAGACTGTAGGTCCTTGTTGTTTATCTATTTCATATACAATAGTGTATATCTGTTAATACCAAACTCCTGATTTATCCTTCCCCACCCCTTTCCCCTTTGGTAAACATAAGTTTGTTCTCTATGGCTGTGAGTGTTTCTGCTTTGTAAATAAGTTCATTTGTGTCTTTTTTTTTTTTTTTGGATTCCATATATAAGTGATATCATATGATATTTGTCTTTCTCTGTTTGACTTCACTTAATATGATAATCTCTGGGTCCATCCATGTTGCTGAAAATGGCATTATTTCATTCTTTTTCATGGCTGAATTGCATTCCATATATCACTTCTTCTTTCTCCAGTCATCTGTCAATGGACATTTAGGTTGCTTCCATGACTTGGCTATTGTAAATAGTGCTGCTATGAACATTGGGGTGCAGGTGTCTTTTTGAGTTGGAGTTTTAGAACTGAACCACAGGTATCGAGGTGATTGGGCAGGGGGTACTGCTGGTCCACTTTCTTTAATCTCAGGTAAGGAAACTGAGGTTCAGTGGTGTCTTCTTATTCTTGCTGTAATAAGCTCTGTGGGACTGAAGTTGTAAGTGGTGCGAAATCACACTGTGGCGGCGAAGTTTGGACTTTTGTGTGGTGAATCAATGAATTTTTGATAAATGGATAAATTCAGATGTACCTAAACAGTGTAGATAGTATACCCTGGTTGCAGTTCCTCTGCCTAGTCCCATCATTTTGGGATCTCAGTCCTGCATCTTCTGGTTACTAGCTGTGTCCTTGGATAATTTGTCCAACTTCTTTAAGTCTCAGTTTCTTCATCTGTCGAGTGGGGATAATACGACCTACATCAGAGAATTTTAGTAAGCATTAAATGGGATACCAAGGCAGAGAGACTGGTACTCACCAAACATTCTAACTGCTCTCACACATTTCTCAACCACTAATTCAGTTAGATGGGTCATGTGACTAGTTCTGGACAAAAAAATGTGAACGTACTGTGTGTTACTTCCGAAATGAGGTGTTGAAACATTGATGAGTAATTTGCTAATCTCTTCCTTCCCCTGCAGGGGCAACTGAGAAGGCAGCATATTACAGGTTGACATAGCTCCAAGATGGTAGAGATGCCAGCCTGGGTCCCTGAGTGACTGTGTGGAGCAGAGCCCTGGCTACTGTGAACTAGATAGGTAGCATATGTGAGATGTAAACTTTTACCATGTCAAGCCACCAAGGATTTGGATGGCTTGTTATGCAGCTATTGTAAATAACATGGGTCTTACAGGAAGTAGGGTGCTATCATAATAAAAACACACAATATTTAGTATTCGGTTAATGAATGGCCAAAAGGCAATAAAGATAATGATCTTAGTGTCCAGGAGAATGGCAGTCCCTCTTACGTAGTGGCAAAGTGTTTGACAATATTGTCATCTTCTAGATCCAGAGAAGCAGCAGATCATATTCTAATGACATTAGTTCCAAGGGAAAAGGCTGGAAAAGGGACTGTTTTCTGAAAATATGCTTGACAAAGAACTATGGGTGAAGTTGTGGGTCCATGACATTTTGGGGAATTCAACAGAAAGACATCTACTAAATTTCTGAGAAGATCAAAAAATAAACCACAATATGGTAGAGCCTCGATCAGCCCAGATACCTGAGCAGCTGTGTGTATTAGAACCCCCTGCTGATCCCTACTAGATGTGAAAGATGTGCAAGAAATTAACTTACATGTTTTAAGCCATTGAGACTGGGAATTACTTGTCACTGCTGATAATGATGTGCAAAGGGATATCAAAATTCAAAAGGGAGAAGAAACTGTAGTCTCATGTGGACTGCTGCAAGCATGATCCCAGCATAGTTTAGGGGATCAGTCAGGATGCTTCCGGTGTAAATGATAAGAACTCAGTTCAAGCTAGTGCAATGTTTTTTTCCCCATAAATATAAGGATACAAGGATGGAGAGGACCACAGAGAATCAAAATTGTTCTCTTTCATTCACTTCTCTCTCTTTTCCACTCTGCTACAGATGTCTTCCTCTATGCAGCACAGTTCAGAGGCAGACGGAACTAACTACAGGCATTCCTGGTCCTGGGGATCCCAGAGGACAGACAGCATTTTTCTCTCACAATGTCTTATATTAAATCTACAGAAAAGACTATGGTGTTTCTAGTCAAGTAATCTGCAGTTCTTTGTGTCTTAATTTCATATTTTCAATAAGTTTAAATTATCATGCTTTTCAGAGACAACACGTTCATGTTAACTCCTGAGTATTTCTGTGTTCCTTGGTTTTATTTAATTTTTGTTGCAAATGTTTTTGCATTTTATGAATTCGTTATGTAAACCAACTCCACACAAAATTGATTCCCAGTTTTTAGGGAACTATTACTCTTTTGACAGAAACAGCAAAATGACTGAAATGTTCCACATTTCATACATCATAAAGCAACAATGCATCATGAAATAATAATCCACATTCCCAATGTTACAGTTACTTTTTTGCAAGAAACTGCAGACACTCATAAATTTCTTTAGGTTATTCCCACCCTCCTGAGCTGTGATCAGGAACAGAATTCCATAGCAGTTTTCTGCCTCATTGCTATTTCAGAGCAGGTCTTTGTGATTAAGTACAATTTTTCTACGAGAATCAACCCCGGGGGGTCCAATGGGCTGTGTCAGCCATGTGTAAGGAGTGTGACATTAGTGGAAGTTTAACATGACTTCCCGCCTTGAATAGTCACTGACTGTCACTCATGCTTTGAGGACATTTTTAGGCTTCAGACAAGATCCATACGATATTCCTACCTGTGCAAGGGCACGTGATATTACCATGATTACCTGTTAGCTAACAGCCTGACAGAGTTCATGGCATTTTTCATTATGCACCCAAGTGCCTCTACTTGGAAATTCTAGACACACTGGAAATACATTAGGAATAATAAGTAGAGCTAAGAAAAGAGATATAGAGAATTAAAGTGGTAAAGGTTTATTCAAATTTTCTTTTACATTGAAGTTTATTTGATTTATAATGTTGTATTAGTTTCTGGCGTACAGCAAAGTGATTCAGTTATACATGTATATGTTCTTTTTCATTGTAGCTTATTACAAGATATTGAATAGAATTCCCTGTGCTATACAATAGGTCCTTGTTGTTTATCTATTTTATATATAGTAGTTTGTATCTGCTAATCCCCAAATCCTAATTTATTCCCCCCACCCCATCCTGCTCGGTAACCATAAGTTTATTTTCTATGTATTTTGTCTTTCTCCATCTGACTTACTTTACTTAGTATGATTATCTCTACATCCATCCTAGTTGCTACAAATGGCATTATTTCATTCTTTTTTATGGCTGAGTGGTATTCCATTGTCTATATATACATATATATACACCACACTTCTTTATCCAGTCATCTGTCAATGAACAGTTAGTTTGCTTCCATGTCTTGGCTATTGTAGTGTTGCTATGAACCTTGGGGTGCAAGGATCTTTAAATGAGAGTTTCCTCCAGATATATGCCCAGAAGTGGGATTGCTGCATCATATTGTAAGTCTGTTTTTAGTTTTTTAAGGAACCTCCATAGTGTTCTCCATGGTGGCTGCAACAATTTACATTCCCATCAGCAGTGTAGGAGGGTTCCCTTTTCTCCACACTCTCTCCAGCATTTGTTGTTTGTGGACTTTTAATGATGGCCGTTCTGACCTGTGCGAGGTGAAATAAAGTGGTAACGGTTTAACTCCATTCTCGGGGTTGAAGCATCCCAGCTCTCCGGGGCCGAGCCGGTTGCCCTCCTCCCTCTGGCTTGCATCTGCAAGTGGTGTCTCATGCCATGAAAGCTTTCTACACATCAAAATGGATTGAAAATGAGACTTTTGGAAACAAATGTGCCTCTGAGAACAATTTTCCAAAGCTGTAATTCTTAGTAAGTAAGGGATACAACAGTTCAAAAGTCCCTAATGCTCAACTGGTTGGGACTCTCTCTAATTCAAGTTGTCAGTCATCAGCTGTGTGTGGTGATGAATGGAGAGGATGGTTACTTTGAATCCACATCTTCCACAGCAGATAAATATGCCTCACTTCATTTTTTTTAGTCTGAGGGTGAACTGTTAAGATTTTTTCCTTTTGTTGTGTTGTTTCAGATTTGTTAAAGACATTCCTTATTTGATGAAATCATTTTTGAGGGGAGGCAAATACTTTATTTCATACTCTAATTTGTACCAGATGTTGGCAAAAATGTTTTAGCAAACAGTAGGGTTCAGTGGGAATGTAACCATATGATACCATGTACTATGCAGTGTGTGTGTGTGTGTATATATATATATATATATATATATATGCACTAATTTGTAATAGTGAATTGTAAACTTATTTTTTTTAAATTGAAGTGCAATTGATTTATAATGTTGTGTTAGTTTTGGATGTACAGCAAAGTGATTTAGGTATATATATATATGTTTCTTTTTCTAATACGTATATATTCTTTTTTTCAGATTCTTTTCTGTTACAGGTGATTACAATTTATTTCATATAGTTCCCTGTGCTTCTACAGTAGGTCTTTTTGTTTATCTGTTTTACATATAGTAGTGTATATCTGGATAAACTTATTTTTCCAAATGCACTGATTAGATATCAAACCTACATTTGAGGCTTTGTGCATTTTATTAACCAAGGTAGGTTTGGAAAAAAAAAAAAAAAGATTGCTGGTCGCCGGTCACTGTGTGAGACTGACACCACCAAGGAGCTCACAGTCATCGGCCACCAGGAGGAGCCCAAGCTTCAAACTGGAAATTAACACACGCTATTAAGTGTGGCTTGCGCTGCTTCTGGTAATGCGTTAAGACGATATTTACTCTTAAATGGAGGTGAGGTGATTTGTTGGCCCTTTGCCCAAATTAGTATCACTCTGGGGGTGTTTCTTTTGATATGCTGGTTTGTGTCAGGATATTTAAATAACTATGATCACATAGGCATAATCTATTCTTCACCGAGCAACCAGATGGCTCTTTAAAAAATGCAGACAAGATCTTGCCACTCGAATTAAAGCTTTCCTGTGGCTTCTTTTCACTTTGAGAATTAACTCCATGATCTTGACCTTGGCTAGGCCCTGTTTTGTTTGGTTCCCACGCCCCTTTCTGATTCCATCTCATGCTTCTCTCCCCTGGGCCTGCTGCTGGAGCCGCATGTATCTTCTGACAGGTTCTCGAATGGCTCATTTTCTGCCTTAGGGACTTCTGATTTCCTCTGTTATTTCCGGTCTTGGCACGCCTGCCTTCTCCTCATCGTTTGGAACTCAGCTTCAGAGTCACCTTCTAGAGCCTTGTTTCCTGACACTTACTAAGAGTAGGCTGCCCTGCCCCCCACCCCCATTTCCCAGCCCCATTCTCTGTTCATTCCTCCTTAGCATTTATCACAAGCTGTGATTCACAAGCTGGTCATTTACGAGCCCTCATCTATTACCTGGCTTCTAGTTGTGAGTGTATATTAGAGCAGGAATGGTGTCTCTTTTATCCACGAAGACTGTCACAATTCCTGGCACAAAGTAAGTGTGCAACAAATGTTTGTTGAATGAATGAGGTTTTATAATTGGAACTTAGAGAACGTGGCTGGGCCAGTGTGGCCCTGAAATAACATCTATGGAGACAGTTTAAAAAAAATTAGTCTCCTGGGGGGTGGAGGGATAAATTGGGAGTTTAGGATTTGCAGATACACACTACTGTATATAAAATAGATAAACAACAAGGTCCTACTGTAGAGCACAGGGAATTATATCCAATACCTTGTAACAGCCTATAATGAAAAAGAATATGAAAAGGAATATATATATATATATATATAAAACTGAATCACTATGCTGTACACCAGAAATTAACACAACATTGTAAACAGATTATGCTTCATTAAAAAATATATAAATATTGTCTTGTACCTCAAATGCCCTTCATTCATGGTTTCAAGGGCCACTTGCTGATTCCCCGGCTACACGCATGCTGTTCGCTACTGCCCCCAAGAAGAGGCAGCCAATATCACACAATGAAATCTGAAGGGACCCCCCAGGACAGTTCACTAAGAGCATTGCTGGACAAACAAAACTAAAATTAAGCAGAATATACTGACATCGTCCACTGCTATTGGTACTATTTGACCTGTGAGGACGTGAGCTTGTTTCTGAGAAAACGGTGTCTCGGGCCCCATCAGTGGTACTCACCTCTGGCAGCGTCACCAGCACATGAGAGGTGCTGATAGAAATGGCTCTCAGTGACCCCATCTGGCAGATGCGGAGGACATCTGGCTTGTTTGGAGCTGTTGTCCTTCTGCACACAGGCCTGCGAGAAGGCCCTGGTGCCTCCTCTTTCCTGGAGCCTACCTTAGAGTCAGGGCAAGCGGCCCCTTTTGCAGCAACATGGATGGACCTGGACATTGTCATTCTAAGTGAAGTGAGCCAGAAAGAGAAAGAAAAATACCCTATGATATCACTTAAATGCTAATCTAAAAAAAAAAAAAAAAGAAAGAAAGGCAAACGAATTAATTTACAAAACAGAAAGAGATTCACAGACATAGAAAACAAACTTATGGTTACCAGAGGGAGAAGAGGGTGGGAAGGGATAAATTGGGAGATCAAGATATGTGTATTAAATAGATAAACAACAAGTTCATTCTGTAGAGCACAGGGAACTATATTCAATATCTTATAGTAACTTATGGTGAAAAGAATATGAAAACGAATATATGTACGTATATGTACGACTGAAACATGATGCTGTACACCAGAAATCGACACAACGTTCTAAACTGACTACACTTCAGTAAAAATATACGTACAAAAAAAAAAAAAAAAAGAAAAAAAGGACAGCTCTCATGTTCATGTGAGTTCTCCCAGAAAATTCCTGGCTCTGCTAAAACCACATCCTAAAACTCATTAAGCTTGAGTTTGTGCCAAGAGTTCTATTTCACTAGATATAATACATTTCACCTTATGTTTGGGTTTTATAAAGTAGTTTCTGATTCCTCCAGTAATGATCAGCAATTACTCAACCTTATTCATTTTCTCCATCTTCCCAAGAAACCTTTTCTAAGCATTACATTTGTTTACCAAGAAAATAAACACTTACTTTATGGAAATGTACTCATGGAAGATTCCCCAAAGAAGTATATTTGATCCTTTCACAGGAAGAGAGTTGACACATTATTTGTTGGAATGACTGGTCGAAAAACCATGCTTACATATTTTAAAATAACAGCAAAAAAAGTGAATGCTTGCATATATTTTGTTGATTACTCTCAGGGATCACTTTGTCAGGATATGGCATTTAAAAAATGCTCTTGTATTTCTTAGAGAGTTGGGAAGAATAAGTATAATTGAAATAACTTCCTGATTTCTTCTCACAGGTCACAGCTAATGGGGAGCAGAGCCCCCAAGCCTGCCATGACTTATTTGCAAGATACACACTACTATATATAAAATAGATAAACAGCAAGGAGGAGAGAGGAGAAAGGAGTCTTTGATTTAGGTGTTTTAATCTGTAATGTTGTGGTACACAGGCTTAGGTAGTTGATAAAGGTACATGTTAAGATGTATATTGTTTCTGGGTGACGTGTGAAGGTGACATAATTGTGATGTTGAATATTTGTCACTAATGGGTGTTGGTGTCCCTTTTAGTTCCAAGAACATATGGTACCATGTTTCAAGGTATCGGTGGTTTGACTGATTGACAGATCGTAGAAATGGCCTTAATTCTCCACGCATCCCTAAACATGCACCCTTGGCAGTGGGACTTTGCAACAGCTGCCATCAGGAGGTGGCGTCTATTTCCCCCTGTTTGAATCTGGGCTCACCTTATGACTTACTTTGGGCAGTAGAAGGTAGCTAAGATGACATGTCGTTTCTCCATCTAGATCTCAAGAGGACTCGTGTACTTCTGCTCACACAGTCCCTTTTCCTTCCACTTGAACAAGCCTGGGCTGGCCTGCTGGCAAGCGACAGATTGTAGCAGAGCTGAGTCATCCCAGCTGAGGGCATCCTAGCTCAGCCAGCTCCTAGTTAACCTACCAACTGATTGCAGCCAATGAACAAGTCTAGCTAAGATCAGCCGAACCTGGGCCAGACCAAAGAACTCCCTGCTCAATCTGTAGAATCGTGAGCAATTATAAATCATTGCTGCTTAAAGCCACTGAAGTTTTTTCAAATTTTGATAAATTGGACATATTACATTTTGTAAATTAAGTCGTACAGCATGTTATTTTGATAGCTTATATATTGTCATATGATTGCCATTGAAACAATATTTACCCCATTACATCATTATAGTACAATATTATTGTCTATATTCATTACACCGTGCATTAGAAACAAGTTTATACTGTATAGCACAGGGAACTATATTCAGTGTCTGGTAGTAACCTATAATGAAAAAGAATATGGAAAGGAATACATGTATATGTATGACTGAAACATTATGCCATACACCAGAAATCGACACATTGTAAAACTGACTATACTTCAATTTTAAAAAATGGAAAAAATAAAGATCTCTATGGCTTATTTGCTACTTGTTAGAGTTTGTATCCTGAAATGCCATTCCTCTTATTCCCCAATCCCCTATTCCCTGGTAACCACCATTTTACTCTGTTTTTTTTTTTTTCAGGTTTGACATTTTTTGTTTCACATATAAGTGATATTATAATTGTATTTGTGTTTCTCTCTCTGATTTACATCCTACTTAGGGTAACATGCTTAATTTCTATTCATGTTGTTGCAAAGGGCAGGATATCCTCCTTTCCCAATGGTGAATAATAATCCATTGTGTATATTTTTTATCCATTCATCCATTGATGGGGATTAGGGTTGTTTCCATATCTTGGCTATTGTGACTGATGCTGTGATAAACATGGGTGTGTATATATCTCGTCAAAATCCTGTTTTCATTTCCTTTGGGTTTATACCCAGAAGTGGAATTGCTAAATCGTATGGTAGGTCTATTTTTAATTTTTTGAGAAACCTCCATGTTGTTTTCCATAGTGGTTGGACTAATTTTTATTTCCATTGATGGTGTATAAGTGTTTGCTTTCCACCATGCCCTGGCCAGCGCCTGTTGTTTCTTGTCTTCTTCACAATGAAATGATACCTCATTGTGGTTTTGATTCGTGTCTCCTTGATGACTAGTGATGTGGAGCATATTTTCATGTGCCTGTTGGCCATTTTTATATCCTTTTTGAAGAAATGTCAATTTAGTTCTTCTGCCCATTTTAAAATAAGTTTTTCATTAAGCTGTATTAGTTCTTTATATATTTTTGGTATTAACTCTTTGTCTGATATATGGATTGCAAAATTTTTCTCCCATTCTGTAGGCTGCTGTTTCATTTTGTTGTTTTTCTTAATGTGCAGAAGCTTTTGAGTTTGATGTGATCTCATTTGTTGATGTTTGTTTTTGTTGTTTGTGCTTTGGGCTTCAGGACCTTAAAATCATTGCCAAGACCAATACCAATGAGCTTCTTCCTTATGCTTTCTTCTGGGAGTAGTAGGTCTTATGATCCATTTTGGTGTAGTTTTTGTGAGTGGTGTGAGACTGGAGTCCAATATCATTGCTTTGCATGTGCTTCTCCAGTTTTTCTGGTAATTTGTTGAAGAGACTATCCTTCCTCTATTGGGTCTTGTTGGTTCCCTTGTCAAACATTAGTGGATGTATGTGCTGGGATTTAATTCTGGGCATTCTGGTCTGTTCCATTGGTCTATGTGTCTAATTTTTTTGTGTGTGCCAGTACCGTACTACTTTTATTACTATGGCTTTGTAGTGTAATTTAAAATCAAGAAGTGTGATATCTCCAGCCTTGGTCTTTTTTCCTCAAGATTGTAAAGCCACTTAATTTCAAGTTGGTTTGTTAGGCAGCATTACTGTGACAATCACTAATTTGTATGCTATTGGACACGTGTTTCTGGGTGACGGTAACGATGCAGTTTCAGATATTGTCAGTTTTGTGGCTCTGGGTTGTATTAACTATGGTTTTAGATAATAGTGGCCTGTGGTTCTAGGTACTGAGGGCTCAGTGATGGTGGATCTTAGAGGTATTTATAGCAATGTAGCTAATATTTATGGCTTTTGATAATGATGTGGTTGTGCTTTTGATGGTTATGGAGTTAATGCTAAAAGGTGGTTACTGTGTAGACAGCACTTCACATGATGACCCACATGACATGCTAGGGAACTCAGATTTTCTGCCAGGTTGCCACAGTTTGATAACTAAATGACAGCTCTCAATGCCACTAAGTGTCCAAGGAAGCTAAATATACATTGTTCTTGGTTTCTTGCTAGACCGGGTAAGTTGACACATTGGTGGGTCTCTTCTCACTGTTTATATGTGTTTATATATATACACGTGGGCACACACATGCCCTCCCCCTCCACACACTACAGGAAGGCTATAAGGGATTCCTGGCTATTGCCCTGTCTGTGTACAGGTCAGACTTGGCCATGCCAGTCTGGGTCCAATTGGCAGAGATACCAGAAGTGGAGACCTTCTTACATCTCTTCTCATGATTTTTCAGAAAAAACAAACAAACAAACGAAAAAAACACCTTCTCTAGGCCCAAGTTCAGCCTCTATAAGAAGCGCTGATAAATGTATAAAAATATCGGATTTTTTTTTTTTTTTTTTTTTTTTACTTTGGCCAAGCGAATCCAGCGGTCAGAGACAGAGCTCTGACTGTTCTTCGGCAGGGGAGCAGCGCACGCGTGGTGCCCTCGCCTGGAGGACTCTGGTCCTGTCACTGAAATGATCCTCTTCTTCTAGGAGGGAAGTGGCTGTGCTTACCTTTGTTTTCCTTGCATCTTCTTTGCCAATGTATCCGTTTAAATTATGGGGTACCATAGTTCTCTTAAAGAATCACTCTACGTTTTCCGAGGGTATTTCCCACCTCTGTTAACTTTGTGGATAGATTATTAACAAAACTCTTCCCTTTTTTTGAATGAGAATTTGATCTTTGGTTAACTCTCTAGCTCAGTTCCCCTGGTAACTTGACAATGACAGAGGGCAAACTATGTTCCTAGGCAGGATTGCTTGTGCTAAAAATGACCTTTGACTGGCACCTTGCAGCTGACCTGGAAGGGCTATAAAGGAGCTATAAATACTTGACAGGGAAGCTGTGCTGGGCTTCCCTGAGAGCTGTGACTCTTAGATCTGGGCTTGCGTCTTGCAGAGACCTCGGAAGCTCTGATCCTATCGGTTAGCAGATATAAGACAGGGTGGGTCCTGTACCTGCCTGACATGGGTCTCATCTCCTGGCTGCTGAGCTCTTAGAATGCTCCAAGGGTTATCATAGAACTAGGACATCTAAAGTCATCCTTTTGGTAAGCTTTGGGTTTTGTCCTATAACCTAGTAGATGGGTGCCAAATGTGGCCCATGTCAGTCTTGTGAGTGTGAATATTTAGTTGAACCTAAAACAATCTTAGTAGGCCCTGAAGACTTGGTGTAGGTCCATAGGTCCAGCTGCTGATACAGCCTCTGGCTTGAGAGGACTCTATGACAGATGCCCTGTGTGTAAGTTTGGGGGTGATTCCTCATGCATGAGATATTTGCCGGGCATTTAAGTGGCAGGATGCCTGTTCACCTGGGGTTTCCAGACCACGGTACCAGCACATTGACAGAAGTGCTGTCTAGGTAACTTTCCAAATTACACCACCCCTAATCTGACTGAGGCAGAGTATATGGAGAAGGGTTTTTGGGGAAGGAGGCTAAAGGCCTTGGGGAGACAATTATGTTGCCAGCGGTACTGGTCAAGGGTGGCTACTCCTTGTTAAAACCAAAGGACGCTCACAACATGGGGCTCTCAGGAAACTCAGTCACAGGTCAGTCAGAGGAAAGCCAGGAGAATGAACGCCCAGGTCAGGACTGCTTCTGACCACAGGAGGGCCTTCTTTTGGGGGGTCCTGGAGAAGTCCTGGCCACACTGCTATGGCTGCCCCTTGCCTAGAGAGAGAATTCAGGTCTGCATAGGATGAGTCCAGTGCTCAAGCAATGGCTTCTGGAATTTTCCTCCATCTCAAGGGTCTATTCTACTTTGGGTTGGCTTCATTTTCAGTCAGGATTTTCTTAGGAAGAAGCAGAGAAGGCCCTGGCAGTTCTAGGCTCTCATTTTACCAGCTTAGCAACTATAGAGGGAAGAGCGTCCTCCTCTCCCTCCCTCCCGCAAGTGTGCTGTGGTCGATGGGGCCCTGGCTTGGAGCCTCCTTGGAGCTCCCTGATCACAGGGGCTGGGGTGATGGAAGCCCTCATGAGTCTGCCTATGAGCAGATGGTTTGGGACGTTTGAAGCCCACAGCCTGTGATTGGAGCAGGGTGGCTTCCCAAAGGAAAATTGGAGAGCTGAGATTCAGGGAAGTGGGAAGGACAGTGGGAAAGCTAAATAAGAATTGTTCCCAACAGTATCCCTGAGCATATAGGAAGGATTATTTGCTCTCATTTAATATTGTCTTAATCACCTACAGCCACTGAATGGTGCAAAGTCAAAGACAAGGGCATCATCCAGAGCTCACACATAGAAGTACCTTAATAGATGATGGAGGGTGGGTGAGACAGGTATGTGGCAAATTATAATCAGGGAGCAAAGCGATACATGCCATGATGTAGACATAAATCCAGAGTTTATAAAAACCAGCAATGATAGAGACAACTCAGAAAATACTGGAGAAGAATTCTGGCCATCTTGTCTTGCATCCAGCAGAGACAAATTCCTCAAGCTGGAGTGCACTACAGGTCACCTGGGGATCTGCTTAAAATGCAGGTTGGGCTGGGGAGGGTTCCAAGATTGTGTGTTTCTTTCTTTCTCTTTCTTTCTTTTTTTTTTTAATTGATGTATCGTTAGTTACAATGTGTCAGTTTCTGGTGTACAGCACAATGTCCCAGTCATGCATGTACTTAAATATATTTGTCAAGACTATGTGTTTTTAGTAAGTTCCCAGGGGTCTCTGACGCTGCTGTCCAGGGTCCTTGCCCTGAGCAGCATAGTAGTAGGGAGCTGGGTCACCACACCGCTTGTACTAATCCTGTTCCTAAAAAAGAAATATTAGCCGTGCCTCCCAAGACATTGGGGGAGCCTCAGGAGAGCATCCCCTGTGCAGCACGGGGCGTGAGAAGGCTTGTTAAGGAGTCTCTTCTCAGCAGCTAAGCCTATTGGGCAGGTGCGTGATCCTGGGACGCTCATCTTGGCAGTTTCCCTTTGTGCTGTACAGCACTCGCAAAAGCAGATTATGCTGTGAAATGAATTCCATACAGTGAGATAATCACAGGCTGCCCCTGCCAATGGGCTGCTCCCACTGGAATGAATTTGGAACTAGAAAGTGTTAAAAAAAAATGTAGCCAAACAGCAGGATAATGTGTAACCAGAAATATTTTCAAAATGAGCCAATAAAAGGATATTTGGAGAAAGCTAATTTTTTAATGTCTGCTCCCACCCTGTTGTCTGGAGTCCCTAGAAGACTGAGAATAACCCTCCTTTCCCTTCTATGGCTCTCCCCCTGGGCTGTGTTTGGAAACTATTGATTTGGCTCCTTGATTTGTTAAGCAGTAAATGCCACAACGAGTTTTAACTTGCTGACTTGAATTTCATAGCATGATCTTCATCAGACACAGCTTATACCAGGGAACCCGATTGTATCCTGAACTGGATCCTTCTTTTATGTTAGAAGAACACATGGCTATATTCCTCAAAATATTTATGGACCAAATGTTTAAGCCCAGAATGAAAAAGATGAATAAAACAAGCAGAAATCATTATGGAGGAATATAACTCTGGGAATTCGGGACAGACTGCCATTTAGGACTTAGCTATTTTTTCTGGAAGTTGTTGGTTATTTTATCTTTGAAGTCATTGGTCAAAGGTGGAAATTAGAATTTATGGCATAGACCAATCAGTGGAAAAACTGTTTAGTAGAATTTTGGATTGTTTCCTCTAGCATCTGTTTTTCTCTTTTCACCTCGTTCAACTTCAGTGACAAAGACAGTGCAGTTGGCACAAAGGTCATTAGACGGGTCCAGCAAACAAACACTCAGCTGTCACTCACCTGACCTGTCCTTGAACCTGGCTTTGGAGAAGGGGGTGGGGCATGGCAGGGGTCACGCCACAACTGGGAGCATCAACACGCATATGTGCCGACTTGTTCCTGACACTGGCGTAGAGTGGGAAGGCAGGGTGACTTTGAGAAAAGACTGGTGATTTTGTCACTCAAGGGCTCCAGTTCCAAGCCCTGAACTGTTGTTTATGATGGGTTGATATTAATGGGTTTATCTCCTTTCCACTTGATTTTTCTCATTCAATAAAAATGCAAAGCTCTCTCCATGTTTATATCTTGCAAATATAACTTGCAAATACTTTGCAAATGAGGTTAAGAAAATGAGACGGCATCTGGTCTTCATAACTAGACAAGATAGTCTTCCCAGGGCTGCCTGCCCTGACCACCCTATGTGATGCCTCCACGGTGGCTCCCCCCTGCCTCTCCTGACCCACTGCAGCCCCGAGCTGCCTGACTCTCAGAGCCTTTCTCATCTTCTCACATAATTTATCATTTATTTATTTATTATGCCCATTGACTATCTCTCTCCTCTAGAATATCAGATCTACAAGACCAGGAATGTTTGTATTGTTCACAGATGTACCTGCATCTCTGGAACAGTGCCTGCCTGGACCTTGCTAACTTTTCAATAAAGGAATGAATTAAAAAAACACACACATATATATAACATTTAGAATAAGTTAACTCCCATTTTCGTAGACCAGGTTGAATTTAAAACAGCCATACAGCTATCTATTGATAGCATGTCTCAAACACAATAAGGATATCGTGGAATAATATCTTATCCTTTTTTCCTAACTGGAGAAGAAACTTTTTTTTTCCTGTCATGGAACAAAAGAGACCACTTGATATAGCATTGATAAGAGTCCATTTGGTAATAATAAAAATTTCATTTCCATTCAGATCAATTAAATTTTCTCAAAGTGTTCAGGTAAACTAGGGTTTTTCAATCATGGTATTATTGACATTTTGGGTTGGCTAATTCTTTGTTGTGGGGGGGCTGCCCTGTGCATTGTTGGATGCTGAGCAGTAACCATGGCCTTGACCTACCTGGGATCAGTGTCACCACCCCCCGCCCCACCAGTGGTGACAACCAAAAATGTCTCCAGACATAACCAAATGTCCCCTGGTTGGAATCACTTAGCCAAACCAATCAATACAATTTTAAATGGGCTCATTGGCTTACAAAGTTTTCTCTTCAATCATTAAAGAGATAAAAGCTGTCTTTCATCAAGCACTTATGTAGTGGGCAGAATACTGTTCCCCCCAAAAAGGTCCACACTCTAATCCTGGGAGCCTATGAATATGTTTCCTTTTATGATAAAAGGACTTTGCAAATGTGATTCAGGTTAAGGACCTTGAGATGAGAAGATTATCCTGGGATTATTCAAGTGTGACCAATCTAATCACACACACCTTTAAAAGAGGAAAGCCTTTTTAGGCTGTGGTAAGAGAGAAATGCCGTCACAGCATAAGGGTCAGAGGGATGGACTGTGACAAGGACTCAATCCTCTCTTGCTGGCTTTGGAGATGAAGGAACGGGACCACAAGCCAAGAGATGTGATGACTCTAGAAGCTGAGAATGGCCTTCAAATGATGGCTAGATGGAAAATGGGGACCTTGGTCCTACAACTGCAAGAACCCGAGTGAACAAGGAACACACAGAGCCTCCATTTGAGCCTAGGGAAGGGAATGCAGCCCTGCTGCCGACATCTTAATTTCAACCTAGTAAGATCCACGTGGGCTGTGCGACCAACAGAACTGTAAAATAATACATCCGTGTTGTCACCAAGTTTGTAGTAATTTGTTACAGCAATCATAGACTGCTGCAATTTATCACGCCGAGACCTTTATATATTAACTCTTTCCATCTTTGCATTTTACAGATGTTATTGGCTGAATTGTATCCCCACCAATTTGTATGTTAAAATCTTAATCCCCTCCCCAAGCCCCCATTCCTAGAATGTGACTGTATTTGGAGATTGGGATTTCAAAGAGGTAATTAAAGTTAAACGAGGTCACTAGGATGGGTCCTGATCCAATGATTGATGTCCTTAAAAGAAGAGATTAGGACACAGACGCACATAGGGAGAAGACCATGTGCAAATACCCTTTCAAAGACAGCCATCTATAAGCCAAGGAGAAAGGCCTTTAGAAGAAGCTGACCCTGCCAACACCTTGCTCTTGGACTCCTAGCCTGTGGAACCGTGAGGGGAAATACTTCTGTAGTTTAAGCCCCCAGTGTGCAGTAGTTTGTCATGGCAGCCCTAGTGAACATACAGTAGATGAGGAAGCAAGTGAGAGAACACAAATAAATTTCCCTAGGACATACAGCTAATATGGAAAGGATTAGAGTCTCCAAAATCCATGCCATTAATCCACACACTAAGGGATTCCCTTTGCTGGTCAAGACCATGGATGACCCAGAGGATTCTAACTATGGCCAGTTCATAGAGGACAAGTCCGGAGCATGCATTCAAATTCTGATTGTGACTTACTGGCTGTTGTATCTCCAGGAGCATCTTGGTCTGAGAAACTCAATTTGCTCATGTGTAAAAGCGTTATTATTTTTTTCCCAAGATGACTTCGAGAATTAAAATGGACACTGAATGCAAAAGGACTTTGCCACGTGAAGGACTCTGCAAATGTGAGGTGGTATTATGAAAGCCTTACCTCTGCTGCAAAAAGCAACTGGGTGAGCATGGTTCTCACAGCGCCTTTCAGACTGTCTTTCAGGAATGTTGAGTAAATGTCCATTTTGGAACACAAGAAGCCACATACAAAGTATTCTTTAACTGAGGGGGAGGAGAGTGGACAAGCATCAATGTTTTCTTTTTACATTTCACTCTAAAAGGCAATTTAAGTGTGTCTTACTGTTTGAAATTCCCAGTGGGAGCCTTATTGAGTGTAGTGTTCAGAAAACCAGTGGAGTGAACAACAGCTGTTTAGAAAAAGAAGGGGAACCGTCCACTCTGGTTTAGTTTGTTGGGTTTATTACGGGATAAGAGTGAACAGCAAAGAGAAAAAGATTATTTACCTGTGGTAAAGTTAAAAGACAGCTCTCCCACAGGACAGCAGCGTGTGACACAAGTCTTGGGTTCCGTGTGATGTACTTCCAGGGGGAAAGCATTTACTTTGACTTGAATACTCTTCAAGCTTCTCTTTCCTAATATCTACTCTCACAAATGATAGTCTTTGTATAGGAGATAATAGAAGCTCCCTTGGCTCCAAAAGATACACCAGCCCCAAACACGGTTGCTTCAACTGTGAGCTTTAGGAGGGGACTGGACAGCCGCTCCCACCAACCCTCAGATTCCCGGTGAGCACAAACTTAGTGCCAGTGTGGGGAGCTGACATGCTTTCTTGTACATGTTACCAAAATAACATCACCTACTGATTCCGGCATCAACAAGATACACAGATGACATTCATTTTCTAGAATGTTCTTTCCTCTTCTCCCTAAGATACTTCCATTCAAACTTCAAGTCCTAGACCAAATTTCACCCCTTTCGTGAAACCTTCTTCCATCTTTCACAGATACAGTAAATCCCTCACTCCTCTGTGTGCCCATGATACCTTCTTCAGATCTCAAATATACTGTTTACTATCTTATCTAATAATGACCTACCATTTTGTATCATGATTTGTGAGGCTTTCAGTGAAAGATATTATTTGTGTTCCCAGTATTATGCCTGAAAGATAGCAGGTATATAATATATTAATGAATTTCAGATCAGAGTGGGGAGCTTTGGATAACTTAAAATTTGTTAATTTATCATTTTTTTCTTTTTTTTAAGGGGGAGGTAACTAGGCTCATTTATTTATAAATTCATTTTAATGGAGGTACTGGGGAATGAAGCCAGTATGTTAAGCATGCACTCTACCACTGAGCTATACCCTCCTCCCATTTATTAATCTTTAAATTTTATATTTTCTTCCAGTTTTATTGAGACTATATAGACATATAGCACTGCATAAATTTAAGGTGTTCAGCATAATGGTTTTATTTACATACATCATGAAATGATTACCATGATAAATTTAGTGAATATCTATTTTCATCTATATGAGATCTAACAAAATCTGTATGTATCTAACAAAATTAAAGAAACAGAAAAATTTTTTCCCTTCTGATGAGAACTCAGGATTTATTCTCTACAACTTTCATATCTAACATACAGCAGTGTTAATTATATCTATCATGTTGTACATGACATCCCTAGTATTTATTTACCTGATAACTGGAAGTTTGTACATTTTGACCACCTTCATCCAATACCCTGTCCCCCCACTCCCCACCTCTGGTAACCACAAATCTGATCTCTTTTTCGATAAGCTTGTTTGTTTGTTTGTTTTTTAGGTATAACTGCCTCACAAAACTGTGTTAGTTCCTGGTACACAACATAGTGATTCAATATTTCTATACATTTCAAAATGATCACCATGATAAATCTGGTTACCATCTGTCACCACACAAAGATATTACATAATTATTGATTATATTCCCCTACACTGTGCATTTCACACTCTTGTCTCATTTTTTTTTGCAACAGGAAGTTTGTGCCTCTTAATCTCCCTCAGCTATTTCTCTCCCCCCACCACTCTCTCCCCTCTGGCAACCACTTGTTTGTTCTCTGTATCCAACTCTGTTTCTATTTTGCTGTGTGCAAACCAGACAGCTACATGCAAGAGAATCAGATTGGATCACTTTTTTACACCACGCACAAAAAAATACATTTAAAGTGGATTAAAGACTTACATGTAAGAACTGAAACCATAAAACTTTTAGAAAAGAACATAGGCAGTGAGCTCTTTGACATCACTCTTAGTAATAAATATATATTTTTTGGATCTGTCTCCTCAGGCAAGGGAAACAAAAGTAAAAATAAGCAAATGGGATTATGCCAAACTAAAACGCTTTTGCGCAGTGACAGAAACCATCAATAAAACAAAAAAGCTGCCTGCTGACTGGGAGAAGATATATACAAATGATATATCTGATAAGGGGTTAATATTCAAAATATACACCTCAACTCAACATCAAAATTGCAAACAATCTGATTTAGAAATGGGCACAGTATTTGAATAGAATTTTTTCCAAAGAAGACATATAGATGGCCAACAGGCACATGAAAAGTTATTCAACATCACTCATCATAGGGGAAATGTAAATCAAAACCTTAATGAAATATCACTTCACACATGTCAGAATGACTATTATCAAAAAGACAACAAATAATAAGTGTTGGTGAGGAAGTGGAGAAAAAGAAAAACTTCATGCCCTATTGGTGGGAATCAAATTGGTGCAGCTACTGTGGAAAACAGTATGGAGATTCCTCAAAAAAATTAAAACTAGAACTACCATAGGATTCAGCAATTCCACTCCTGGGTATTTATCTGAAGAAAATGAAAACGTTAATTGGAAAAGATATATGCACCCCTATGTTCACTGGAGCATTATTTACAATGGCCAAGATATGGAAGCAACCTAAGTGTCCATCAAAAGATGAATGGGTAAAGAAGATGTGGTGTATATATATATATATATATATATATATATATACACCACAATGGAATACTACTCATCCATAAAAAAGAATGAAATCTTGCCATCTATGACAACACGGATGGACCTAGAGAGCATTATGCTTAGTGAATTAAGTCAGATGGACAAAGACAAATACTATATGTTGTCACTTAAATATGAAATCTAAAAATAGCTGTTTTAAATAACATATACAAAGAAAAATTCACTCTGAATTTGAGTATAGGGCTCTCCTTGAACCTGTGATGGTGGAATTTAAGATGACCTCTACGACACCCACCTCCTGGTATACACGTCTTGTGTAATCGCTGACCCTTGAATGTGGGTGAATCTGTAAACATGATAGGATGGTCATCCCCTTGACTGTGTTATGTAGCAAATTGTGGTGGGATAGTCCCTCTTGGGATTATATCACATTACATAAGACTCATAGCAGACTAGAGAGAGATTGCAGATGTGAAAGAGATTGAGTACCAGGAAGAGTCTAGGCCACTAGTTTTGAAGGTAGAGGGGACCCTATATGTCAAGGATCTGAGAGTGGTCTACTGGAGCCAAAAGCAGTGCCCGACGGATGCCCACAACCACAAGGAAATGAACCCTTCCAACAGTCTGAATAAATGTGGAAGCAGATTCTTTCCCAGAGCCTCCATAAAAGCAGGTAGCATGGCTAACACCCAGATTTCACCCTGTGGAACCCTGAGCAAAGAACCCAGGATACCATGCCTGGATTTATGACCCTCAGAACTGTGAGTTAATACATGGGTTTGTTTTAGCCACTAAAATATATTTCATTATGCAGCAATAGAAAACTAATGCAAGTTCTAAGGAGCTGAATTTTACCAGTGACCTGAATAGGCTTGGAAGAGGACAATGTCCTTCAGGTGGCATCTCGGTCCTAGCCCACACCTTGATTCAGCCTGGGAGACCCTGAGCAGAGAACTCAGTTACTCTGTGCCCAGACTCCAGCCTATAGAAACTGTGAGATGATTGTTTTAAGTTTCTAAGATGATGGTAACTGCTTTGCAGCAATATATAACTAATACCACCCCCAGCCCCAGCTTCAACCTCCAGGTTACACTGGAGGTAGCTGGAAACATTGGGCTCTGTCAAAACAAAGTAAGGGTTAGGTATTGGGTCTAAAATAGATAACAGCAACATTTTACTGGCATAATTTTATTTCCTAAATTCATGAATATAATAAAAGTTAATAAAGGAAAATAATAATATATGAAATTGAGGGTTATGAATAACAATTACTGCATCCAATTTGTTTCTCAATTTTCTTCTGGTTGCACACATCAAGACAATCCCAGCTCACACATATTTAGTAACCATGCAGTCAATTTCACAATTTTATACACTGTAGACATGTGTAGGCTTGAATGAAAAAAATAGACCACTGCAGAACTACAACTACTGTAATCAATGACACAGTTATAGGAAGTCTAATTAAACGCAAAGAAATGATAGAATTTTCTTACCAGGATTTGCATACAATTAAAATTTTTGTGGTGGTACAATTAATGTGGTCTCTTGAATGTTTCAATTTGATATGCTATTTAAGTGTATATGTTGGTTTTATGGCAGTATTTTAAATAGATGAATATACATATAGTTAAAAATGAAATTTGAATCTAGGCTTTGTGGAACAGGGAAGCACCTTGGTAGTTTCTCAGGGTTCCAGAGATAATAATTTGAAAGATACTGCTCAGAACCTATGGCTCCATGCTGACAACAGCTGGTCCTTCAGTAAAGCTGATCTCATTGAGGAAAAAGCCAAATGTATTACTTAATAAACAAACAGACAAATACTTGTGTTAAGCTGTTGTGAAGCTAAAATCATGGTGGCAAGAGGAATAGCCTTAGGTCTTGAGTGACAGCAGCTCCTAGCTCTGTTGGGTTTATCTCTTGGGACTGATGCTCCCTCCCAGTGGGGATGTCAAGCAGTGATTTCTTGCACCAGGATTCTACAAGTCTGTGGGGCCTTGCAGTACTGGAACATGCCTGTGATAGAATAGACAACCGTGATCTTCTTGGGCTGTGGAGCTGGTCTGGCTTCATCACATAGAACAACTAGAGGCACCTTGCTTCTCATGACCTGAGTGACTGAAGTGTGGTTTAATTTTCTGCTAATCCAGAAGACAAAATGTCAAGATGTCTGTGACACTTTTAGCTCAGTGCCTGGTACCTATTTAAACCTCAAGCAAATGATTGACCCAATAAAGCTTATCTAAAACTCTTGAGGCCAGCTGGTTTTTTTGTTTGTTTGTTTTTTAATTTTTAAAAGAAATCTGGTGCAAATATCATCAACTCTAATGTTCCTGGTAAAGTCTGGGGCAGCACCCCATAATCAAACATTAATATTTCATTTTGAGATTTATACCAAGCATGAATATTTATATTAGATGAGCCAACTAAAGGCTATAATAGCCCCCCACATTAGGGATATTTTATAATAGTAAAAGAATTATAAAAAGGTTTCTAGGAAAACATAACACTTATAAACACATATGCATCTAACACCAAAACCCCAAAATACACAAAGCAAAAACTGACAGAATTGAAGAAATAGGTAATTCAACAAAAATATTTTGAAGACTTCAATTCCCCACTCATAATAACTGATGGAATAGTTAGAAGAAAAATCAATGTCATTTAGAAGACATAGATAGTAACTGAGCCCAAGATTGCCCAAGTTTGACTTGAGCTAGCCCAACTTCCTGATCTATTCATTCAAAATTTGATTTCTGTGCTTATTAACTTAGGGTTCATGGATCCCTAGTACATGTATGGCTTTCAGGGACTTCACAATCCTATCAAATAATATGAAATTTTTTTTTGTCAGTGAATGCATTTGGGGAAAGCGTGCTTATAGCTTTCATCAGTCAGTTATCATATATTTTCTGAGGGTGCATTAGGCACCAGGTACTGGACACAGTGTTGGGGGAACAGTTATGAACGGACAGATTCATATGGAGCTTTCTTCCACTGGAGGTGGGTGGGGGTGGGACATTCAGACAATAAACGTAAGTAAGTGAGACTGCTTTAGATACCGATGCATGCTTGGAGGAAAACAGAATAGAGGAATGTGATAGGAATTGGCTTCCAGGGCCACTACTTCAGTTGGGGGATTCGAAGAATTCTTTTCAGAGGTGACATTTTTTTGGGAGGTGAAGAAGAAAAGTACTAATGTCTTGAGATAGGGCCAAACACGTTATGTTCAAGAGACTGAACAAAGACCACAGTGGCCGAGCACAATAATCCGACAGGAGAGTAGAGAGAGACGATCTTGGAGCAGACAGGGGCCAGAGCATGGAGCATCTTGGAGGCCAAGTTCCAGGATCTGGATTACGATATGCCAGTGGTAAGCCACTTGAAGGTTTTAAGCAGGGATTCATTCTCAGTACTGTGTGAAGAATGGGATACCAGCTGGGAACAAATTTCCATGGTCCAGATGGGAGATGAGGGTGATGGATGAGGAGAGGGAAAGAGGAGACCTTCAAGATCTTAACAATCACTAAGGCACGGAACCCTTTGAAATGGGAGTGTACCAGTCTGCATATCATCAGGAAAAAGCAAATTAAATCAGCTTAAGCAGTGAGACACTAGTACCTGGCTTTCATTGCCTCTGCAAGCCTGTGATTTAGAAAAAGGTGGTGTTGTTAACATCAGCTAAAGAAGTTGCAGGCAGGAATCCAAGTCGGGTTTAAATCACCATGGATATGAACAAGTGAAAAAAAGGTAAGTTAACACTAGCGGCTACAACAATCTCCAAGTTTTAGTGGCTTTCTGTAGTAAGTTTCTCATTCTCGTTCTCATAGATGGACTCCCACCATTTACCTTTACCATCTCAGCGTTCGAAACGTCCTCAGAGAGAGATGGTATGGAGGGTCATGTGCACGTGTTAAAACTGGGCCCACCACTGGCTGATCTCAGCTCTGTTCCACATTTCTCTAGTCAGGACCCAGCCCCTCAACACACCCAACTGCAAGGGACTGGAGAACTGGGATCTGGTCCATCATCTCTGCTCCAGGCATTCAGGAATCGGGCTCCTGCCACACCCCATTGGTTTACGACTGGATTGTTCAAGATGAAGCCGGGAGGTTTCCTTTGTTCTATTAAACAAATGAAATCACAGAATCTCTCTGTGACATCAATTTGCCTCAATGGTGGACAGTTTGTTGTTTGTTGTTTGTTTGCTTGCTTTTGATGGCTGTTGGTTGAACTGCCATCTACTTATATCACAATAGTGTTCTTCAGCTTCTAGAAGTTGAATCCTTATCTATTTTCTTTTTTAAAGGCCATGCTTCCTTTTGGCCACTTTGCTAACTGGGCATGTGATGGGTACGTGACAGGGGTTTCCCTGTCCCCAGTCATACCTGCCAAAGGCACAGTCATATTATGTTTCCTGAGACCGGCTTTGTAAAACCAAAGCATTTCACAAGACCGAGGAGTTAATTGCTGGATTGAGGGCCTATTACCAACAATCAAAACTTGTGCTGTAAGTAGACTGTGAACATTCAGAACCTGCAAGGAGTCCAGAGCCCATATATTTGTGTGACTTCTGAGTGCAATTCTCTGCCTAGACTCTCCACTGTTTTATCTTTAACGGTAAAAGTAATAGCTGATACTTACTGAATGCTTTCTGTGTGCTGGATCTTTTTCTAAGTATTGTGATCTTCACAAGAAGCTTATGAGGTAGGTCTTATTATTCTTGTTATAGATGGAAACTGAAGCACAGAGAGGCTAAACGGTGTTAGGAAAATGGTGGATTTCAGGGGCCATCAAATCACATATCTTTCAGGGAACTTGGTGAGTCTCTCTGGTTTGTTTTTTCCTTGTGGATTTTTGGAGAACATTTTTGCACAACTTTTCTTTATTAAAGACTCAGAAACATATTTGGCCTGTCTTATCTTGTTTCCAAGTTAGTTTCACAGGAAGAATAATGTTAATGCTTGCTGGCTACAGGGGCATGTATCTTTACAAGTACTCAAGATGCTTCCTGTTAGTGTCTCCAATGATGCTCATAATATCAATAATATTGTTTTCAAGGAAGTGGTGTGCTGAGTAAACATGATTCTTGGCTGTCGCCCCGTTGTACTCTTTGTATGACATTTTTGAATACTTATCTGAAGTCATTTCTTCACAAGAACGTTTTGCCTGTATTACCAAAATTATACTCTGTGGAAGAGGCGGCTCACGACTCACGTGTAACAGGATCATTTGGAAGTCTTCTGGGCAAAGTATTCTTTTTCAACTTGTTCAGTTTAGGTGAGAATGCCGTGTGAAGTAGCTCTCTTAAAAAATCATCTCTGAGTTTATTTAGTCAGTAACGCAATCCGACACTCGTCAAATCCATTTACTACTATTTACATCCAAGGGATCTTCAAGAGGGCTGATTCATTTCTCAGATTGTTCACACAATGAAGCGCTAAAACAGAAACTGGTTCTTTCGCAGTTTCATATTTCCTCTGAAATCTTGGCCGATGTCCCCCGCTCTTGTACACCGTGGGAAACTTTCTTATAGGTGGTAATGAGCTATCAGGGACCATAAATATGCAGCTCAGCCTTCAGGTCCTGTAAGACCCAATAATTTACACAATGTTGAATGAATTTTCAGTGTGAAGCCTGCTAATGGGGCATTCTTGCTGCAGCTTCCTCTTGTCTGTCCTCTTACTCTGTTTTGTATGACCGGAGTCACTCATTTATATGATGAACTCGGCCCCTGAAAACTGCTCTGGGGTGCTCTTCAGTTTCTAGAAGTTGGCATCCCTAACTTTCTCCTTTTTAAAATATAAGTGCATTTTGGTCTGCCTCATCAACTGGGCATATTTTGGGATTTCTTAAAGGATGGAGGCATTAGTTGCTTGATTTAGAGCCTGTTAACAACAATCAAGATTTGGGCTGCAAGTATGAGTGAAGGGTTTAGGGCTTGTGGTGTGCTTGGCCATGGATACCATTCAAAATATTTACATTAACTTCTCGATGCACGCATTTTTAATCACCGTGTGTCTGGATCAAGAATTTGGGTTTAAGTTACCAGTTATTTACTTTGTAATACTTAGCACACTTCCTTATCTAATTTTTATATAAGCCTCAAGTCCTGAAAAAAAAATAAAAGCTCTAAGAGACTCTAAACCTGTACTGACCAATATGGTAACCTGTAGCACGTACTTAGTGAACACTTGAACTATGGCTTGTCCAATTAGGGCAAAGAAATACTATAAATGCAAAATACACACCAGATTTCAAAGACTTAGTATGAAAAATGGAGTACAAAATATCTTCTTAATAATTTTTTATAGTGGTTACATATTGAAATGATAATATTTTGGATATATTGGGTTGAATAAAATATATTATTAAAATTAATCCACTTGTTTCTTTTTCCCTTTTTGAAGATGACTACTAGAAAATTTTAAACTGCAGATGTGGCTTACATTTGTGACTTGCGTGATATTAATTATTGCATAACATTGTTCTAAACAATAAAGACTATCACAATCTTAATATATATTAATGTTTAGCACAGATCACAACTGAGAAGTATTGACATTTACTGGTCTTGATATTTGTCACAGAGCAGTTGTAATGAAAATGTCAATAAATCCTCATTGAGTTGGGACACATTTCTTACTTGAGTTCACCCATTCATCTTCCAACAGCCACACTTAAAAAAAAAAAATAACTCCCTAAAACAGGCTTGGATGTGCATATTCTTGTGTCTGAAATAGTCTCATTGCGTTTGGTGGATTAGAGTTGAGACTCAGGAGGCACATGGCTTGTTTTGACAGCTAGGAATGCCAGAGACTTTCTCGTTTAGATTTAACATTCCATCTGCTGTGTTTTACAAGCAGAAGAGCTGCAGCTCAGGGAAGAGAGGCCTGCCGGAATGGGGTGGTGGTGGTTCTGTTTTATCCTACGTCTTCCTTTTTTTTGAAATGATGAACTAAAGAAGAGACATAACAAACAACATCACTGTGCATCAGCAACCTTGCCAAGTGTAACAGATGAACACACTTCCACTGAGTGCCGCTCAGTCTTAGCCGGTCGGACTGTTCACTGCTCTGCCTCAACTGCTCGGGAAAGCCACCTTTCTCTTCAGAGCTATGGATCCCATTCACGATTCAAAGACATGGCTACCTGTGGGTCACTATAATCAATCAAAAGCAGGAAGCCTGCTTCCTTGGATCAAACTGAGTAAATTTCCAATTGCCAAGCCACTGTGGAGTTCATAGGTGGAAGGGATTTATAAGTAGGGGCTCAAAAATTTTCTCTACAAATGATCAATAGGCACATGAAAAAATGCTCAATATCACTAATTATCAGAGAAATGCAAATCAAAACTACAATGAGGTAGTCAGAATGGACATCTCACACCAGTCAGAATGGACATCTTTCAAAAGCCACAGATGACAAATGCTGGAGAGGCTGTGGAGAAAAGGGAACCCTCCTACACTGCTGGTGAGAATGCAGTTTGGTGCAGCCACTGTGGAAAACAGTATGGAGATTCCTCAAAAGACTAGGAATAGACTTACCATATGGCCCAGGAATCCTGCTCCTGGGCATATATCCAGAAGGAACCCTACTTCAGGATGACACCTGCACCCCAATGTTCATAGCAGCACTATTTACAATAGCCAAGACATGGAGGCAGACTAAAAGTCCATCAACAGATGACTGGATAAACAAGATGTGGTCTATTTATACAATGGAATACTACTCAGCCATAAAACTGACAACATAACGCCATTTGCAGCAACATGGATGTTTCTGGAGAATGTCATTCTAAGTGGAGTAAGTCAGAAAGAGAAAGAAAAATAACATATGAGAGCGCTCATATGTGGAATCTAAAAAGAAAAAAAAACATAAATACAAAAGAGAAACAGGCTCATAGACATAGAATACAAACTTGTGGTTGCCAAGGGGGTGGGGAGTGGGAAGGGACAGACTAGGATTTCAAAATGTAGAATAGATAAACAAGATTATACTGTATAGCACAGGGAAATATATACAAGATCCTGTGGTAGCTCACAGTGAAAAAAAATGTAACAATGAATATATATATGTTCATGTATAACTGAAAAATTGTGCTCTACAATGGAATTTGACAAAACACTGTAAAATGATTATGCAGTGACCATACTGATCTTGAAACTTGTTCATGTGGAGCCTGTATCAGTCTGGGTCCTTGAATCACCATGTGGAAGAGAGACACCTGATGCCTGGGCCATCTTGTGAGAGAGAATTAAGCTTTTACGTGTTGGAGCTGTTGCATTTTGGGGTATTTGTTACAAATGCTTGGCCTATCCTGTCTAATGTAAACTCTTTTAGTTATTCTTTTTTACTGACGTGTAGCTGATTTACAATATTACATTACTTACAGGTATACAATGTAGTAATCCAATATTTTTACAGATTATACTCCATTTAAAATTATAACAAAATTATGGCTATATCTCCCTGTGCTGTACAATATATATTTATTGTTTATCAATTTTGTACTTAGTCGTTTGTATCTCTTAATCCTCTACCTCTGTCCTGTCCCTCCTTCCTTCCCTCTGGCCAATGGTACCACTAGCTTGTTCTCTATAATCTGTGAGTCTGTTTCTGTTTTGTTATATTCATGTTTTTTTTAGATTCTACATATAAATGATAATATAGAGTATCTGCCTTTCTCTGTCTGACTTATATCACTAAGTATGATACCCTCCAGGACCATCCACATTGTCACAAATGGCAAAATTTCACTCTTTTTTATGGCTGAGTAGTATTCCATTGTGTGTGTGTGTGTGTGTGTGTGTGTGTGTGTGTGTAAATAAAAATGTCTTCTTTATCCATTCATCTCTTGATGGGGAATTACATACCCAGGAGTGGAATTGCTGGCTCATTTGGTAGCTCTCTTTTTAGTTTTTTTGAGAAACCTCCATACTGTTTTCCATAGTGGCTGCACCAATTTACATTCCACCAACAATGTACAAGGGTTGCATTTTCTTCATGTCCTCTGCAACATTTATTATTGTGATGATAGACATGTTAACAGATGTGAGGTGATACCTCATTTCTCTAATAATTACTGATATTGAGCATCTTTTCATATGCCTGTTAGTCCTCTGTATATCTTCTTTGGAATAATGTCTATTCATGTCTTCTGCCCATTTCTTGATTGGGTTTTTTTTTCTTTGATACTGAGTTGTATGAGCAGTTTATATGTTTTGGATATTAATCCCTTGTTGGTCATATCATTTGCTATCTTTTTCGTAGGCTGTCTTTGTTTTGTTGACAGTTTTCTTTGCTGTGCAAGAGCTTTTACATTTAATTAGGTTCCATTTGTTTATTTTTGAATTTATTTCTTTTGCCTTAGGAGACACTTCCAAAAATATTGCTATGATTTATGTCAAAGAATGTTCTATGTTCTCTTCTAGGAGTTTTGTGGTTTCAGATCTTACATTTGGGTCTTTAAACCATTCTGAGTTTATTTTTGAATGTGGTGTGAGGAAATGTTATAATTTCATTGTTTTACATGGAGCTGTTGAGCCTTCCAGGCACCACATATGGAAAAGACTGTCTTTTCTCCATGTTATATTCTTTGCCTTAGATTAATTGACTATAGTTGGTTGAGTTTATTTCTGAGCTCTCTGTTCTGTTCCATTGATCTATGTGTCTGTTTTTGTGCCAGTCCATACTGTTTTGAGTCAACCTTATTAGCTATTACACTGGTAGTTATCTGATTTGAAAATGAGAAAGTGTCATAAATCACAGAGGAGACCATTTTCTTTTCTCTTAGGGTACACTTTTATCTGTAATAGTTTTGATCTTTTTTTTTTTTCCTCATATTTAACTTAAGCTGACTGCAGACATTAGTCATAGGGGTAGAGGACATCTGAACTGGGAAGGGGTCAGTTAGTCCAAATGCCTCATTTTGCAGATGAGGACATACCCACATTGTGCCTGCTTGTCATGACGTGGCTAGGGAGTTGCAGGCATTGGACTAGAATTCAAGTTTCCTGTTTCTCATTTCAATATCTTTCCAATATATCTAAGAAGTATAGTTAATTTTTATCTAACATGGCAATTCTGACTGATTGGTAGTGCCTGTCTGGACTATTATTTTCAAGAGTATGAGGATGCTTTCTGGCCCATAGGAGACAAAAGAGAGTAGAGGCAATTATGCGTTGCATTCACCAGCTCTGCGTTATGCAATGCAGCTTCATACCAAGGTAAGTTTCATTATGTGTCTTGGCAGTATTGAGAAAGTGCTGGTTTTATTTATCTTTTGAATAGTGACAGTCTGAATGGGAAATTCTGATAGTGTCATCACTGATGGAATTAGCATTCCCATGGAATGGAAAGAATATAGGCTGGGTGTCTGAAAAGCTAGGTTTTAGCCTTAGTCTTTCATTAACTTGATCTTGGGTAAGTCATTAAACACACCTGGACTTCAGTTTGCTCATCGGTAAGACAACATTGTGAAACAAGAATCTATTCCAGGTTCAAATTTTTGTTATTCTATAATAATATGTACTAATAGCATTATGTAAACATAGTTCATTGCTTTCATAAATGCATCTGTATCTATCATCTCTCTATGTGCTTTCATCTGTCCATCTGTCTACCTATCTAGCATAACCTTTAAGAGACACATTTAATCAAATTCAGTAAAAATATCCAAGCATTAATAATATTATGATTGATTAATTATTATAAGACTATGTATTTGTATGGAGTGTTTATTTATGTTTTCACATTTGGGCTCCATAGCAAATCTATGAGGTTGGCAGATCTTTTTTGTGATGTGGAATGGCTTGAAAAAAGGGCTCCATTTACAGGTAATAAAATTTTGGCTTAGGGAGAGTACATGATGAAACACTAAATCACGTAACAAGTTAGTGAACAAATTGGAGCTTGATTTCAGATGAGATGCACATTTTCTCTAGATCACACTTCCCCCATAATCTTTTACAATTAAAACCAGTTACAGTTTTCTTTGAACATTTTTTATGGAGACTACTGTTGTATATCTAGAGCGATTCAGATTCTAGACACTTTGGATTTTATTAGTGAATTTTCGTTGTTTTTGTGGATGCACATAATAGAGATCTCCAGTGTCCTTTCTCTTCTGTTTCTGCAGGTGAAGTCATACACTCATCAGACATTTCTCTTGGCCCTGGTTCTGTGTGTTCATTCTTGGCTCAAATCAACCCATTCTGTTGAGTCATGGTGGGTCTTTGTCACTGTTTTTCAACCTCGCTTCGGTGTGACCTTTGGATAGAAAACAACTCAGTATGGCCTATCAGTGAGTCAAGATGCTGTGAAGACGAGCATGGAGGATGTAACATCTGCACTGAATCAGAGTAATTGGTTGCCAGATGTACTCCACATACCTTCCACTTTTTTTTTCTGGGCTATGCTTTCATCAGGCAACATTTAACAGCTGTTAAATGAGCTGTTGGATTGTGTGGTAAGCTTTGTACAATGGATATCTTTCACTATTGGAGAAGTTTCATAGTTTTTACAAGACAAACTCTTATGAGTAGATTGTTAGGGCAAGTGGTTTATTTAATCTGCTTTGTTAAGTTATATGTGTTTCAGGTGTACAGCATTGTAATTTGACATCTGTATACACTATAAAGTGATCACCACCAAGAGTCTAATGATCAGCTATCACCATACAATTGATTCCTTTCATCCACTTTGCCCATCTCTCATAACCACTAATCTGTTATCTGTATCTGTGAGTCTTTTGTTTTGTTTGTTCATTAGTTTTTTCTTTTTTTTTTTAGATTCCACACATGAATGAAATCATATGGTATTGTCTTTGTCTGACTTACTTCACTAAGCATAATACCTTCAAGGTCAATTCATGTCACAAATAGCAAGATTTCATTCATCTTTAGGGCTAATATTCTATTGTATATGTATATCCATTTCTATATGTGTCACATTTTCTTTATCCATTCATCCATTGATGGACGCTTAGGTTGTTTCCATATCTTGCCTGTTGTAAATAATGCTTCAGTGAACATAGGGGTGTACATATCAAATATTTAAAATTAGTATTTTTGTGTTTTTTTGGATATATACACAAATGTGGAATAGCTGGGTCATATGGTAGTTCTACTTTGTTTTTTCCTGAGGAATCTCTGTCCTGTTTTCTATAGTGACTGCACCAATTTATAGTCCCACCAACAGTGCACAGGGGCTCCCTTTTCTCTACCTATTCTCCAACATTTGTTATTTCTTGACTTTTTGATAAAGGTATAAGGTAGTATCTCATGTGGTTGTGATTTGCATTTCCCTAATAATTAGTGATGCTGAACATATTTTCATGTGCCTGTTTACCATCTGTATATTTTCTTTGGAAAATGTCTACTCAGATCCTCTGCCCATTTTTTAATTGAGTTGTTTGTTTTCTAGATGTTGAGTTGTATGAGTTCTTTATATATCTTTTGGATATTAACCCCTTATTGGATATATGATTTGCAAATATCTTCTCCAATTCATTAAGTTCTCTTTTTGTTTTGATGGTGGCTTCCTTTGCTATGCAAAAGCTTTTTAGTTTGATGTAGTCCCATTTATTTATTTTTCTTTTGTTTCCCTTGCCTTTGGAGTTAGATTTCAAAAAACAACACAAAAACTCGTGTCCATGAAATTACCACCAACGTTTTCCTTCCAGGAATTTTCTGGTTTCAGGACTTACATTCAAGGCTTTAATTAACTTTTGTGTATGGTGTCAGATAGTGGTCTAACTTCATTCTTTCTCATGTGGCTGTCCAGTTTTCCCAACATCACTTATTGAAGACTACCTTTTCTCCATTGTATGTTTTTGCTCCTGTGTTGTAAATTAATTGTCCATATATGTATAGATTTATTTCAATTCTGTTTCATTGAACTATGTGTCCATTTTTCTGCCAGTACCACACTGTTTTGATTACTATAGCTTTGTAGTATAGTTTGAAATCATGGCACTTGATACCTCCAGCTTTGTTCTTATTTCTCAGGGTTATTTTGGTTATTCAGGATCTTTTGTGTTTCCATACAAATGTTAGAATTATTTGTCTTGTTCTGCAAAATATGCCATTGGAATTTTGACAGAGATTGTATTGAATCTGTAGATCACTTTAGGTGGTATGGGCATTTTAACAATATTGATTCTTCCAATAGATGAGCACAGAGTATCTTTCCATGTATTTGTTTTGTCTGCAATTCCTTTCATCAGTGTTTTATAGTTATCAGTGTACAGGTCTTTCATCTCCTTGGTTAAATTTAGTTCTAGGTATTTTCTTCTTTTTGATGCAATTGTAATTGGGATTACTTTCTTAGTTTCTTTTTCTGATGGTTTGTTATTAGTGTATAAAAATGCCACAGATTTCTGTATATTAACTTTGTACCTGAAATATTACTGAATTAATTTTTTAGTTATAACAGTTTTGTGTGTGTGTGTGGAGTCTTTAGATTTTTCTATATATAGTATCATATCATCTGCAAATAGTGACAGTTTTACTTCTTTCTTTTCTGATTTAGATGTCTTTTATTTCTTTTACTTACCTAATTTCTGTGGCTAGGACTTTTAATACTATGTTGAATAAAAGGGGGTATCTTTGTCTTGTTCCTGATCTTAGAGGAAACGTTTTCAAGTCTTTCATCATTGAGTATGATGTTAGCTGTGGGTTTGTGGTATATGGTCTTTATTATGTTGAGGTATGTTTCCTCTATTCCTCTATTTCCTCTATTCCTCTGTTATGTTGAGAGTTTTTGATCATCGGTTGAGATGATCATATACTTTTTACCCTTCATTTTGTTAATGTGATGTAAGTGTTAATGCATGTGATGTGATGTGCATATATAAGGATGTTGGCCTATAATGTTCTATTTTTTGTCCTTGTCTGGTTTTGGTATCAGGGTAATGCTGGCCTTATAAAATGTGTTTGGAATATTTCCCTCCTCCTTTGAAAGATTTTGAGAAGGACAGCTATTAAGTGTTTTTGTGAATATTTCATAGAATTTACCAGTAAGGCTGTCTGGTCCTCTTCTTCTATTTCTTGGGAGAGCTTTGATTACAGTTTTAATCTTTTTACTGGTAACTGATCCATTCAGATTTTCTATGTCTTCATGATTTGTTCTTAGAAGATTATGTTTCTGAAGAATTTATCCATTTCTTCTAGGTTGTCCAATTTGTTGGTGTGTAATTGTTTATAGTAGTCTTTTATGAGCCTCTGTATTTTTTTGGTATTGGTTGTGACTTTTCTTCTTTCATTTTTGATTTTATTAATTTGAGTCCTCTTTTTTTCTCTTGGTTAACCTAGCTAAAGGTTTGTTGATTTTGTTTGTCTTTTCAAAGAACCAACTCTTTGTTTCATTGCTTTTTTTTTTCTATTTTTTAATGACTCTTTTTCATTGATTTCTGCTCTGATATTTGTTATTTCCTTCCTTCTACTAATTTTGAGCTTTATTTTTTGTTATTTTTCTAGTTCCTTTAAGTGTACAGTTAAATGCTTGGGATTTTTCTTGTTTCTTGAGGTAGGCCTGTATTGCTATGAACTTCCCTCTTAGAACTGCTTTTGCTTCATCCCATAGGTTCTAGTATGTCATCTTTCCGTTTTTGTTTGTCTCTACGTGTTTGATTTTCCTTTGGTTTCTTTGATGAGCCATTGATTGTTCAGTAGCACGTTGTTTAATCTCCACATTTTGGTGGGTTTTTTTCCAGTTTTCTTCCTGTAATTGACTTCTAGTTTCATACATTGTTTTCAGAAAAGATGCTTGATGTGAATTCAATCTTCTTGAATTTACTGATATTTGTTTTGTAACTTAATATGTAATCTATCCCAAAGGATGTCCCATGTGCACTTGAGAAGAATATATATTCTACTGCTTTTGGACTGAATGTTTTGTATATTTTATTAAGTTCATCTGATCTAGTATGTCATTTAAGGCCAGTGTTTCCTTATTGATTTTCTTTCTGGATAATCTATCCATTGCTGTAAATGGTATGACAAAGTCATTTACTACAATTATATTGCTTTTAATTTCTCACTTCAAGTCTGTTATTTGATTTATATCTAGCTGCTTCTGTGTTGAATGCATATACATTTATAAATGTTATAACTTGCTGAATTTATATCTTTATTAGAATTTAATGTCCTTCTCTGTCTTTTTTTACAGTCTTTGTTTTAAAGTCTATTTTTGTCTGATATGAGTAGAGCTGCTCCAACTTTCTTTTTATTTTCATTTGCATGGAATACCTTTTCCCATGCCTTTGCTTTCAGCCTGTGTATCCTTGCTTCTGACATGATTCTCTTGTTGGCAGCATATATATGTCTTGTTTTTTGATCCATTCAGCCACTCTATGTCTTTTATTTACAAATTTAGTCCACATACTTTGACCGTAATTATTAATAGGTATGTTCTTATTGACATCTTACTGTTTTCTGACTGGTTTTCATAGTTCCTATCTGTTTCTTTTTTCTTCTTTTTCTGTTTTTGTCTTGCATTTTGGTGTTTTTTGTCAGTGTTTTGTTTAGATTCCTTTCTCATTTTCTTTAGTGTATTTACTGTAAGTTTTTTCCTTGTGGTTACTGTTAGGTTCATACATAACATCCTATGTATATCAGCTGTCTCTCCCAGTCTTGAAGGAATGGCCTTCTTTGAAAGATGTCCTGTGGGACGGAGAAGTACAATCCTGTCTATCCACCAGAGACAGGGGCTTAAAGGGTTTCTCCCATGTGAGCTGCATGTGCCTTTGTGTTGTGGTGGGGCTGTTGCTGCTGCGTGGTGTGTTGATGGGCAGGGTATTGCTCTGCTTGCTGACAGGCCTGTCTGAGGTACTGGGGTGGATGGTATTCTCAGCAGGTTATGGCCACTGATACTAACAAGTTAGAGGGAGAATTCCAAAGTGACATCCACCAGTGTCAGAATTAGCAAGGTAGCCTGAGATTGCAAAATTGGCTCCTCTGTGTCTCTGTCTGTAGGGAGTATCCCAACTGGTTCCTGCCTCTCTGGCAGATACTTAAAGATTAGTAAGTGGGTCCCCTTCACCTATGGTCCATGTAATTTTCAGTCTAGTGTTTTTCTGCTGACTTTTGGGTCAAGTGAGTTTGTGAATGTGTCCTTTGAGAGTGGATTTTCTGTTCTCTGTAGTTCTATAGTTTTACTGTGTGTATTTCTAGTTGGTTTTTTAAAGCAAAGTGTTTTGGAGGCTTGTCTCTGCTATACAGGATCTGGGATCTGAGCCTGATGTGGAACTTGAATTCCTTTTTCATCATGGAAAAGATCCACACCTTTGTGGTCCCTCCTGATTATAGAATGCTACAGCTAGAATGTGGTGAATTGTTCTATGTGTATTTGTATATTTGATGTGTTCATGGGAGGAGGTGAATTCAGGATCATCCTACACCACCATCATGAACCTTCTCCCCTCATGGAAAATATAAACAATCATCTTGAGGATTCTATCATCTCACATTCAGAGAGAAGTATCTGGCTTATTTGGTACCTCTCTTGATGTTCTTTGGGACTAAATGGAGAGATACGGACCCAATGTCAGGGTAGATAGAGGGATGCTTACCTAGCAGAAAAATGTTAACTAGTTGGGTCAACCAGATTAGTCTGGGCCCTGTTCTGTTAAACATTTTGGTTAAAATTTGGATGAAAGTCACCTGGAATTTCTTTAACAAACTTTTGGTGTCACAAAATATTGGAAGAATGGATAATATATTACATGACAAGCTGTTCATCAAAAGCTATATTAATAGTTGATAATGATGATCTGAAATTAACAGGATATCATTCCTGAATTTAGGTCTGAAAAACAAAATCCTTTGTGAAGGTTTATAAAGAGGAAGATTGAGTTTACTAGGCCTTTATGTGCAGAAGATTTCAGTTGATTACAAACTGAGTATGAGCCAACAATACAGTTGCAGCTGCCGGGCAGATTAATGCAATCTGAGGGAAGTGTTAGGATAATATAATGTCAGATTAAAAGAGATGATGGCTTCATTGTAATGGGAACTGGTCAGAACTCATCAAGAATATTGTCTTATTTTTGGTACCATGCTTTAAGTGGATATTGTCAAATAAATGAATTTGGATACTGAAGATATCCAGAGTTCAAATAATTAGGGATGTTCAACCTGAACAAAGAAAATGATGATGAGACATGATAACTAGGGTGACCATATGTTTGGGTTCGCTTGGGTCATACCCTGTTCATGCCTGTTTCTCAGTGTTCCATCTGGTTTAGCATCTGCTTTTGGATTAGAACTTTTTAATAGATCTCCCACTTCATTAAAACCTAATATTCAATTCATTATTTTAGTACCACCTTTTACCTTCAAAACTGTCCCCAGTTTGGATAATAAATTATATAGTTACCTCATAACCGTCTTGTAATTTGGAGGACTGTCCTGTTGAGAGATTTACTTTTGTGTGAAGAACTACTTTATGTAGTTCACAGGAGAGAACTTTGATCAATTGATGGACATGACAGGAAGTCAAGTTTCAGCTCAATATAAACTTTATGAAGTGGTAAGATCGCACCTCTGGAAAAGCTCGAATGATGCTTGATGCCTCCTGGTATGTCAGGGGTTTAAAAATACTTTATTGGGAGGGGGGTGGGAAGGGACAGACTGGGATTTCAAAATGTGTAGATACTGGCAGACATATGTAGAATAGATAAACAAGATTATACTGTATAGCACAAGGAAATATATACAAGATCTTGTGGTAGCTCACAGCGAAAAAACTGTGACAATGAATATATGTATGTTCACGTATAACTGAAAAATTGTGCTCTACACTGTAATTTGACACAACATTGTGAAATGACTATAACTCAATAAAAAATGTTAAAAAATAAAAAAAGTTTAAAAATACTTCATTATGGAAAACTTTCAAATACATACCAAAGTGGAGAAAACAGTATACTGTCAGGAAATTTTTGATGATGGAATGCAAATTCCCAAGTGGCTGTGTAACCCAGCTGACTGAAAGCTGTCTGGGGAGTCATCTTTGTTAGTGAATGCAGGAGGGCTGACAGTAAATGCCTAACAGATCACAGCACAGTTCACATGATGCCAATGGTAGGGCTTCCACTGCCAAGTTCCATTGCTTGCTAGAATCACAAGACCCTAGGAATCAGAAGTCTGTTTCTTATCTTTGGTTTTCCTGATGAGCAGTCCTCATGCATAAGGAGAGGTACCGTTTCATGTTTTTTTTTCCATTTTTTTGCCTAGAGGATGATCTTGATGGAGGTGTGGCCTGTCATTGTTTATTCTGACCCCAACTTAGATGACCACATGAGCTCCTAACCCACAGTGTTTAACCCATTAGCAGGTGCTTAACACACATTTGTTGACTGAATGAATGAACGAACCACTGACAGGCTGCCCTCTACTATCCCTGGTACACTGGAAGCCTACCATGGTTCTCTCTCCACTAGAAAATGGGATTTGAGAGTAATTTCAAGTTTTCTACCCATGGGGGGTTACAGAAGCTGTCATGTAAGAAAACTCTTGGCGTTGATGCCATTCTTGGGTGGCAGCTTCTGGATTCTCAGTTGTTAAACACATTCTAATTAGGAACTAGATACAGTATGTTCCCGTAACCTGTTATATGAACCTAAGGAAGTCTCAGCTCTCTCTGCATTTAGATACCACACCCATCAGCTTGCATGAAGTTTACCTAGGGCAGATGTGACAATATTCCAGAGAAGGAATTCTGTACTCTTATGGTTGGAACCAGATGGTGAAAAATCCTCTTAATTAATGGTTGAAACAGAGTCTCTTGGGGACCAAGACTTGGTGTCATTTCTAAGGTTGTCAGTCTGGAGACCGTGATAGAGTCTTATTTCCTCCTCATGAAAGGGCAGAGAGTATCTCTCAACTTTTATCCAATTCACATGTCTTCAACGTTTAGTTATTTCACCAATGAAAGCAACTGCTAACATTCATTATGGTATTTAAGCCATATGTTTCACCAATAAAAACTGATTTCTGATATTCACTATTCTAATGATCAGAGAATTTGGTTTTAATCTAGATATGGTGATTATCAAGACTGAGGAATCTGAGATTAAGCAGGAACCTTTTGTAGTAGTGGAGTGAGGTATTTCTAGTAGAATTTCTGCTTACCTTCCCTAAAGTGTGAATTCTCAGTCAGGGCATCCGGCTGCCCCTAGATTTAAAGAATAAATGAATAATACCATGCTTCCTTTGGTGAAAGTATTTAAGGTAAATGTGCAGATACTGTAACACCAGTGTAATCAGACATGAATGCCACCCAGTAGTCTTGGCCCTCTCTCTTCTGTCTGACTCTTGTTGGCTCCACTTTCAATGTCGGCCACTGCCTTTGGTTATCCCATTATTACCTTGCACCTGAAGTTCCCCTTGGCCTCATTCTGTCCTTCTGAAGCCATATCCCCATCCAGACTTCTTAAGTCTGATGTGTATGTGCTTGACATTGAACTGGAATTTTGTATACACCTACTGCCATTAAATCTTCAAATATTTTTTCTATTCTCTCGCTCCTCATTTTTGGAAAATGATTTCATGTTTATTAGACCATTTGAAATTGTCCTACAGCTCACTGGACCTCTGTTAATTTTGTTTTGAATTAATGTTTTCTCTGTGTCTTCTTTTGGATAGTTTCTGCTGCTACATCTTCCAGCTCATTTATTTCTTCTACAATGTCATTTGTGTTACACCCTTATCATTGATTCTATATTTAGAATCTATTTTCTGTATTTCAGTCATAGAGCATCACTTCACTTTCTTTGTTCTCCCAAACACTAGTAATACATTGCAATATTCCAGTGTTTGAACTCCTTGGAGGACTACTGTAGAGGATTACCTCATGGTTTTAGCACAAAAACTACAGTTGAATGTAGCATGATTGTCTCAAGTTCCTTAATTACTGTGCCAACAGACAGTTTGTCCTAGCCCTCGCTCCTCATACTGAAGAATCATGTTACTCAGGGCCCCTTTCCTTCCTTCCTTTGCTCTCTTCCTTGGCTTCCTCCAACCCCCACATAATTGTTAAATACTTACGCAGTGACCCTTCTCTCACCTTATCTCAAAATAATTCTGTGTTTTCCTTTGCATAGCCAGAAAAATTGCCATTAAAATGCTCTGAATAAGTCTGTCAACTCTGGGCCCCTACTTAGGGATGATATTAGCAATATTTAATAACCAGATAGAAGCAATGCCAGAGATTTCATACCGAGACAGGTTTCACTCTTTGTTAGCTGGAGGTGAGGCGACTTTAGGGGAGGATCTTGGGTGATTAGGAGATGGGAGGATATGGTGGGGGTGGTCAGCATAGTATTTATTTATAAGCTGGCAGGAAGGTATTTAAACATTTTAACAACCCCGGTATAGCTGTTTCAGGGCCAACCCATGAATAAGAGGTGTTTCAGGACGCAAAGCACGGACAGCGCTTGGAAAATATGGGGTTTACTTTGCATCTTAGGCAGGGCTTCTTCGACCAAACTTCTCTATGAGCCAAAGGTAGGCAATGTGAATTTATTTTTCCTGTGTTTAGAGCCAGCCTGTCTAAGGAGCATTTTTTGCCCCGTTCCAATTGCATGAGTCTATGACTCACATGAGTAATCAGATATAGTGCTTTTTAAAAAATGATAATAGCAATTAAAAAAATAAAAGCTATGCAATGATGCATCAAGACCATCATTTGATACTTTCTCCTTCATCCAGAAGGCCGCCAATCTTTAGAACACCACCTAGTGGTTTGACTTGAATTATAATTACCCTACATGTGTTTCTTCATTTAGGATGAAATAACAATAAGAAAAACTATCAAAGTAAAGATATTTCCATTTGTATCCCCTTGTTCCTATTTTGATAAGAAGTACATTAGATTGAGCTGAGCTAACCTGTTACTTACAAAAAGATTTATTTTTTTTTACCAAGTTTCTGGGATTTTTGAAAACTTGCCTCATTGACTTAAGTTTTCATAATCTAGCATTCTCTAGGAATACAAAATAAAGAATTTTTTTTAATTAATGAGGAAATTTTTTCTCAGATTTTGGGGCGATTTATTTCTTAAATATTCTAGTCTCCAGAAAATGTCTCAATTTCCTAGATACTTAAAATGACAGCTGTTGATTATCTGAAAAATTTGAATGATTATTTAGTTGCCCAAGAATATAATTTATTTGGGCCTAGAGATTTAAATATCTCTAGCTTGAATAATTCTTCACTCATCCCAACTCTGTTCTACCTATTTAATTTTCAATTCTCGATGCATTTTGAAATTGCATAAATTTGGACAAGTTATAACCCTATTTCAGCATCACCTGTAAAATGGGATAAAATAAATGTCCTAGGAAGTCATTGTAAATAAGATTAGGTGTGAAAACACTTGGTAAACTACAAACTGCAGTTAACTATTTTTAAAAAAATCTGTAGACTTATCTGACTTTTTAAATTACTCATAATTTCCCCCCTCACTTTAAAGAAGCATACTTAGTCATTCTAGAATTATACTGCATTTCAGTAATTTGCAAGAAATTATTATTGTACTGTAAGGCTACATTGGGAGGGTTAAAACTTTAGAGTTTAGTTATCCAGTGGGGAACAGATAGCTCAGTGGTAGAGTGTGTGCCTAGCATGCATGAGGTCCTGGGTTCAAGCCCTAGTCCCTCCATTAAAATAAATAAGTAAACAAGAATGTAATTACCTCCCCCCACAAAGAAAAAAAAACATTAAAATGAAGAATTTAGTTATCCAAGTTTTAATAGCTTGTTGTTATTCATAATGGTTTGCATTTACTTTTACTTTGAATCATTATTTTGAGTGACATTAGGGGATTAAATAGATACAACTGATTTCTCAGCAATAGAGACTTTACTGACTCTTACTGGAAGTGTGGATTTTGTAGGGAAAACTTTAAAAAGACAACTTGAAAGCCATTCTCTTGAGTGTGATGTTAAAACTGATGAATCTTAAAATCTCAGACAAAGCCACAAACACCACACCATGAAATGTGCCTCTCACTTCTTTGTTTTTCATGCCTCACCTTTTTGTTTGATCGTCAGTTTTGCAAATCGATTTGCCTTATCTCCCAATTTTTCTCTAAGCCATCAGAAATCCACATTCATACCAAAACTCTAAGTTCCTAGAATTTTTCTAATTCCAGAAGAGACAGACTTTTGTGATCTTCTGCAACAATTCTAGAAAGTGTTGCTGATTTTGTAAAAGTCAAGAGCTTTTATTCACTGATTTCTGTTTCTTATGGAGGTGAGAAGATGCAGCCATAAACTTAAAGGTGAATTATATTCATCAGTTTTTGGTCATTCTTTGGAGTGTGCTCTCCATCTCCCTGGGCTCTGATGTCAAATGTAAGTGCTGCAAATTTTAAAATAATTGCTAAGGTTAGGAGTTCGGTCATGACGTATAATCTTTTTTATGTGCTGTTGGATTCTATTTGCTAATATTTTGGTGAGGATTTTGGCGTCTATGTTCATCCGTGATATTGGTCTATAATTCTCTTTTTTGGCAGTGTCTTTGCCTGGTTTTGGTATCAGGGTGATGGTGATTTCATAGAATGAGTTTGGGAGTATTCCCTCCTTTTCAATCTTCTGGAAGAGTTTGAGAAGGACTGGTATGAGTTCTTCTTTGTATGTTTGGTAGAATTCCCCGGTGAAGCCATCCGGTTCTGGTCTTTTATTTGTAGGGAGGTTTTTTATTGCTATTTTGACTTCATTTCTAGTGATCGGTTTGTTCAAGTGGTCAGTTTCTTCTTGATTCAGTCTTGGTGGACAGTATGTTTCCAGAAACTTGTCCATCTCCTCTAGGTTATCCAGTTTGGTTCCATATAGTTTTTTATAATATTTTCGTATGATATTCTGTATTTCTATTTATTTGTTGTAATTTCTCCATTTTCCTTTCTTATTTTGCTAATTTGTGCTCTCTCTTTTTTCTTCTTTGTGAGTTTGGCCAGAGGTTTGTCGATTTTATTTACTTTTTCAAAAAACCAGCTTTTGGTTTGATTGATTTTTTTGTATGGTTTTTTAAATCTGTATTTTATTTATTTCCTTCCTAATCTTTATAATTTCCTTCCTTCTGCTGCCTTTTAACAGATACACATTACTGCATATAAAATAGATAAACAACAAGGACCTGCTGTAGAGCACAGGGAACTATATTCAATTTCTTGTAATGAGCTATAATGGCAAAGAATCTGAAAAAATATGCATGTGTGTGTATAACTGAATTGCTTTGCTGTACACATGAAACTAACATTGTAAATTGACTACACTTCAATAAAAAATAAGAATTAAAAAGTGTATTAGGTTAAAATCTGTTTATTTCTCTTACAGTATGCTTGAAAGGGAAGTCTAACAGTAGCTCATGTCATTTTACAAATTTTATCAAACTGATAATGTGTTGTTACTCTCTGGAAAATCAGTATTCACATGCATTTAAAATAATATTCTACATTTAAAAGTCAGTTAAGGGGAAACGTAACTGGAATAAGTGAGCCCAGCTTGCAGCTGGTACTCAAGGTAAATAAAGTCGTAAGGAAATCAGGTTTATATGAACAGTTAAATTTATGAATTCAGTTAATAAAGGATACATTCACTCAAAAGTGCTTTCAAAGTCACTGTCATAAACTGAGGAGAGACCACAAAGCAATAGGACTTCTACCAACATAACAGAACTTCAAGTGAATGTTGTTCTTTTTAAAGGATTTGCTCTGAGAGTAACTTCCGTAATTGTGACACTGGTTTTAGTCCTCAGCATAGTTTGTGACTGATCTCTCAGGCACTGTCTTCTGAGTCCTGCTTCCCATCAGCAACCTCCCTGTCTCCTCATTTTAAAATTCATCTCCAGTGGTAGCAAAGCTCTGTCCTTTGCAGGTGGATTTATCTTTTGGCAAGAGCCTGGTGCTAATCAGGAGCGACTTCACCAGGTCGTAAGCTGCTTGATGACCTGTATCTAATCTTCTGGTGACTTGTTATCTTTTACATTTTGGCATCCTTGGAGTGGAGCCTGGAAAATCAGGGGACCTCCACATGAGCTTGCAAAACAATGTGCAAAGTCATGAATTTGATTGACTTCCTTATGTGACCTGTGTGATTGCACAGTGAAGTGATTTGGAAAGAGAAAGGCAGGTCAAATATCAGCTTCTTTTCTTGCCAGCTGTGTGATTTGGGACCACTTGGCATTTTAAGTTTTGCAATCTCCGTAAGCCTCAGTTTTTCCCATCTGGAACACCTCTGCAGCTGTTGTGAAGGATTGTGTCTGGTGATGTATGTAAAATGATTTATGTAGTCGAATACTGTAAAAGCTCAGTAATTGGCAGTTATTGTTATTTGCTTTGAAGACAGTCACAAAAAGGAGTTACAAAATGTTCTGCCGAATTTATATCAGTTATCATCACTGCCCTAGAGAAGACTACAAAGGGGAGACATTCATTTCATTGAGGTACAATTAACATATAACATTGTTTCAGTTTCAGGTGTACAGCATAGTGATTCAATATACGCATGTATAGAGAAATGATCACCACAATAAGTTTAGTTAACATCCACCACCACACATACTTACAATTTTCTTTCTTGTGATGGGAACTTTTAAGATCCACTCTCTTAACAACTTCCAAATATACAGCACTGTATTGTTAACTATAATCAACATGCGATACACTGTATTTCCAGGACTTACTTATTTTATAAGTAAGTTTGTACCTTTTGACCCTCTTCACCCATTTTGCTTACCCCCTCCCCACTGCCTCTGACAACCACCAATCTGTTCTCTGTATCTATGAGTTCATTTTTGTTTGTGAGTTTTTTTTGTTGTTGTTGTTTTGTTGTTTTTGTTTTCAGATTTCGCATATAAGTGAGATCACACAGCATTTATCTTTCTTTGTCTGACTTACATAATGGTCCATTCATGTTGTCACAAAGGGCACATTTGAATAATATTACATTGTATATATGTGAATATATATATATGTGTATATATATATACGTACTGAATTTTCTTTATCCATTAATCCATAGGGAAGTGTTTTTTTTATTAACTTGTCTTTATGGAGGGGAGGTAATTAGACTTATTTATTTTTAGAGGAGGTACTGGGGATTGAACCCAGGACCTCATGCTTGCTAAGCATGCATTCTACCACTTGAGCTATACCTTCCCCTCTCGGGAAGATGCATTTACGAATATTCTTGTATAGCTTTTGAAATAAGTGTCACTAAGTTTGAGTCATCCATGGTACAGCCTTCTGGGTGACCCCTCTTAAAAGGGGTACTGATTTATTTGATTGTATTTTGGAATCAGCTTGTTAAAAAATCAGCTTCATTCTCTTTTATCAACATTATGTATCCTATCTGATTTATTTTCAGTGTTATATTAACAAGAAATGCATATCCCCTTTTGAAGGAAGGATGTTTAGAAAGATTTGAGAACTTCTCTTTACCCTAATATATACTGTAAGTTCTATAGTTTCTTGTGACTACCTGAAGTTTGCTGGCTAGAAATTGATTTTCCTTTATCATCTTATTGTTCCTTAGAAGTCCTATTGTGTGCAAAATATGACCAATGTATTTTTAGAAATGTTGCAGTGCTCTTGGTGGGTGATTGCTCTGCCTGTCTTCTCTAATTCCTGGTCATCTGTCATGTAGTTGAAATGCTGGTCTTTGATATGTGGGTACAATTCTGCCATTGCTAATAGATAAATATTCTCATCATTGTTCTGAGTTTAGTCCTCTACGCTTCGTAAACTCTTTATTGATGAAGTGTTTTCATGCCACAGAATCAGGTACGAAAGATTCCATGGTGAAGGAGAGGAGAGGAGGGGAGAGCCTGGGCTTTACTAACTTTGATTAGTAAAACCTATAAGCAGCTAATTAGTAGTTTTAGGCAATTCGTATGTGGTTAACTCTATCTCAAAAAAGGGTTTTAGAGGTGAAGCCAAAATTCAGGAGCTGTCTGTAGAGGCAAATATCAAGGGGGAAAGATGGTCATAGATCTTAGAGGCAGGGTGATGCCATGCAGCACGCCACCAAGACTCACTTGATAAATGACATTTATATGCCAGACACACTCCTTTAGGCTTACCAAAGCCCTAAACTTTCTTCTCACTATAGACATGTTCTTCTACTGGAGAAAGCATTTCTGAACACAAATGAGCAAGAGATAGATTTTAATGCCGACAACCCCTCTTTATATATAAAAGTCAATCATTTTCAAGCTTCGCATTTTGCTTCCAGCAACAAATACTTGTCACAGTCTCCCAGTGTCACAGTTGACATCTGCTGGTGTGCCGTTAGACATGCCTGTACACTTAGAATAAGAAGACTAAGGGGCCACTCTTCTTGCTTCATTGTGGGATGTTGAAAAAGATCACTTAAGCTCTCTGGGTCATAGTTGGTACCTTTAAAAATCAAGGCAGTTATACTTTTAAGCTATTTTGCAGAATCATTGATAAAATGACAAAATAATGCATGTGAAGGCACTTTATAAACTCTAAAGCAAAGACATCAAAACTAGTGAGTTAGTCCCAAGGGACAAATAAATCTATGCAGGACCCTGAATTATCCTGTTTGTCCAAATTTGCCAGATTATTTGCTGACTCTTCAGAATCCTTTATATTATAAAATATTGCCTTAGGTGCTTTCCTATGTACAATAAAAATGAAGTTTCCTACAGTATGACTCTGGGCATATTTCCCCTTCTTCCTCATTATTTTCTAAATTTAAGTCTTTCCATTTATCATTCTTGTTGTAGCATGACCATTAGAGCAAAGGATGAGATACAAAAACATGTTTAATTTGTTTCGAGAATACAGTCTCCTGGGGTTGGGGGAAGCACTGTGATACGTGTTTCAGACTTGCATCAGGAATTCAGACAGGAATGATATACAAGAAATATGGTGGTACAAACCATTCTTTGCCTTATGGAATTAAGGAGTGTTCAACCAAACAAACTAAGCCAAACCCTAGGGCTTAATGGAAAGGACGTTAGCTGTCTCTGTATTTAGATCTAGCTGTGGATGCTGGACAGCACTGGCCAAAATCTCCCCTTCAGAACTGGAGGGTTTATCCCCTCTACTGTGGAGTTTGTCTGTTCTTCAAAGATGGAGCAGGAAATGAGAGAACAAAGCCTTGGAGATGAGACATCGTCTGGGGGTAATCCATGCAGGCTTCCTGTTACATGAAACTTGGTGTTAATACCTCTCTTTGTTTACCTAGCGTAGCCATCCAGGAACTCCCCAGAGCAGGAAACTTGGTTAAAAGGCTAATAGTTAAGATATCTTCTTTCTTTCTAAATTAACTTAAAAAGTGTAGAATTTCAGCCTCTTTCAACTTTATTTTGGGTAGCGTCTTTCAATCACATTCCCAGCTGAAGCAACTAGCTAATAATAAAAGGAATTTTTAAGGAAAATATAAGTGAATCTCAGAATTGAGTTTTCCCTTTTTTTTTTTTTTTTTTTTGCCCAAGGATAGCTGTCCCCATACTTAGGTGTTGAAGTAGAATATCTTAAACAAATATATACACAGAAGGACTTTGATCCCCAGACCAGCGAGTGCCGGAAGCACCGCCCTCCCGCCCTGGGAGCTGCTGCGCTGGGTTTCTTCTGAGATGACAGTGCTTTTGGTGCTGCATAAATTTACCAGTGATTCTATAAAAGTGACTTTCTCCCAAAAGGCTGACTCCACAACTGTGTCTGGCACCTTCTTTCTAGTGCTGATTTTTTTCTCACTTTGCAAAGACTTTATTTATTCAGAGTGTTTCCCAGATCATTTCTAAGCTGATCTAGGAAAGTTGTGAAACTGTTAATTAGTCTATTTTTGATGTTGAATGTCTCCTTGTTCAACTTTTTTCTTTTTTGTCTAATACTCTGTGATATTCTATGAGACACGAAGGTAACAATTATGATGTCTTTTAAAAGCTCTATAAATTGTTACACAACAGTCATTTTTTTCTCTATAGATAAATATTAGTGTTTAATACATTTTGAATTAATTTTGTTATGATTCAAATTCAACAGCATAGTGCTTGGGATCTCCCTGCTTGGGTCAAGAAAACAAAACAAACATTTAAAAATAGGTGAAATCACAAAGAAGCAAATGTAATCCAGGCTATACATGCCCAATCAGTTTAAAGGAAGATAAGATTCTGGCTAGGAACTGGGACAGGGACAAAAACTTGAAGGAGAAGGAGGATTCTGATAAGCTTAGAGAAGTGACAAACACTTCTGACAGGGGCAACAGTCTGAGCGATGGAAGGAAGAATGAAAAATGGTTTCCAAAAGCAATTAGTGTTAAAGTACACCTTTTGAAGCATTAAAAACATAGCTGTTTTACAAATTTAAAAGGAATACATGTCAAAGATAATATTCATCTCATTAAATAATGGGGAAACCAGGATGATGGTGTGACTGGTTCCAAAAGCATTCGAGGAGCTAGATATCCTTAGGAAGTTAATATAAGAAAGTTAGGATATGATTTCTGGGTTTAGAGACAAAACCAGCCAATGCTCTCCAAGGCAATGTGCAGTAACACTGGGCTATCCTTTCTACTGATAAAAATCTTCATGTCAGCGTGCGACTTCACTCTGTCTAGGTGTTTACTTAATGGTAAACAGTGAGTTGAACAAAGTATATGCCTTTCAGTAATCTCTGGGTGAAACTTTTACGCAGTGCCTCCAAATGACATTGAAAGGACGTGGTACTCATCCTTTTGCTTTATGTCTAAATTTTGATGAGTTTTTATTAACAAAAGGAAGGTTAGCATACTTGGACAATTTTGCCCAGTGGATGGAGGGAACAACAAAAAGAAATCAGAGGAGAGTTCGGAGATCTTTGAATGGCAGACTAATGAATATGGACCGGTGGGAAATGGTGGGGAAGAATTCCCTAAAGGTTTGGATGTGGACTTGAGTAAGGCCGATTTTAGAGAAAATTAATTAGGCTAAGTGATATAAGAATTATCACACCTTCTAGGACATTCTTTCAACAATTAAGGATTACTGCTGAATTTCAAGGACAGGAAGGAGTGTCTGTGCGGGGCCAAGTGCAGTGCTTGTAGAAAATATACTAGAAAGGAGATTGATGGGAGTGAGTCATTGCTCAGTTACAGAAACCAAGCATTAATCTATTGATCCTGAGCTGGGGACTTTGAAAACAAGATGCATGACAGGCAAGGGAATTGATTGGAAGTAACAGATAATGAGCTCAGAGAATAATTGGGATCCCACAAAGCTTTATAAGTCATTGCTCCCTACCCACTTGGACTCAAAGAGGTTCTGCCCTTGCTCAGATAAATAGTGGGTGAACAAGACAGAATCCAGGACTTCTATCTCCTAGTTCTCTTTCCTGTTTACCTTGGTGACCATGGAAGATTGAATTATTCATACTATTTAAGGCCCTCCATAGTCGTTTTATATATTCATATTCTTGGCCATCACTTCATGGTGGGCATAGTTCCCTGATCCCTGACTTTGGGCTTGGCTGTGTAACTTGCCTTGGTCAATGGACTTCCTTGCATGGTTGGGTTTTCGTTTTTGAGCTTCTTCCATTTTCATGAAAGGAACATACATCCGGTAGCCTTACAGAATAAGACAGGCGCTCATGCTACAGGACAGTCACCCTGAAATGTCTCTTGAATAGTTGGCTATTTGGAGCTGTGGTTGTTCTGAAGTGTGTGACGACTGAGTCACCAGAATAAATGTGATCGTCACAAGAGAGAGTGTATATATTACAAGAAAATTCTTAATGGAAATTTATATGTAGGTTTTAGCGTTCTTTGAATTACTGTGTGATCATTGCATTGTCAAATGAAAATACTAGATTCAGGTGGATGCAGAAATGGAGACAGTTCATGGATGAACAAAACAAGGTTTAAAGAATAAAGAAGGACGTCCATGTAGTTAGGACACTTAGCAGAGGGATCAGCTATGTTCTCCAAAAGTTATAATCTTCTGGACACCAAGAGACTTACCAGAAGAGCACAGTTGTGAATGATGCCTGAGTGAGTCACCAGAACTTCTGGGAGCTCAAATGCCTGCCTCTAAGTGTTCCACATGTAAGCTGCTCTGGATCTGTGCTGGGTACCATGTCACAGAAGGAGGAGAACTTTAACCATCTTGGTGATGAAAAGTGTACATGTGCAGACACTGGTACAGTACATTTCGGAAATACCAGTTAGTCTTCTATTTCTGCTAATTATCTCACGTAGACTCTCAAAACCTTGGTGGATTTTCCTTCAGGAGGTGCTAGGTTCTGGTCTTGGGCAGTTACTGATTCAGCCATTTCCCTGTTCATACTCACCCACACACGCACACGTGCATAAATGTGGCTTCATGTGCTCTTCTGTGCTCTGCAGCTCATGTTTGCCAGTAAACATGGTAGAAGGAGCCGATAAGCAGCTTGATGGGCCAGCTCAGTGGGACTCAGAGTCCTGGGTATAGAACTAGAAACAGTTTCCCACGGGAAGGTACCTGCAAGACTATATACTTGTCACATTTGCATTCAACCTGCAGAGGATTATTCCTTGCTTGCCTTTATGATGTGCCACAGGTGTTATTTTATTTCAGCTCAGGAGACAGTAATCAGAATCTGAAATTAACGTCTACTTGGTGGAGCTCTTGGAGGACTGCAAGTCATCATTTGATTAAAATATCTGACGGCCATCCAATGCTCAGAAACTTCCCAGACCTCCTATTTTGTAGGCACAACAGCAGGTCTTTGGATTTTCCATGGATGGAACAGAGGAGTAAGTGAGAGAATTACACCTGTGATACTGCCCCTATGGATAGTTACAGTGCTATGGGGCTATTTTAAATGCTCCTGTAATTGCACTGGGGAAATGTATGTCCCTGTGAGATAGCAGAAAGCATCGTATACCAGCTCTCCTCTGTCTCTGTGGGGAGGCAGGGTGTAGCCCACACTCGTAGTTGTTTCCCGGAGTTATTTGTGTATATCCCATAGACTCAGCTTCCTCTTCATGTTCCCGCCTCCTTCCACCCACAGTTTGAGTCACAATATTTTCTGGGTCAAAACTGGGACACTTGACCAAATACAACATTCAACACCTGTTGTGGGAGTAGGAGGGGTTATTTAAAAGAGAAATAACAAGAAATTGTGGTTAAATACCCCTGGACACAATCAATTTACAAGAACAGTCCTGGGTTTTATTACAATTACTTGGACTATCCATTGAAACTAATTGTGGCCATGAAAATATAAAAGCAACATTCTTTAAATTACATGTTCCGACTGAGACTTTTCAATAATTCAGACTGATTTATTCACTACTGTCAAGTAATAGTGTTTTTTTTCTCTATATTTTCACGTTTTGCATAACACACTTCTTTAGAATCAAACTCCATGTGCTCTAAAACACTTTCTGTTATTTTCTAGGCTAATAAAAGAATACTAATTGTGTCTTACTCAACATCCAAAGTCTATCTCTGTACCACGTATCTCTAAAATCATACTCTTTTTACACTTTTCAACAGGAACTTTCATATATCTGGGTCCACTCCTTCCAAGATTATTCAATATGATAAGATAAAGGAAACTTAATATGAGTGACCCTGGAACTCATTGCCTATCAAGCAGAATGATTTTCAGATGTGCCCTAAATGTTAATTAATTTCAGCTCAGGCTGAGAGAACTGGGTTTCTTCTATGGATTTTTGGCTAAAGAAGCTCGTGTACCATCCAGCCTCCTGGTGATCTTCAAATTCAAATAGATTCTGTAATTCCAGTACTATCAAGAATATCCATTGGAGGACACTAGAGCACAACAAATAGATGAGGCTGTAGGAATACGTAAGTAACTGAAAGTAAATCCTCCACACAAAATCAGACCATTTATTCTCCAAATTCAAATCTAATGGCTCTCCAACTATAAAAGTGTGACTGATTATCGATATTTCTACTGAAAAACGAATTCTATCACTGGTGCTCCTAGTCCTTCAACGTTGTAATTTTAGAAGTGGCTGATGGATGGCTTCCCCAAGCGGTAAATGGAGAAATTATTTTAATAGCTTGAACATTTATGTAGGAATTTGCTTCCAAAGTTCTGCTTAATAGTCTAACTTTACTTAAATCTTCATTGACAGACAAATTGAGTCCTTTGCAGGCTGATGAACTGGGTTTGTCTGACAAGCCCTCAGATAATGGAGAACTTGATAAGGCTCAAGATAAAAATACCTGAGGGGTTCGGGGTTCTCTGCTGCAGAAGGGAGTTACCGCAGGAAAATTATTACAGTAAAAGCTCTGATGAGAGAAAGTCTTTGACACCCACAGTGAGGGTTTGTTAACTTTCTCCTAGCAATGTTTTCAATGTTTTAAACATTATGTTAACTATTTTTAATCTCAAATTATAACTAGTTATAAGATGTGAATATCATTTAGATATCTGAGTCTTTAATTTTAATTTAGAATAAAAGGAGGCTTGTTTTTGGACTTGTCCACATTTCTAAGATTCCTGTGACTCCACCTATAAACAATATATAGCTTATAATGATGCCAATAATATGACAACTGGTTAAACCTGTGCTTAAAAACTACCACCACAATTACGTATTTCCAACAAAAGAATAAGCACTCGTACCTAAACTTCGCTTGATGATAATGGCAACAGTAGGGCTTTATTTCCACGTTATACACAGGGGGGCACTCTGGGTTCAGTTCGCAAAGAAAAAAGATGAAAAATTCTGGGACTAACTTCCTTCCTTCTGGAAGTTTCGACTTGGCCCAGAATACTTAACTGGGAGTGGGAATGACCTGGCAGCCAACTCTTCCCGTGTAAGGTCTTATTAATTTCTATTCACCTCTCCTTTTGCAACACAGGTTGTCAGGTGGTGAAAGCCATTATTTATGGTATTGAGCTAACAAAGGTGTTAAGTCAGGCATATTAAAGCTTGTAGGTAGTTTGAGTGAGATGGAAATGTCATTGAAACCACTTAGAATCTGCGCAGTGAGTTTACATCCCCCAAACGGGGGTTCCAACCCTTGTATTCCAAATCATTTAGTTGTCTTGGGCCAGCGCTCTGTTTCTTCATCTCCTTAAAAGTGGCTAGTATCTGTCTTAAGCTGCTTACATGTTTCGGGGATGGGGTGTAAATTACATGATTTAAAGCCTTCTGCCAAATACAAACTTGTTTCAGACTCATGGAATAATTACAATTATGGTGCTCATAATAATTTAGTATATTTAACTGCATAGCATTTACTTAATTCTACTTTCTTTTCCCCCACTAAAATAGCGGCACTAACAGTGGTGGTGGGGGCGGGCTGGGTGGCTGAGTCACCTGCGGGGCACTCATTTTGATAATGTACTTTCCTCTCCTCCCTGTTCCAGCAAGACATCAATGGCACCCTCAAATCGGGTGCCTTGAGAAGAGCTTAATCAAGGGGTATGCAGGAGTCAGGGAAGAGCAGTGCAGCGCCCCGAGGCGAGCAGCTGTGGGGTGACCACGTGCACCTCTGCACAAGAAGGGCAGGCGGGGAGCTCTACAGAGACGGCTGCCCATGGAACTGCAGGCGGAGGAGTCAAGGTGTGGGATGCAAACTGCAAACTGGGGATGAGGTAGCAGCCAATACCTGACTTCACTGTCACCCCCTTTCCAGTCTCCTGCCACTGTCCCCGCTTGACTAAAACCAAACCATCTGGAAGCCACAGGCAGCAAGGGCGCCCTTTGACGAGCTGCGCGTGGGTCAGCCCGGAGCCCCGGAGAAGGGAGGGCGTGGCGCGGCCCAGACGAGCAAACGGAAGACATCCTGTTGCCCTGGCAACGCCCACCCCCAGGAATAAAATCACATGAAGACCTTGTGTTTCTGATGGGATCCTGCCTTCTGAGACTCGACGCTACAATTTGCCATGTGGTCATTTCTGCTCTCTGCGGCGGACATGGAACCAGCAATATTAAATAAAATTTCTGACATTCTCCCTGCATGAATTTCCTAAAGAATAGTGAATTTATAAACAAAACTAGGGGGAGGGCATAGCTCAATGGTAGAGCATGTTCTTAGCATGCATGAGGTCCTGGGTTCAATCCCCGGTACCTCCATTAAAAATAAATAAACAGATAATCATACCCCCCCCTCAAAACAAACAAACAAACAAAAAACACACACACAAAAACTAAACCAAAAAACCCAGAAGACGGCAGCTAATCTACTAAATTTTGCCGTTTGTTCTAATCAAGCAGTCTTACCTATGCTGTTCTCTCATAAATCTTGGCACCAATACATGTTCCTGTCTTCAGATAACAGTTAAAAAAGAAAAATATTTTAAAAAATTAATAGATGGTAGACCTTATGCAGAGAAATCATGAATCTCGATTTTATTTTCATGCTAGAAAAGGAGAAAGTTCAGAAAGAAGCACATATACAAGTATATGTATTTTCTTTACATTTTGGGGAGGATATTTGTAATTTATTTTGATTCATCCTTCTTTGCACTTTATATTAAGATAATGTTTCTTCCCACTTTTTTGATTTGTTTGTTGTCTTCTCCTTGTTTGTGAACCACTTGCATTTTTCAATGACATGGTGATAATAATAATATTTACCAATGCTAAAAATACTGTATTATATGATTAACTTATATTCTTTAAATTTTACTATAATGCTAAAAATACACCAAATTATTCATGTCATTTAAATGTTGGGTAAATTAAAGCTTAGGGAACATAAACTAATCTCCAAGGTGGATTTTTTTTTTTTTTTTTTTTTTTTTTTTACTTGCGGTGAAAAAAACACATAACATGAGAGCTAATTTCTTACCAGATGTTCAAGTGTATGGTGAATAGTATGGTTAACTATAAATAGCACAATGTACTAAACTGGATCTCTAGGACTTTTTCATCTCACATGACAAACTTTGTACCCACTGAACTGCATCCCCCTCCCCTCTCCCCCAGCCACTGGCCACCTTTCCACTTTCTGTTTCCCTGCTCCTAAATTCGTTTCCCTTCATTTACAGTCTGCTTTCAATACCTAACTTAAAGTTCGTAGGCTCTGAAATGCGTTGTAAAGAATTTGGAACACTGACCTAGCATTTAATTGTAAACTGTTCTCTGCATGAATCATACTACTGTAATAACCAGTTTTTAAAAAGTGAAATAGTTCAAGCGTTCAGAAAATATGAGAAACACCCATTTATCCATCACCTGTGGCTTTATCAAACCTTAATGTTTTGCCATATTTGACTCAGATATTTTTATAAACCAAAATGAAGGTCCTAGATACAGTTCTCTTTGCTAGCCTGCTTTCCTTCCATCTCTAGAAATCAGTACTGTTCTGAATTCAATGTTTGTGAGTCACACGTGTTTCAGAGATTTAACCAGGGCCAGCTTTACGCATATGATCATGTTTAGAAGGGTCTTGTGCATTTTGGGGGGGGGTAGCTAATTAGCTTTATTTATTTATTATTTTTATGGAGGGACTGGGTATTGAACCCAGGACCTCATGCATGCTAGGCACGCACTCTGCTGAGCTGTACCCTTCTTGCCCCCATGCTTCTTTTAATGCTCTTATTTTTGAACAAGGCAAGTGGCCCCTGTTTTGTAAGATTTAAAGATTCTTTTGCTGGTGGGATACACCACACAGGACTCTCAGATGGAAGGCAGAACTCTTTCTTACAGCCACAGATGGGAGAAGACTGCCCATCGGGGCCACACAGAAGGTTGCCCTCGGATAGGGTAACAGTGGCCTGCAGGTGTTCACTGTAACAGCGTATGTAAGGCGGGCTGGCGATGGGGTGAGCTAGGTTTCTTCCTGACCCTGTGGATTGGCTAATTTTAATAATTTCACAGGCTACGGGGCAAAGGGGCTGCCTCTCGTGGTCTGGTCGTTGGCCCTGGAGTGTGGGGTCCCTGATAAGGGAGGTGGTTGAGTGTGTGCATAGTGGCTCCAGAAAGTGAGACTCCGACAAGGGAAGTGGTTGAGGTGGGGGTTTAGCAAACTGCTGGTAAGGGAAATTGAGGTTTTCAGACACAACTTCAAAACTAGGTCAAGACAGCCCTTGCGAAATACTGTATTACAGCCCCACATTGTCATTTTGCACTAAGCCCTACAAATTATGTAGCCAGTCCTGATTTTAACTATATATTTATCCATAAGCATTGGGTAGCACTGTTTTGCATGCATTTGGATTTTCATGAACAGTTAGATTGTTTCGATTTCTTTTTTTTTTTTTTTTTTTGCTTCAGTTTGTTTCAATGTTTTAAAATAAATGATGCCACAATAAAATTCTTGAAGATAACTTCTTGTATACAATTGTTTCTTTAGGGAATACAGCCATGATGACAATTGCTTGGCACAGAGTATTACCTATTTGATGTTTATAATCTGATGTCCCCATGATCCTCACACTTCTTTAAACCTTGGTTCTGCAGTTAAATTTACTTAATGTACACTGTCGGTCATTTTGCCATGGTTTCCCCAGTCATCTCTCGGTTGGCTAAAATTTATTGTCTAGATGTTACTTTCAGAAGGGCTCACGAGAAAAACATTCCCTGAGTTACATGTGCAACACTGTATTTCTGTAGGCTTTGTTCAGAAAGACAGCGTGGCTGTCTAAAAGATCCTCTGCTCATGCTTTTCTTGTTGAAGGTCTTCTAGAAGTTGCTCTGCTGTCTTTGGCTTTGAATGATGTTGTAGAAAAATCTGATCGGAGGCTTGTTTTTTCCCCTTAGAGGTATCTAGGTCAATTTGCCTGACAAAGTGGTTTCTTTAAAACTTTAAATTCCAATAATTTGGCTAGGATTTTTCTTGGTCCTAACTATCTTGGGTAAGTTTTCTCAGACATGCAGTATGCCATTTCAATATGGAAGGCCAACTTTCAATACAGAAAGCATCCAAGGATGCTCAAGTCCTTTATATAAAATGGTGTAGTATTTGCATGTAACCTACACATCCTCCCTTATACTCGAAATCATCTCTAGATGACTTACAATACCTAATACAACGTATATGTTATATCGTTATTGGGGTGTGGCAATTCAAGTGTTGCTTTTTGAAACTTTTTGGAATTTTTTCCCCTAATATTTTTGATCCACAGTTGGCTGAATCTGTGGGAGCAGTACCCAAGGATATGGAGGGCTGATTGTATATTTATGGTCGAAAAATTTGCCTGTTTTTTATTTCATTTTACAATTTCTCCTTCTTCCTTTTAAACTCTTGTTTGTCTTGTTTCGACTTTTCTACTATCCATAATTGATATTAATCACTGTTTCCCCCTCCATAATATTTACTCTCTCTTACAGTCATTTAAATTTAGCTCTCATTCATATAATGCCTTTATTCTTTTAACTTTTCCCTTGAGTTCTCACAATATTCAACTCATCTCATTCCTTTGCTCACCAATTCCTCTTATTTTCTGTTCTCTAAGTTTCTGCATTTCTGCCTCATGGGCTTACTTTTTAGAGATAAATAGCTTCAAAAAATTTATGGCAAAAATACTTGGTCACTATTTTCCTCTCTTCTGTAACAACCTTTCCCTGGTGGATGTTTTTGTCTGGTAAGCGTTGCTACTTTTCCCCACCATTTTTCTTGTCATATTGGTGTATTGAGGTTGTACCAATTTTTTACTACTCTTTCCAGGAAGAATGAGTTGCACTTTCCTGGTCTGGCTATTTATAGGCATTCCTTTTAGGAAGATCATTTATCCTGGTGTGTCAGGAGGTATTTGGGCCTCTGATTATTTCACTGCTCTTTCTGAGTCTTCTTTGTATTTGTCTCCTTTCTCTGTCTCCTACCTGTCTTCCTTACATCCTTCGGCAATTGAAAAATATGTAGGTTTCACTTCAGGGCAAACCCTTTCTCCAGAAAGGATATGTGTGTGTGTATGTGGCATTTTCTGAGATCTCCTGCCATGAAGCTGACTCTCTACTTCTTGACACACCTCTAGGAATTTTCTCACCTTTTTTTTTGCCTACATTGACTCCAATCACTATTTCAAAGAGATTAGAAAGATACATTAGTATTTCCTTTATAATGGATTGCTTGTGTTTCTTTTTTATTTATTTAACTTATTGTTTTAAATTAATGTTCTATGGAATTAATTTTTCATTGTTCATCATTTGAAAAGTCTCTTTCTCGCTACTTCTTATGGATATTAATATGTGTATTTTTAGTGTTGTCAGATTTGGCAAAGCTCTTATCAAGTTTCTTTCATCTATGAGAGACAAGTTGTAGAAGAGTGTGCCACAGACTGACTTCTGGCTTCTTACATTTTAATACTTGCTTTTCCTCCATAACTCCTGTCCATCTGGTGCTGGGCACTGTAGGAAGCATAGAAGCATTGACATCATGATGCAACTTTTTGTCTTCCAACTTTATGTCCTGATACTGAGTAAGTTCCCATGGTGGGCATTAGAATTCCACTGGGGGATTAACTTTACTATCTCAGAATCATCTGTGAATCACACAAATAGATCCCACTAAATCCAAACCAAATATTTCCCCAACTCCACTCTTCCTTGGCTGGCCAGGTTGCCTAAGGCCACTCCCACATCACCCTACATTAAAGGAAACATCAAGGAGAGAAGTCAAAGTAGAAATACATAGTTAAAATATCTTATTTTTGTTACATAGTTAAAATGTCTTATTTTTGTAAGTTTTCAAAACATATATCCAACTGAACATACGGGGCCTTGAAGGTGGAGCACTGAAGCACTCATGTTTGCCCCAGGGATGACGGAAGGGAGGGGCGTTTTCTTCATCATGTGGTTGCCAACACCGGGAGAAAAGTTGGAGGCATAAGCTGGTGGTCCCCATCGGGGTGGTGTCAAGAGTAATGGTAGTTTTTTGGCATATGAATGATTCCCAACCCTAGTTTTTAATGTCCATGTAGTTTTATCTCTACTCATACCATTTAATTCATTGGGAGCTACTTTGGTGGTGATGGTGGATGGGGGTGATTTGGGAGGTGATTTGGGAGGCAATGGCAGTGGGCAGTCAGGGGTGCACTTGAGTCACATGGCACCTAGTCAGGGAGCCCTATATCCCTTCAGTTCCACTAAACTTTAAGCAAGTTCTCAAGAGAAGAAATTATGTGTCATATAATTTTATATTAACCATAGTTCCTTGCAGAAATAAAAGTCACTGAATAATTATTTGTTGCTTTATTATTGGCTTATATTTATTTTTGAGTTGTTAATCAAGGGAATACACATAGATACCTAACGCACTCACAGACATTCTCAAAAGTACAGCACATCTTTTGACTAGCATCTTACTTCACCAGTGAGAAGTGTTGATCACTTTTTATCTCATATTTATTTGGCATAATTTCTTTTAAAATGTATGGGATTTCAAAATTGTAGAATAGATAAACAAGATTATATTGTATAGTACAGGGAAATATATACAAGATCTTATGGTAGCTCACAGAGAAAGAAATGTGACACTGAATGTATATATATGTTCATGTATAACTGAAAAATTGTGCTCTACACTGGAATTTGACACAACATTGTAAAATGATTATAAATCAATAAAATATGTTTAAAAATGTAATAAAGTGACATGAAATACTGGGATGCATTCCTTTCCTTCCCCAATACATATAGATACTCTGATGAAAAAAATAAGCTATCTTTTAATTACATGGACATGTGACTTACATACACTGATTTTGGGGGCGGGGGTGATACAAAGCATGAGGAATATCAGTGCCCTTGGACAGAGTTAATGCCATCCAGGGTAGAACTAATCTTGTATCAAAGAAGCATCCAGTATGCATTTTTTATACTAATATGATTGGATCTAAGAACATCCACCAATCATTGGCACACACTTTTCTGGTAGAACTAGGAAACAACAATTTTTAAATTCCTACAGGTATTGAACTATTTTGGCCCAGGTTTATTAATGAAGCCCAAAGTAGTGGCATAAAAAGTTATCAAATATATCTTGGCCTTGAAAGTCAATCGTTAATGATTTATGTGATTAATAACAAGTCCAGGGTTGGGTTGGGTGTCATGGGAGCAGAGATGTGTCTTTGCTCTGAAGGAGTCTGTAGTCCAGCCTCGTATATCTCAGTGGGTAGTGTTCTTAACCACTAGAGATTGTGAAATCAAATTGGTGGGTCACATCCAGATTGGAAATAACAGAATAGAAAATATCAGATTGCATTTTAGATCATAACAGACAGTATCATTTTATATTACTTGTGACTGTAAAATATTTGTTTCCTGAGCTTGCTGTCAAAAACATTTGAAAACCATTGACTTCTAGGTGCAAAAAAATTTACAAATGTACTAGGAACATTTAGCCACATGATAGTAATTGATTGCCTCACAGTTCTGGAGGCTGGAAGTCCAAGCTCAAGGTGTTGGCAAAGCTTTGGATAAAATTCAACATTCATTTATGATTAAAAACTCTCCAGAAAGTGGGCATAGAGGGAACATACCTCAATGTAATAAAGGCCATACATGACACACCCATAGCTAACATCATTCTCAATGGTGAAAAGCTGAAAATATTTCCTCTAAGGTCAGGAAAAAGACCAGGATGCCCACTCTCACCACTTTCATTTGACATGGTTTTGGAAGTCCTAGTCACAGCAATCGGAGAAGAAAAAGAAATAAAAGGAATCCAGATTGGAAAAGGAGAAGTAAAATTGCCACTCTTTGCAGATGACATGACACTATACATAGAAAGTCCTAAAGACGCTACCAGAAAATTAGAGCTCATCAATCAATGAATTTGGTAAAGTTGCAGGGTACAAAGCTAATACACAGAAATCAGTTGCATTTCTACACACTAACAATGAAATATTGGAAAAAGAAAATAATCCCATTTACCTTAAGAATAAAATACCTACAAATAAACCTACTGGGGGGAGGGGCTGGGCAAAAGACCCGTACTCTGAAAACTATAAGACACTGTTGAAAGAAACTGAAGAGGGCACAAACAGATGGAAAGATGAACCATGTTCTTCGATTGGAAGAATCAACATTGTTAAAACGACTCCTTCTGAGGGCTGCCGTGGGGAACCTGTCCCGTGCCTGATGCCTGGATTCTGGGAGCTTGCTGCGGGCTGTGGTAGTCCTTGGTCCCTCCAGTCTCTGCTTTCATCTTCACAGGACATTCTCCCTGTTACATGTCTGTCTCTGTGTCCAAATTTTCTCTTTTTATAAGGACACCAGTCATATCGGATTAGGGTCCACCCTCATGACCTCATTTAACGTAATTACTTCTGAAAAGAAGTAATCCTTTCTCCAAATAAGGTCACATTCTGCGGTGTGTAGGGTTAGGGTGTCCATGTATCTTTTTTCTTTTGGGGGGGGGGGACACAAGTCCACCCATAATAATCAAGATGACCACCACTTAAAATATGTACGTGCTAGTCCTTGTACTAAGCCCTTACCAGTCTTCACAACCATGATGATTAGTAAATTTATTACATCGATTTCACGGACTAATGGAGGTTCTGAGAGATTCATTGTTAGGATTTAGGTCTGTTTTCCTTAAAAGCCTGTGTTCTTTCCATTCTGCTTGTTGATTCCTGGGAGGCCGGGGCTGGCAGGGGTCTCAGCGGCCATCTGGTACCATCCCCTCTCTTCATGTGTAGTGGGCCAAAAGATAAAAATGGCTCTATTTGTTAAAATCTGGTGTGTTTTCTACATTCCCGAGAAGCAGTGAAATTTATCTGTGGGGAATGACCATCTTTTTTACTTTGAGAAACTGGACTGGTCCACAAATACTTTTTTCCCCACTGTCCCCCCAAAAGGTGGGAAAACTTGGGAGCCCTTGGGGTGTATGTAGAGGAAGAAACTAAAGCATAGAGATGCCAAGTTTCTTGCCCATGGTTCTAGTCCCCAGATAACATTCGTGTGATATGGTTTAAACTCCAACAGCAATATGAATGAGAAAGAGAAAGAGAGAAAGAAAAAGGAGGAGGAGGGGAGGGGAAGGAGGAGGAAGGGAAGAAGGGGAAAGAGACTGAATCCAGGCTGCTTATTAGCAAGCTTCAGCCAAAGGACAGCTTAGCCCAATGAGCTGAGTATATATATATATATGTGTTTTTTAAAAGACAAATGTGAAATATATTTTTATTATTAAACTTCTATTGCTATACAAATCTCCTTTCTCCTTGGTTAGTATGAAAAGCAGATAGCTGGTAGTTCTTTGCATAAAATATAGCTGGAATGTGAGAAATTTTGCTAGTGTATGATAAAGAAATAATAGTTTGATTTTGAATGCCTATTTTCCATTGCCAAGAAAAAAGAGAAATGAATGAAGGACTATGATCTGATAGCCAGCAAGTGTGACTGTAGGAAGGGGCTGGGTTCTACAGTCAGACTTATCTTTGCATTCCTTAGCAGTTTGAACTTGGGCAAATTAACTTCCTTGAATTTTTGTTTCATTGACTTAGACATTGGCGATTATCATAATACAATCTACTGCAGAGCAATGTTGATTAATTAAAAAAGATAACTCATGTAAAAGTGGCTAACATAGAGCCCAGAGTACATGCATTCCTTTATCTGTAGGTCTGGTTTTAGACCTGATTATCCAATTTTCAGTGGCTGCCACTCATTGACTCATTCAATAAATGTTTGCTGAGCTCCTGTTTTAGGCAGGGCACTATTTTTGGCACTGAGTGTTCAGTGGGGACAAAGACAGGTAAGGTCTCTAGTCTTTTTATAAGGTGGAAAGGCAGACAATAAGCCACTGAATAAATAAACAATAAAAACTATCAGATAGGTGCAACCATTATGGAAAACAGTATGGAGATTCCTCAAAAAACTAAAAATAGACATATGATCCAGTAATCCCACTTCAGGACATATATCTGAAGGGAACTCTAATTTGAAAAGATACATGCACCCCAGTATTCATAGCAGCACTATTTACAATAGCCATGACATGGAAACAACCTAAATGCTCATTGACAAATGATTGGATAAAGAAGCTGTATATACAATGGAATACTACTCAGCCCTAAAAAGGAATAAAATAATGCCATTTGCAGCAACATGGATGGACCTGGAGAATGCCATTCTAAGTGAAGTAAGCCAGAAAGAGAGAGAAAAAGACCATATGATATCACTTACATGTGGAATTTAATAAAAGACAAATGAACTTATTTACAAAACAGAAACAGACATCCAGACATAGTAAACAATCTTGTGCTTGCCCAGGAGGAAGGGATAGGAAGGGATAAAATTGGGAGCTCGAGATTTGCAAATATTAACTACTATATATAAAAATAGATTTAAAAAAACAAGTTTCTTCTGTATAGCACGGGGAACTATATTCAATATCTTGTAGTAGCCTTTAATGAAAAAGAATATGAAAATGAATATATGTATGTATATGTACTACTGGTACACCAGAGATTGACACATTGTAACTGACTATACTTCATTAAAAAAAAAAAAACTATCAGATAATGATGACAGATTTGCAACAAGTTTAAATAAGGAGATACAATAAAACTTCCTGATATCTTCTTTATGTTGCATGGTCAGGGAAGGCATCTTTGAGGAGCAGACTCTTAAGCCAAGATTTGAGTGACAAGAAGGAGCTTCTGTTGTCCAGACCAGGAGTACAAGCAATCGAGGCAGAGGACAGAGTTAACAAGCACGAGGGCAGGGATGACCTGAGATAGCTAGTGTGAAGAATGGAGAACTGGTAATTGAGGAGCAGCAGGAAAGTCAGGGGTGTTGGAGCATCATATGAGAGGAGACTGTCGTGGGAGAAGGATTTGGGAGGTAGGGCTGAAGGTGGAAAGTAGCACAGGGATTCCGAATATGTCTGGAGATTAACTGGGTGTGGGGAAAAAGAGAACCAAGGAGAACTCCTAGATTTTTGGTTTGAGCAACCACAAGGATGCTGGTATCATTCACTGAGATGGGGAGACCCAGGGGAGAAGCAGATTTTGAGGAAAAGTCAAGCATCATGCAGTATTTGAGATACTTACTTGCCATTCGAGGAGACTTTCAGTAGGAGACCCCTATTTCACAGGAGAGGTTATGAGTGTAGACTTGGGAGATAACAACATATAACGGACTTTAATGCTACTGCCTAGGAGACCTTCTTCCCAAAGCTGCAGTCAGCTAGCCTCCTTTGATACCTGCTCTCCCTCCATGTCTCACTCCACTGTTACATCAGGACTCTCAGCCAGTGATGCCTTTACCTTGCAAGAAGGACAAAATCTGGGTGCTTCAGATTCTGCCTTTTTTTCCTAACAGAATCTCCATTTCTGTTTTTCTTTCTTTCTTTCTTTCTTTCTTTCTTTCTTTCTTTCTTTCTTTCTTTCTTTCTTTCTTTCTTGCTTTCTTGCTTTCTTGCTTTCTTGCTTTCTTGCTTTCTTGCTTTCTTTCTTGCTTTCTTGCTTTCTTGCTTGCTTTCTTGCCTTCTTGCTTTCTTGCTTTCTTGCTTTTTCTTCCTCTCTTTTTTTTTTTTTTTTTTGCCTTGGATTTATATGAAACTTTCATTGAAATATCCAATAATCACTTTCTAGGTGAATGCAAGTGTAAAAGATGTTACTTATCTTTCACAACAGAATAATAAAAAGAAAATTTATCCCTTCCTCAGGAATCATGATTAGTACTCCTTTATCAATATTGACCTCACCACAGAGCTAAATTTAATTACTGGGGCACATATTTACCTTTGATTTGCGTGCATAACTCAAAGTGATGCCAAGAGCAATGCAACATGACAGTTTAAGACAAATTAGAGCCATAAAATCTAACCTGCTGTTACAATTTTTGTATTTATGATTTAGGCTCCATTTCACATGTTTTATGTCTAGTTTTTATAGCAATGCACTCATCACCAGCACCTCTGGGCACAAGTACAAAGCACCACTTACAAAAACAACAGATTGGCAAAAATCAGGCTCCAGGCTTCACCCCCGTCACCTGTCTCAGGCACAAGTGCCAGCCAGTAGATGAATTTCCTTCTGGGAGCCCTTAGGGCTTGCATCCTTGGACTCTTAATGAACCAAGTCAGAAGGGAAATGTTTGATTCAGGGACCTGGTAAGCCTGAACTTCTTTGTGTTCAAAGGTAGGGTCACTTGGGAACTTGTCTAATCTTAATAACTGATTAAAGTTGTACAAAAAAGAAATACAAGTCAATTTGCAATTGTGTGATAAATATAAGAGTAGCTGCAACTTAACTAGCACTTACGCTATACTGGATGCCGGTCTGTTCTAAGCACTACACACACACACACACACACACACACATTAATTCATTTAATCCTCATGATATGACAGTGAAGTGGGTCATAATATTATCCTAATTTTATAGATAGGGCAACTGAGGTGCAGAGAAGCTGAGTGACTTGCACAATTTCACAGCGAGTTGTTGCAGGCTGGGTGCCCCAGGAAGTGGGTTCTGGCATCGGGGTGTGCATGCAGGAAGTGTTAGGCAGTGCTCCCAGAATCAACACCTGGGGCAGAGGAGGAAGCAGGCAGGGTTGGGCAGAAGGAGAAGTTGGGGTGTCATTCAATCTCAGCAAAGGCTACAGTCAACCCCAAAGGAAAGCTCTGGAGCAAGGATGGCTCTGCATAGTTTTCCAGAATTGGGATCAGGAGGACAGGCCTTTATATTAAGCAAATTTGTCCCCGGGACAGTGTTGTGACCTTGGATGTCTTCGGTAGAAGACAGTTCCTAGACAGCTGACTGTTGACACCACTGTCTGTAGCTGGGGGTATCAATTCTTAGTTCTGAAGAAGGATCTGGGTGCCTTGTCACACAGGATCCACTGAGCAGAGCTGTGATTCAGAGCTAGGATGTCTGGCTTCAGAGTTCAGGATCTTAAGTCTAACTGTTCCACTGTGGCATTTAGGATCTCTGTTGCCTCATTGATTTCCCATCTGGAAGATCTGTCCATTGATGTTAGTGGGGTCAGAGATTAGGTTGTTAACGATACAGATCTCCCTTGACTTATGATGGGGTTACATTCCAATAAATTCACCCTAAGTTGAAAATGTCCTAAGTAAAAAATGCATTTGCTGTATCCAACCTACTGAACATTGCAGCTTAGCCTAGCCTAACTTAAGCGTGCTCAGAACACACACATTAGCCTACAGTTGGGCAAAGTCATCTAACACAAAGCCTGTTTTGTAATAAAGTGTTGACCATCGTTCGTGATTTACTGAATATTGTACTGAAAGTGAAAATCAGAAAGGTTGTAAGTGTACTGGTTATTCACCCTTGTGATTGCATACGACTAGGATCCGTGGCCACTGCCCAGAATCACCAGAGAGTATCAAGACACATATCACTGGCTCAGGAGAAAAAAAATCAAAATTCAGAATTCAAAGTATAGTTTCCACTGAATGCTTCCTACTTTTGCATCATTGAAATGTAAAAAAATATCTCAAGCTGAACCATTGCAAGTCAGGAACTGTCTGCATATGGAATTGTATGTAGTACACATACTGTGTTCACACTATGTAAATAAGAACAGGTAGGGCTAATACGCTTGGTTGGATGGTTAGAAATACTTTTAGAAGGAGATTAAAAATCTGATCAGACCATTGATTTTGATGTGGTGTATTTTTCACTTAGATACCTAAGACAGTAAGCTCAATTATTAAATATTCACTATTAAGTGCTTAGGTTCTTTAGGATAGACATAACAGAAATGGACTCAGGTTAGCAAAAACAAAGGAAAGATAAAGGGGGTTCTCCTGGGATCAGAGAAGAACTGAACAGCAAGCCTTGGGAAGGGCAAGGGTGCAGAGGGGCTGAGGCAGCTGGAACCAGGGATGGAGTCCTGCCATGTCCCACCTCTGCTTCTCATGCCACACAAGTCATCTCACACAATGGGAAATATGAGCTATCAGAACAGGTGAAGAGAGACTATTCTCCAGTGTTTTCTTGTCCCAAGTTCTGGGGAAGGGACCCATGGCTCAGCTGACCTTGGCAGCTACTTCTGGCACCAGGTTGCTGCAGTGAACTTCTATTAAGATGGGGGCTCTGGATTTTATTATACTGATGGAGGAGAAAGACAGTTCTTAGGAAATCGGTATTGAGCGGATAAACCCCAATATCATAGGGATGTTCAGCACAACGTGTCTGAAACTCTACTTTTATGTAACCCCAAGGAAGCAACGAGAGAGCTCCCCAGTGGAGATCATGAATAAGGCAAAAGAGCAAGCCTTTCTCTACAGGTGCCTTGTACAGGTCTCTGATTTGCTGGGTGGCTGCCCCAGCGCCCTGCTGTCTCTTCGTATTAGAAGACAGTCTGTGATACAGCATGTGCCCCATTCTCTGTCTTGTATGATAGAAAAAGGAAATGGATGTGTACCGCAGCCTGTGGGCTTAACGCAGCCGGAAGCTAGCACCGCAGATACGCGTTATTACAGTATCAGGAGGAGTGATGAAGAGGCTTTGGAATCTGCAACTGTGGACCGACATTCTTGTTTCCTTTTAAGATGGAAGGGTAATAGCTTCTTCTCCAGGGCAATTGGCCACTTAACTGATAATTGGTGTATTAAGGAAAATAGAGCAATTTTTGAGTTATTTGTCTGTGTTAGAAGCTTTACACACATATGAAATAATTTTCTCTACATCTGACCAGCCTGATACAATTCAGAACAAAAATGATTAAGCAGTGACCCAGTGTTTAGTACCACTATTATCCAACCAGTAAGGGGCAGAGCAAAGATTTGATTGCAAATAAGTGAATCCAAAGACGTACTATTTACTATAAAAGTAACATATCAAAAAATCCGAGAAATACATACAATGTTCCTTAAAACCGACATTCTTTAAATATCTACATTTTCTTAAAAAATGGAAAAATCGCCTATTTGTTCTGTCATCAGAAGTCAGGATAGTAACCATCTTCATTTATATTCTTTTTAAAGATTTTGTTTGTTTCATAGAGTTACATCCTGGCATTTCCTGTTTTTCCAGATGAGTGAGGGATTGGCTGTGGATTGTTACCCCTGCCAGCTGGGTCTGGTCAGACTGGTATGCCGATATTTTCTGAAGATTCTGAAAGTCTTCCTTATCTCCAGAGTATGAATTCTGGAGTTCTTGTGGAAGGTTTCCTAATTGCAGAGAACTGACACCCTGAAGGACAGTTTGAGCACATTTTCAAGTATTTATTGCAAATGTGCATCTCAGTGATTCTTTTTTTATTTTAATTAATTTAATTTAATTTTTAATTTTTTTGTTGAACTATAGTCAATTTACAATGTTGTGTTAATTTATGGTGCACAGCATAGTGGTTCAGTTATATATATATTCTTTTTCATTATAGGCTCTAAGAAACCTGGGAGGAAGAGTGGATTTGAGATGAGGGGAAGAAGCCCATCATGGTGGGATGAGCCAAATTTGAGAAATCTGTGGGATACGTAAGCAGAGGTTCAAACAGACACTTGGGGACAGGGGTCTGATGCTCTGAGAGAGGTCTGGGGTCAAGATGGAGATCTGCGGACTATCAGTTCCAGGAAGAGTTAAATTTGCCTGGTGGAGAGGATGTAGATGGAGAAGAGAGAGCATCTGAGATGGAGCCCTGATCGTTAACATCGAAGACGGAGGGAGAAGAAAAAAGGCTTCGAAGGCAGAGTCACCAGGGACAGGGTGCAAATCAGGGGACTGTTGTGCTGAGTGACCGGAAGGGACTCTCCAGGAGAAGGTAATCAATTGTGTCACTGGGAGGAGAGTTCCTGAAATAGGGGTGGAGATGGGGAGACAGATTTGGTTGTGAATTGAGGAGTGAAGGGGAGGAAGAAGAGGAAGAGGAAAAGGGGGTAGGGGAGTGAGAGGAAGAGGGTGCAGGGGAGGAGGAGGGCGAGAGGGGTGAAAGGGGAGAAAACAAATGAAGGAGACTTGGACCAGCCTCTCTGGATCTCAGCTTCTTCCTCTCACTGAAGGGTGAAAGAAATGATTAAGATTTCTAACAACTTAAGCAGGTATGAAATTACAGGGCTTTTTCAGGTCAGTGTGCATACCTGGTAGATGAAAAAAAGTCATCATCCCCAATCCAAGATGGGTTGCATGAGCTTACGTAAACTCGATACTGAGCATTTTGTGGTAAAGGAGGTCTTACGATTCACATGCTGAATTTCCCATGTTGCTTCCCCGCAGGCATCGTATTAAACTTCAGTGTAATTCTCTTATATTTGTTTCACGAAATCACAAAAATTTCATTAGTGGAAAAATCAAATCAGGTATGCCTGAAGTCTTTGACTTTTATGGACGTGAATGCAGATTGGTGCTGTAAAATCCCTTTTGAATACAGTCCTAGTAGAAACGTGTTGTTTATAGCATGACACCACTTGAGTTAACTTCTTGCAGGTAATTTTATCCAGGTTTCCGTCTGGAGTTGCTTAACTAGAGGACTCAACGTTTTGCCAAAATGACATTGTCCCCTCCTAACCTCAAATGATTAACTACTTTTTCATCCTTTGGATAGTCAGAAGTCACCTTATTTAAAAATTGTTGTGGTAAAATCGTATTTTAACATCACTTTTGGTTGGCTCTTAATATATACGGTATTGGAAAAAACATCTCCAGGCCTTTCTGGGTGGTCTATGTCTTCCAGTTTCTTAGTTAATCTGAGAACTCGCTGTCATAAAACTGGGGTGTGTGCGCAGTGCTTTGGGGTAAGTGATTAAATGTTAATGTATCATTTTCTTTCGTGAATGACCTTGTCCAGTGATGGTGGAGTGAAGCACTGGGCACATATCAGCCAATCCCTGGTGGTCAAATGAACCTTAATTAAACAGTAAAATGTTGCCATCCAGACTATTGGGCTAGAAGACTGAGACACTGATACCTAGCAGTTATTTTAATGAAGCACATTTCCAATGTTGGTTAACATTAAAATCTGATATATCCACTTTCATAAAACCCCAAACACTTACTGTTTTCCAACATTCTTTCACTAAAAAGATGTAAGAACAGAGTAATAAAAGATGAGTTTTGTGACCACCATTTATAACAGAGCCAGTCCTTTCTTGAACTTGAAGAGAGCAGCAGGGGTGATGGGAGTAGTCGCAGGTGAGCCCATATAATGGGCTGTTGGGACACAGCACTGATGGCATCAGTGTTAAGCACTATTCTGGGTCTCCATCCATCAGCAGCCTCCATGATGCTGACAAGAACGTGGCCATCTGATTCACCCAGAGAGAACTATTTTCTGGTCCATTGTTTGCAAAAGCAGGGCCAAACAAAACTAAGACGATTTCAAAGTCACCAAATCTACCAGGCAAGACAACTTCCCGGTTTGGAAAAGACTTTCAACTTGGGCCCATTGTATTCAGGGTTTAGATACGTCCACCATCCTGAAATAGGAACTGAATTCGGTGACGTCTGGAAGAAGGCTCTGAATTATGATTTTAGTGGACAAACAAAATAAAACAAAACAAAACAAAGGTGATGTGGATTTGTGTTCCCCAAAATATGTGGTCAGAACTGGCTTGGAGTTTGGCATTTTGTAACCCAGAATACACTGTTCCTCTGAAGGCAAATTCTGTGAGGAGAAAAATTCTGGAGGTACCTTAGTCCCACATTGGAATCTTCTGGATCTGAGTGGTAGTCAGCTAGGTTGACAGACCAGGTTGGGGACACCAGCTTGACTCCCAGACATAGCAGGGTGGTGAGGGGCAGTAAGAGGAAGGTGGGCATGTGGAACCTTGGGTTCATCCTCTGGGGCTGTGGTCATGGTTAACAGCAGCTGAGGCTCTGGAATAAATCAGGAGAGATGCTACATGACCCCTGTCTCCTCTTCTGCTTCCAGAGTTCCCTGGAATGGAAGTTCAGAAACAAAAAATCTGCTTTGCCTCCCTCCATCCTTCCACTTTCCCACCCTTCCTCCTCCCACCCCTTGTGCCTTCACTGTCTCTCAGTCACTCTGTACTGACATTAAGCTCAGATGTTCTGGAAACATAAATGTCCATCGATAGATGACTGAATTTAATAAGTTGTGGTATATATATATATATATACAATGGAATACTACTCAGTCATAAAAAAAGAATTAAATAATGCCATTTACAGCAACATGGATGGACCTGGAGATCATCATTCTAAGTGAAATAAGCAAGAAAGAGAAAGACAAATACCATATGATATCACTCAAATGTGGAATCTTAAAAAAAAGACACAAATGAACTTATTTAGAAAACAGAAACAGACTCACAGACATAAAAAACAAACTTATGGTTACCAGAGAGGGAAGAGGGTGGGAAGGGACGAATTGGGATTTCAAGCTTTGCAGATACTAACTACTATGTATAAAACTGATAGACAACAAGGTCCTACTGTGTAGCACAGGGAACTATACCCACTTTTTTACAGTAACCTATAATGAAGAAGGATATGAAAAGGAATATATGTATGTGTATGGATGACTGAAACATCATGCTGTGCACCAGAAATTGATGCAACATTGTAAACTGATGATACTTCAACTGATAAATAAAGATAAAAATAAAAATAAAATAAAATTTAAAAAGCTCAGATGTCTTTTCTTTTGGAAAGATTTCCCTGAAGCCTCCCATCCTCATTTTCTTCCTCTGCTCAGCCTAGTTCCATAGTCTGAGTTAGGTAACTTTGATTTTTAAATACTTACCACAGTACAGGATAATTGCTTGCTTATGTGGCTGCCCCACCATTATTGACCCCTGGGGAAAAGCGTGGTGTGGTCTGTCTAGCACCTAGCATGGAGCCTGGGTGGAGAGCGGCATCTTGGGAGGAACTGAACGAATGAAAGGCGATTTGGGGAAGCTGCGTTTTATTCACATTCAATGTTAGAGTTGCTCAGCCCTTTTCTACTTCAAAGGAGGCAATGAAGGTGGCCTCTTCTAAAAATACAGTATGTTGATTTATGTCAGCTCCTGTCCCTCCCACTTTGTGGTGGCTTGAAAAATACCATGATCCTTGAGTCCAAGCATTTTTGAGATTCCTAATTAATACTTCAGTTTTCAGGTGTCCCTATAAACATTCCACTACTCCGAGGGCACAGACACTTAAACTCGTATGCATACACATCCATGACCTGCATGGATTAGAATGGAGGCAGCAGTGTGGATGAGAATGACGTTGACTGGCCTGGGGAGGGAGGGGTGGTCCTGTAGCTGGGATGAAGTCACCTAGAGTGAAAATAGAGGCATGGAAGCAGGAAATGTCTTCTCTTACGACTTTCCCTAGTACTGACCCGGACAAGTTCATCCAAAAGATAAAAGGCAAACAGTCCTAAGGGGAGATTTAAAACCTGCACCAGGTAGGCAGTTGGCTAAGAGGGTTTGCCAGAGTGACTGATGCTTTCTGTTAATTGCACTGGACTGGTAATCACTACATGATTTTGTTCAAGTGGATTCAGTGAATTCAGATGGAAGAAATGTGTTTCATTTTGTCCTAGAGAGGAATTTAGGTTTTTTCTGCCCAACCAAGTCATGCACCTGCCATTAGTTACTCCAGTAAATATTTTACGGCTGTGATCTAGAAGCAAAATACCTTAGAAACTAGTGAATCTTCAACAAATATTATGTCATTAAAGACGAAAAATTCCTAATTCACAAATAAGTTGCTGTGTAACAAAGAACTGTAAATAAAGCCAAGGAGGATTTCTTTTAAAAAATAACTTTTTTAAGATCCACTGAGTAACACTGAACCTTAACTGGAAAATTTTGCAGTGCTTGAGGTGTGTGGCCACTTGGAGGCGCTGTTGAAGGCTTTTTCACCTTTAGTGGGTTGGTTCCTAGACAGAGCATTTGGTCTTGAAACACAATTATGCTGGTTGGTTGCAGCTAAAACTGACATGGAACATAAAAAATACTGTCAGGGAGGAAGAGATTTTCTTCTACCCTTCTACATTCTTCTGGCTGGTCTAAGAATTAAAACTGACATGAGACAGATTAATGGGAGAAAATCACACAAAAGTTTAATGACAGATATTCCTGGGAGAGACCCAGGAAGACTGAGTAACTCACCATAATGGCTGAAGCCCTCACCTCATACACCATCTTCAGCTAAAAACAAAAGAGGATGCTGGGGGTGGTGGTCTGGGACTTCATTGGGGTGGGGGGAGGCAATTCCCATGGAGGTGGAAAAGCAAAGGTTTGGTAAATAAGTATTTGTGGGACCATGAAGAGACAATGGGACACAGAGAGGAATTTTAACAGAATTTTAATTTTGTTGGGTTCCTCCGTTTACACACCTAGGTCACGCTACAGTGATCTACGGTGATGCTCCCTTCCTGGAACAGATCCCCTGAGGTACTGAAATGTTTATAGGGACATTTGAAAACTGAAGTTTTCCTTTCCTCATTAGGAATTACTAGCCACATTCTTTAGGCACTAAGGAGGGACGTAAAGGTTCTTCCAGAGTCTTTTGTGTCTTGGTTGTTTCCAGATCGAAATATTTCTCATGCCAAAGAGACACTTTGGGGTGGCGAATTTTGTTCCCCTAAAATAGTATAGAGGATTTTACTTAGAAGGATATATTATAAACTTATTTGTGAAATCCTGAGATATTACTTATTATTTTTTAAGCCTACCTATTCTAGATGGATATTTACAATCATTTTATTCCCAATTCTAGTCATTTACATTTTTTCCCTTCCCTTACTTACTTCCTTCTCCCTTTATTTCTTTTCTCACTACTTCTTTATCTGAACCCTGTGCTAAGAATTTAGTGTACATAAATCTTTAAGGTCAAGAACATAATCTATTAAGACAAGTTATTTGTGAAAGATCAGCATTGTAAGCAGAACAAAATTAAGTTTATATTTAGCTGTCGGCCAAGAAATTGGAGGATGCTGGACAGGAATTTGAGTAGACAGTTTATTTTACATGAAATAAATGGCAAATTTAAACATACAATGCGATTTGTTTTTATAAATTCTCTATATATGTTTGTTTGTAGATTTGCTTTAGCGGGAAAGAATAATATCTTTGGCATTAGCCAGATCTAGGCTCAGTTCCCAGATAGCTGTGTGATCTTGATTAAATTAATTAACCTCTCTGAGCATCCAATTCTCATCTCCAACACTGTTTATGTTGCAGGGGATTGTGAGGATTCAGTGAGCTAACATAGAGAAGAAACTCTGGCATACCAGGGATGTGTATAAGGATGTTTGTACGTCATTGATAATACAGATGAAATTACTTCATCCTTTTATGCGTATTATATGTAGAAGGACTTTGATCAAATAGCATTGTAGAAATTTAGATAAAAAATGAATTTTGGGAGGCAGTATACTGCCGTATTTAAGAGCAGTAACTTTGGAGCAAGGCCAACTTGGGCTTAAATATGTTGACTTAAAAAAAAATCTCACACACAACATAAAAGCTGTGAGTTGAGTGTTTTAGAGTCGTACTGAGAACCATAGCCTGGGAGACAGCCTCTCAGAGAGCTCTTAGAAACTCTTCCAAAGAGGTTAGATCAGCATATATATGATTTGGGCAGAAAAGGGTACATGCAACCAAGCACACACGTCAGTAGAAGGTTGCTGCTAGTCACAGGGAACAGATATCTTAGTTAATGGTTTTAATGTTTTCTAAGTATGGGAAGATGCAAGTGTCCAGATTCATAAACAATCTCTCCTGAAAATCACTATCTGAAGGCCTGTTCTGCCAGTTTCCCCAGAGCACAGAATGCCTCATTCCTGACCTCCACCCTGAGCTCCTTTCAGGGTGTGTCAAAGGTCAGTGACTGCAGTGGCTCATGACTCAGTCCTTGGAAGAGCTGGGTGGTGAGTGACCTACTTTAGTTGGCAAGTCCTAGCATCGTCACTTGCTAGCAGGGTGTCCTTGTGTACATGACCCTCCCTCTGAACCTCAGGTGTCTCGTGACACTTGGAGGTAGGATTTTCACCCTCAAGGGAGCTTTGTGGATGGAGGAGAGTAGGGGTTTCAAGTAGTTCCAGTCTGTCCTCCCTACCTTGTTTGTTTGAATTGTGCTGAGCAAATTCTCAGGGTTTCAGTGGGCATCAAAGATGATCAACAAAGAGCCTGTAGGCCATGGTCAAAGGACAGTGCACATCGAGCCGTTCTAGGCACAAACAAGGACACTTACAGGGCTCACTTACAGGGCAGTGTACTTCCATCAGCGTTGAAGAGGAAGTGTCTATGCAGGCAGAGGCTGGCACTCCTTTAAAGTGGATTCTCCTCTTCCCCCAAGGCCACACCGCTCTCCTCCATTCTCTTTCCTCTTGCAACTCAAGTAATTCCCATCTCTTGTTTGTGGCACGACCTCTAGGCCCTGCTGACTTCAGTTCTTAGCAGTTTAGATTCTCAAACGGTTCTCTCAGGAAGCCTGGCCTTTGAAAAGAAAATGCTTTGTTCTTGAGACGGCTGTCTCTGTTACAGATTTTAAAATTGCTTGAGAAACTAAAGACCCGAGTATTAGTCTTTCTTTCTTTTTGCACCCCTGCTAAGCAATCCTAATCTTCCAAAGGACAAGTGAGGCCTCTGAGGGCACGGAGGAACCGGCGTGGGAGATCGAGGGGCCAATTAGGAAATTTTCACATCTTATTTCACAACATGTATTTTAACTGAGAGCACCTTTTACTATGATGTGGTTAGCTCAGCAGAGAAGGTTTAAAAATAACCTGCTTAGTTTTTGTGCTTTAAGAGTATCTGGGTAAGAAATACTGATTCCTCACTTCCTATCTCCATTGTGAAGACAAACATGTTTTATTATCTTGATCAAGTTCTTTTATTATCTGTTGCTGTGGTCATAGAATGACTCAAGTTCATTCATAGATTTAAGATAAACTCACAGAATTGAGATAAGCATATATATTTTTTTTTTTCCCTTGACAAAACAACTAAAAATCATGCTGTCCGGGCCAGGTTACCATGTGACATCACTTTGCTTGTAACATTCTGAGTCCATTAGTAAACGCCTAGAAAAGAGAAGTGATCAGATGGCAAACACAGAAAGTATTTGTGATTTTCCTTCTGCTGTGATTAGTCCTGAATAGTGCAGTAGAGTCTCTCAGTGATTTTAATTGCAACAAGATATTATAAATGAATTGAAGCGAAGTGTTCTGCAGTTGGTAAACTGCGGCCCACAGGCCAAATCTGGCCTGTTTTTAAACTCGAGAGTGAAGAATGGTTTTCATTTTTAAAGGCCTATAAACAGAGCAAAAGAAAACATCGAAGAACATGTGACACATGGCCTGAAAAGCCTAAAAGATTTATCACCTGGCCTTTTGCCGAAAGAGCTTGCTGACCCTTGGTGCAGAGAGAACAAAACAAAACAAAACAAAGACCAACAAAATTATCTGGCACCCTATCTACCCTTATAAATGAGTCGTTTAAACAATGACACATAGTTTAGGTCACAGATCAAATTACTGAACTGCTATCTCATTTGCAAATTGGAGCTCATACCATCTCCCAGTGGAATGACAGGCACTGGTAGTTAGTTTGTTGCACAGTAGACACTGAAAAGAAAGGTGTTCTTTATTTTATTTTCAACTTGACATCTCTGTAAAGTTGGGACTTCCTGGCCCTTAGTAAATATTCAAGAAAAAAAAAATCATATAGTGATTTTCCTGGGATGGGAACAGAAGAAGTTATCAATAAGAAAGTAAGTTTTAATTTACCACCACTCTGTATAAAAGCCTTGAAATATGAAGGCTTTTAACTATGTTCTTAGTAAACCAGTGGTGGGGAGTCTGGGGGGAGGGGACATGAGATTGAAGCTTAGATGTGAATAGCTTCCTTTCAAGGAAAAGAAAAGACCTTTAGCTCAACAAGTCTATTGTTGTTCTTCAGTGGAATGAACCTCTTAAGAATGTAGTAAGGAGTGTGGTACATTCAACCGCTTATTTTAAAACTCTATATATTAAAGTTATATTATTAAATTGTATCTTCTGGAAATTTTTAAACATATGTAAAACTAGAGAGAATAGTGTAGTGGTTCTAGCTTCAACAAATATCAATGTGTGCCCAATCTTGTTTCATCTGTACCCCTCCCATCCCTCACCACCACTACCACATACATTGTTTCAAAGCAAATCCTAGAGATGATGTTATGTGATCTGTACTTTTCCCCAGCATGTGTAGCTAATTGTTTCTTTAAAGTACTCTTTTCAAAGAGCATAATCACATTATTGTTATCACACTGAAGAAATTGACAATAAGCCTCTAATATCAACAAAAATTGAATAAATGTTCTAATTTCTCTGATTTCATTTTGTTTTATTTTAATCAGGATCCATACATGATCTACATGAAACTTCTAGTTGATATGTACCCTAAATCTCCTTTAATACCTAAATTGACTCCTCTTTCATTTTTGTCCCTTGAAATTTAGGTACTGCTCGATCAGTCTGCTCATATTTCGGTGAGACGTGTTTGTGTCATGAGAAATATTGGTCTGAAGTTTTCTTTTTCTGTAATATTTTCCATGGTAATTGTATTAGGACAATACTGGCCTCATAAACTGAACTGGCCAGTGTTCCCTCCTACTCTGTTTTCTGGAAGGGTTTGTGTACAATGGATATTATTTGTTCCTTATATGTTTGGTAGAACTCCCTAGTAAAGTCATCTGGGCCTGGAGTTTTCTTTGTGGAAGGTTTTAAGCCACAAATTCAATTTCTTTAATAGATACAGGATTACTGTATTATACTTTCTATTTCATTGTGAGTGAGCTTTCATAGCTGGTTTCTTTTAGAAATAATAATAGAATTTGTCTATTTTATTTAAGTCGTTGAGTTAATTGGCATAAAATATTTCCTTATTATCCTTTTAATGCCTCTAGGATCTAATGTGATATTTTTTCTTTCATTCCCAATATGGGTACATGTCTTTTTTTTTTTTTTTTTAACCCCTCTGGTCAGTCTTCCTAGAGATTCATCACTCTTACTGTTTTTTTCTGAGAACTAGCTTTTGGTTTCATTGATTTTCTTTATCACTTTTCTGTTTTCAGTTTTATTGATTTATGCTTATTTTATTTTTCTTTCTCTGCTTGCTTTGGGTTCAATTTGCTCATTTTCGGATTTTTTTTAATTGAAGTATAGTCAGTTTACAATGTTGTGTTAATTTCTGGTGTACAGCAAAATGCTCTTTTTTCCTAGTAAGGTGGAAGGTTTTATCGGTGATTTGAGATCACTTTTCTTTTCTAACATAAGCCTTTAACACTATATATTTATTTTTAAGTGTTATTTTAGCTGCATCCCACATTTGTGTATGTTGTGTTTTAATTTTCATTCAATTAAAATATGTTCCAGTTCTCTTGTGGCTTTATCTTTGACCTATGAGTTGTTTAGAAGTGTGTTAGTAGTTTCTAAATATTTGAAGATGTATTGATATTTTTGTTATTAATTTCTAGATGAACTTCTTAGAGTCAGAAAATATATTTTGTATACTTTCAAGTCTTTAAAATGTTGGATTTGTTTTATAACCTAGAATGAGGTCTATCTTGGTGAATATTGAAAAAAATGTGTATTCTGGTTTTCTTGGTTGAAGTGTTCTAGAAAAGTCAATTTAGTCAAGTTGTTTGATGCTGTTGTCTATATATTCTGTATCCATACTGTACTATAGTATTGTGGTATTTTCTTGTGTACTAATTCTATCAATTACTGACAGAGGGGTGTTGGATTTTTTATTATAATTGTGGATTTGTCTGTTTCTTCTTTCAGATCTGCAATTCCCTGCTTCACTTTTTGGAGCTCTGCTGTTAGGTGCATATGTATTTAGGATTGTTATGTCTTCCTGGTTTACTGACTTCTTTATCATTATGAAATGAACCTGTTTACCACAGATAATCTTTCTTGGTCTGACGTGTACCTTGTCTGATATTAACACAGCCACTCTAGTTTCCCTTTGATTAGTGTTTGCAGAGTATGTCATTTTCTATCATTTTTACCTTTAACTGATTATCTTGAGATTTCCTGTACACAGTTTATAGTTGGATCTTGCTTTTGTACCCAATCTGGAAAAACTCTGCCATTATTTGGGTACTCACATTATTACATTTTATTTAATTATTAGTGTGGTTGGATTTAAGTCTGTTAACTTATGGGTTGTTTTCTGTTTATTCAGTCTATTGTTTGTTTTTTTCCTTACCTGGTTTTGGGTTATTTGAAAATTTTTCATTTTTCTATTTTATCTCCATTTGGCTAATTAATCATACTTCATTTTGTAATATTTTCAGTGACTTTTTATAGTTTACTCTCATTCCACTTCATGTATAACTTCACAGAAATATACTTGCATTCCTCCCTCTCATCTTTTGCGCTACTTTATGACTTACTTGCTGAAGAAACTAGACCATTTGTCTTGTAGAGTTTTCCACATTCTGGAGTTTGTTTATTGCATAGCTATTAGGCTAACATTTCCCTCTGTCTTCTGTATTTTTTAAATTAATCAGTTGTTAAAACTAGGGGCTTGGTCATACAGTTATGATTTTTACTACATATACCTTCATGAGGAGGCATAGAAAGTCCGATTAATCTTTTCCTTGTGTTAACAGCCATGGATTATTGTTGCCTATTCATTGCGTCATTAGGTGTGTTTAAAATGCTGATGTTCTTATTCTATCATTTGTTTCTTTATTAGCTAAGATTATTTCTACAAAGATGAACTTACCCTCATTAACTGATTACCCTGCAGTACAGTTTACGCAGGAAGGTAGCCTGTATGTTTGATTCTTTTCCATCATTAACCCATTTTCAATGAGTTAATTCCTTAGCTTTCTCCAAAGATAAGCAATAAGTTACCTATCTATCTATCTATCTATCTATCTATTTTTATTGAAGTATAGTCAATGTACAATATTACGTAAGTTACAGGTGTACAATAAAGTGATTCACAATTTTTAAAGGTTATACCCCATTTATAGTTATTATAAAATATTGGCTATAGTCCCTGTGTTGTACAATATTTCCTTATAGCTCATTTTACTTAATAGTTTGTACCTCTTTTTAAATTTTTTGAGTATGATTATGAATTCAGGGATTTAAAAAAATCATCTTGTATGTTACATCCATACACCTCTGCATGCTCCATTTGGCTTCCAAATTTTTCAGATATGACCCCACCAATCTTTAAGATTTCTCATCATATGAGCTTTCAGGCTCATCTTGTACATTTTCTGTTATTGACTTGGAATCAGCCATTTCTCCAAGAAAGTTTGGTTCTTTTTTGGTGAATATGGAATTAGAGAAGCAAGCTGATTTCTCAGAATTTTTTATGTAAAAATAGCAAAAATCTTTTTAACAATGATCATTAAAAATGTTTGATGTTAGCTGTGGGTTTATCAGAGATGCCCTTTGTGAGGCTGAGGGAGTTGTACTTTTAGTTTATGGAGTGTTTTTCTCATAAAACAATGTTGAATTTTGACAAATACTTTTTTTGCATCTATTGAAATATCATAGGTTTTTGCCCTTTATTTTATTAATGTCGTGTGTTTCTTTGATTACATTTTGTATGTTAAACTGAACTTGTACTCCAGAATATAAATCCCACTTGGTCATGGTGTATAATCCTTCTTATATGTTACTAGATTCAGTTTGCTATTATTTTGTTGGACTTTTTGCATTTATATTCATAAGAGATATTGGTCTGTTGGTTCTTTTTTGTGATATCTTTGCACTTTGGTATCAGAGTAATTCTGACTTCATAGAATGAGTTTGAATATATTTCATCTTCTTCTATATTTTGGAAGAGTTTATGAATGATCAGTGTTGACTCTTTTTTTTAAAGTTTGGTAGAATTTAGAGGCAAAGTTATGCCTGGGCTTCTTTTTGTGAGAATTGTTTTGATTATTAAGGGAATTTCTTTACTTGTGGTTTTATTTAGCTACTTTGTATCTTCTTGAGTCCGTGTTGATAGTTTATGTCTTTCCAGAAATTTGTTCATTTCATTTAGGTTATCTAATTTGTTTGTATAAAATTGTTCATAGTATTCTTTTATAATCCTTCCATTTTTTTTATTGTGAATAGTGATACCCCCTAATTAATTTTTAATTTTAATATATATATATATTTTTAATTCCTGCTTAGTCTAGCTAAAAGTTTGTCAAGATTCTGGCTGATTTTGTTTCTGCCTTCCCATGGCAAGGAGATAGCTCTGTTATTTCTTCCTGTTCTTACAAGGACACCAGCCCTATCAGATTAGGGCTCCACTCTTATGACTTCATTGAGCCTATATCACCTCCTCACAGACCCTGTCTCCAAACATAGTTACACTGGGAGTTAGGGTTTCACCATGTAAATTTGGGGAGGTGGCACATTCAGATTGTAACAAGTATATACATGCATTTTATTTCTACTTCTTTCTTAGATAAATGTTAGCATAGTAGCCACACAATTTTTCACATCTTTCTTTTAAAATTTAGCAATATATGTTATTAATTACTCTAAAGTAATGTTTAGAAACTTTCTGTTACAGAGTCCAGACTCGTTCTGCTTGCCTCACGGCAGGCCAAAAACTCGGGAGACGAGGTATTGGGGCAGGGAATAGCATCTTTATTTGGAAAGCCAGCAGATGAGAGAAGATGGCAGACTAATGTCCTGGAGAACCATCTTCCCCAAGTCAGAATTCAGGCTCCTTTTATACTAAAAAGGGGAGTGGGTGTGGCTGGTTGTTGCAAACTTCTTGGTGAAGGAATTCTTTGTTCTCGCAGCTGTCCACGTGGGTCAGGTCATGGTGCCCCTGTAAAATCTCTAACAAAACAAACATTATCTGCAACTTGTTATCTTCATATAAGTGTGAAAGTGTTAATATCCTTAAAGATCAGAGCCTTGAGAATAGGCTGTCCTGTATATTTCAGTCTGAAGGCAATATTCTTTTACAAAAGGTGCAGAACCAGCATGACTAACCCTAGAAAACAGGGCACAGAGTTAAAGACAAAAGAACAGATCTAATATATAGAGTCAGATCTGTTCTTTTTTGTTACAATTCCTTATTTCTTTATATAGCTAAAGTCATCCCTTTAAATCTGAGCAACAATACTGTGATAATAACAAGCCCACTGCTTATATTACTGGATGATCTCTGACATTTTCAAAACAATTATTTCTTTTTGACTGTGTTAGGAAAGTTTCCTTAGAGGTGGACTCTGATGGGATAGTGAGTTGTCAATGAAGTGCTCACAAATGAAACTACGAATGATGTTGGGGAAGCGAGATAGGCAGGGGAGAGAACCAAGGAAGGATGTGTCTTTTAGAGGATAGCTTCAGCCTGATCCCACAGAACTCTGGAGAGTAAGTTATGACTCAGTGTTGCTCTGCTTTAATAATCCCGCTCCCTTCAGTCAGTGGTAAATCCCTGTTACTCCCTCTTCACCCACCAAGGGACATGTAAATTCCCAGGTGCTTCCAGACCTGTACTGTGGCTAAAGCAGGCTCCAGTAGCTTGAGGACAGTGTCCTGAAAAATTACTGCAGGCATTGACTGCAGGGAGTGAAATTTAAGGTTGGGAGGCGATGTGTGTTACACAAAGAGACAATATGAGGATGTATCATTTGGGATGGTATCTCAGGATCTGGAAGGAGCACTGACATTGTCCACTATGATGGCAAAATTAAGGCCATAGATCACTTTAATCAGCAAATGTGGCCCACTTAACAATAGAGTTGTTCCTCTGCTTACATGCCAGCACAAGAGATCCGAATACAAGAGGTGGTCCCGAAGGCCATTTGTGAGGTAAAAATCTAGGAAATAGAAAATCACATTCAAAAAAAGAAGGGCTTTCTGCTCAACAAACCCATTCATTAGCTTTCTCCCAAACACATGGCTAACATATTTTAAGACACTTAAAAAAAAAAAAGATTTAGAAGAAATCCTGACTTGCTGAGAATAAGAGAAAAAGGTTTCAATTTCATCCTGCCTCTCATTTTATTTGTAATATGGTTAGAGTCTACTGGATGATTTTTGGGGACTTGGAAGAGTTAGATTGGATTCTCCAGGGGCTGGACCCATCCTGTAATTGGACTTGGGCAAGGAAAAGGAGGGCTCCTCAGAGCAAAGCATAGATTTCCAGGTCTAAAATGATATCATCTAAAAAAAATAGACAGAAGTGGTAAAAATCTATCTCAATATTTTTTTTGGTTGGGGGGGCAGGGAGGCAAAAGATTAATTCTTTAGTAACTTTTACTGGATCAACTCCACAGAGGTGGCTTCTCATTCGAGAATACCAGTTGAATTACCAAAAAGTGGGCTGAAATAGAAAGAGAACACAGAGAAACACAGACAGAGACACTGTTTGTAACCAGAAGATTCTTCCATATCTTAGTGACCTATTAGGGCCAAAGTGGATGCAGCCACAGGCGATCATGTTTATATTTGTTTTCCTTAAGGGAATCACTTAATGAAATAATGAGTAAAATATTATGATTAAAATTAAGAGGGCCGTTGGGATGACTTACAATGGCATGCCCAAAGGAGAGATTTATATTGTTGCTTTGATAGGCTTTAGAAAGAGCCAAGAAGTCTCCATTCTTCGATTTGTTTAGGAAAGGAATTACTGGGGAAGTTAATTGCCTTTTTTTTTGTTTGTTTTTTGAGATTGAATAAGAGCTAATTATGAGGGATGAAGATTCATAGTAGGCATCAGAATTAGTTAAGCAAACAATATTTGGGACACATTTTTAAATGAGATAAACCCTTAGAGTTCTATTCTGTCTTCTCTAGGTAGCTGATGGCTCATTCATTTGCTGTACATTTATCAATATTCTCTAAGCATCTTCCATAGGCTGGGGAGATGATGATGAATAAGACAGTCTAGGTACCCACTTAATCCTTTCCTTGTCTCCCAGGAGCTCAGTTTGAAGAACTTTGTTGTGTTTTGCTACCTTCAGCAGCGCTCAGAAGGTGTTGGCATATATGTTCTGCAGTGTTGACTTTCAGCATTCATTCCTCTCTCCAGTAATTTCACAAAAACATACGAAACATAGGCCATGCATTTGCACACAGTAGTTACAAGATAGAAATCACAACCGCTCTTAGGGAGTGCCTAGCCTAGAGGGCGCTGTAGGGGAAAAGCAAATAATCCTGATCCTATAACGTAAGTGCCCTGAGAGGGGACTCAGGGCTGCGAGTGGGCGTGTACGGCGGGAGTCTCTGCTCACTCGGATCTGCTCCTTGGAGGGCAGAAAGCTTCTGAGCTCAGTGGAGGACTGAACGTTTATATTTAGGTGCAAGATAAATGATCGAGCCTCACCCCCAGCTTTAAATAAAAACGCCCCTAATACCACATCGTTGGGCAATGTTTTAAACTGCCCTTCTGTTTCTCTTTCAGTCCCTCCCGTGCACGAGGGGCTAGGACTTACTTAGAGCTGGCAGTGTACATGGATGCAGGATAAAGGGATACCCTCCCACACGCCTCTTCCTCCTCTGCCCCACAAACCAGGGCACTTAATGGTGTGCTTTTTACCTCACTGGGCGGATTACAAGCTATTCTTCCTTATTTTGTATGAGAGTCATGAGGATATCTGAAATTGCAGAAAATGCCCCAACGTTATCCTTAATTTATACTTCCTCCATGTTGAAATTTTAGACTAGAGTTTTTAGGGAGTATTTCCATAAAGATTTCCATGAAATGGTCACTTGGCAATTTTTTTTTTTTTTTTTAAATCAGTCTGCCTGTCTCTGATTCTTCCTATCAGCCTCTTCTGGGCACTTACAAATGTGTGAAAATCTCTACGTCCAGACCTGCTACAAACACACTGATAGACCGTTCTTCGTATGATCAAATGGCCCGTAGTTGGGATCAGTGTTTATTTAGGCTTAATTGAAATCAGTCACAGAGTCAATGGCCTTTGGAAGCAGATACATCTTAACACAGGATATCAAGATGGCTCTGGTTTCAAGCCAACAGAAACATAAACAAACAAACAAACAAACAATTGAGAAAGTCAGAACCTGGGAAAACATTGCCTGGCCTTCAGTCTCTTTTGCTCACTCAGATCGATTTATTAATTTTCTGTTCTCGGAATTGGCAGGCCTCTCGGCAAAAAGCAACTTTATTATTTTAAAAAAATTTTTTAATTTTTTAACGTTTTTTTAAATTGAGTTATAGCCATTTTACAACGTTGTGTCAAATTCCAGTGTAGAGCCCAATTTTTTAGTCATACATGAACATACATATATCCATTGTCACATTCTTTTCTGCTGTGAGCTACCACAAGATCTTGTATATATTTCCCTGTGCTATACAGTATAATCTTGCTTATCTATTCTACATATGCTTGTCAGTGTCTACAAAAGGGCAACTTTAAATTGTACTTTTTGCTCTGTTCATTTATTGCTATAGTCCAATGCCTGGAACAATGTCTCCCCGTAGGAGGGAGCTCAGTGAACATTTTGCTGTGTGTGAATGAACATTTTATAGCTTTGTAGAGAAATTGGTTCTATATTAAGTCAGAAGTTTCTAGTTGGTTTTGCCCATAGTGATTTATTTTTGCATCATGTAGATGAATTTATAATAATTCTCTCTTCTCTGTAATCTCCCTGAGGGTAAATGATAAGGCTTTTAATATTTCATAACTCATCACAGTCTTTGGCTCATTTAAAACCAACATGGGAAGAAATACCAGAGGCGTGTCTTGTGAGGTGTACAGCAACAAGTTGCATTTTTTGTATCATGACACAATTCAGCCACGTGCTTACTTGGATCTTAGCAACCCATTCTGGCAACGGCAAAGCAAGTGGTGCTGTTCCCAGCATGAGCGGACTGCGGGTGACAGGATGAAGTGGCGCACCGCAGGTCCTGGCCAGCGAGTGGAAGAGCAAGGAGCAGGACAGGACCCTGGAACTCCTTCTCCAGTTCTGGTTCTGCCATCCCGCCTCGGCTCCTTTTCTAGCTGAAAGGCATTTTATGAAGGTTAGTAAAACACAAATAGAATTGATATGTCTTGTAGGAGTAGTGTTGGGGGAAGGTACTTCTTTGATCACAGATTTAGACAATGCCTTTTGTGTGCCATGTTCAATTTTGGCCACCCAAGTTCTAGTTTTGGCTGGAGGAATCGTTCCATAACCTGGGGCCCTTGATTTTTCAGGGCTTTTTTTCTCCCTGCTTGTAAAATGAGAAAGGTGGGCTCTCTCAGCCTTGATGTACATCATAACTGTATCACTCCATCATTCTGTTTTTCTTCTGCTTACATCTCTTTCCTGGTGATGAAAGTCCAAAGACCACTTGTGTTTCAGGGCTCAATGAAAATATTGAATTGGATCCATTTTTGAAAACCTACATAGAAATGGACAAATAGAAGGTTACATGGGAAAGACAGGAGGGAATAGTGTCAAGTTGAAAGATACGTACCTAAGACATTGAAGGAGACGAGATGAAGATTTTTCATGAGAGGAAAGTAAACAATTGCTACCATCATGACCTACAGGATCCTGCTGTTGTAAGTGTTAACTATCATTATAATTATTACTGTCATTAACATGGGCTTCAAGTCTCTTCCTATACCTCCAGCCTCATTGGGTTGCCAAGGAGTCAGACTCACCATGCAATAAAACAGATGCACAGCAGAGATTTTATGCGGATCATTTGTGGTTGATTAGGTCATTCCTCAGCAAATATTCACTGTCTTCTCTCCAGCTGCATGAGGGATGAATCTACAGTTAGCCCTCTGCATCTGTGAATTCAACTAACTGCGTATCAAAAATATTTGAGAGAAAAAACAACAACAACAACAACAACCCAGAAAGTTCCCAAAAGCAAAGCTTGAATTTTCTGCATGTCGGAAGCTATTTACACAGCATTTACATTGTATTGGTATTATCAATCATCTAAAGATGATTTAAAATATACGGGAGGATGTGTGCAAATACTATGCCATTTATATAAGGGACTTGAGAATCTGGGCATTGTGGGGTCCCCAGCCAGGGTGGAGGTGGGTCTTGTCACCAACCCTCTATTTTTACTGAAGGATGACTGTAATTCTATGCCCCTTGACTTGTAACAAAATGAGGAAGTCTTCTTCCTCATGTACAAAGCTAATTTTTGTGGCTCCCCTGAAGTGTTAGGACCATTTCTGGTCAATTGAATTTAAAAGGTTAGAAAGATAAGACACAACAGGCCAGTTTTGAAGACAAGTGCTTAAGACAACCCAGTTCAAGAGTCAATGGGTTGCTTTTGTATGAGTGAAAACCGAAGTGATTAGGATTCCCAGGTAGGAAAAATGAAAGCTGAGAGAGCTTATGTGATCAAAAATAATAAAATAAATAGGAAGGAAGACAAAAGCCCTGCTGGTTCTGTCTAAACCTCTCAGTCATCATGTGACAAATTACTTCATCTCTGGAGACTTTGTCTGCATCGGTGGGGAATGTAGGTAGCTGTGCTCAGCCTGGGTACCACCACCACCAGTCAACTCCTCTAGGTTGAAGGACCATCTCCACCAGGCTTCGAGACTCTGCTTTGTCTGAATGCATGGAGAGTCAGAAGTACCTGGGGATTTAGGCATCCCAAAGGCAGTCCTTAACCAAGCCCTTAACCAACTCCAGCTCCCTCGCCCCCATGGGGAGCAGCTCTGAGTGTGACCATGTGGTCTCCAAGCACCCTGCGGAGTTAAGCCACAGGTACCCTCTGTGGAGCTTGGCTTGTTGTTGGACCCCTTTCCTCCTCCCCTTTTCAGCACCACCTCCCCCTCCACCCCTGCCCCACCAGCCTGGTCCGGTTCAAATAGTGGTTTGCTCTCCTTTAGTATGTTTAATATATTGCTTATTTACTACAGTCAATACATATTTGTGGCAGACTGGAAGAAAAATATATTTTACATTTAATATTGTTTATAATTACAAGTACTACATAGAAAACATTCCCACTAATGAGTTCATTAAGAGTTCAATAATTCAGTAATTGGTGTTTGAAATGTTTGCATTCTGCAGAGATCCTTGGTGTGCTATTATACAGGTGTCTAAGGATTTTAGTGATATTTAGGGAAGTGTGCTGGGGATTTTGGATGAGCCAGGAACACATCTTTACTTTTCCATTTAAAGTAATGGGATCGAGTCTCCCCGCTGAAAATTCACTGCCTAATTCACTTCCAGGAATAGATTAGATTTGAATAAACCATGTTGCAGAAATATCCCTGGGTTGCAGTGAGCCTGAACTGATTAACCCATGGTCACCTGAAGTTCTGTGAGGCTGTTAATAGCCACCAAGTAAAATCACGCTAGTCAGTGTGTCTGGTTTTACTTTGAAATATCACCCTCAATCACAAAGCAACTTATGGTCAGAGGGAAAATGTGGGATATAAGTTCTTGAGATAGAACTAAGGTTGTGGGTTTTTTAAATGTTTGTCCTTCCTGTGAAGGTCCCTTCAAGGTGAGGGCAGCAGTGGGTGTTGGGCTCATTTATATTGCAGGGACAGAGAACTTCTAGGTTCTTTGGCTGGATTAATAATTAAGTGGGCATAGACTGATTACCAGGAGAAAAACAAATTTTGTATGCACAGTAGTCCCATGAAAATATGAGCATCAAAGGCAGTCAGACAATGAGGTTTATGTGCCACCCAGAGCTAAGGAGAAGGGGACACGGGTCTGGGGCTTCAAAGGGGAGAATGAAAGTTCAAAGGAAGACGAGAAAAGCAGATGTCTGGTAAACAAGGGTTTGCCAGGCCAGGCTGATAAGTGTTTCTGAAATAAAAAGTTATAGCTGGTAATAGCTCTCTTCCTGGTACAGGCCCCCTTATCTCAATTCCTTTAGGCAGTGAAGGGAGAGGTTAAAAAGTTTTCCTCGTGTCCGCTGGGTCTTCATTAACTTCGACTCAACACAGCCTACGTGCCAAGTGGCACGTTCAGGGGTGGCTTATTTTGCTCCCCTTCAATATATGCAAAGAAATGTGGACAAGTCAAGGTCAGACTATAGAGAATTTCCTCACCAACAATCTCAAGTTCTGCCTGTTGACTTAAAGAAAAATATACAACATAAGGGTTGTGAATTTAAGTTTTATTCAGGGTGTTTTATAGCACGGGAGACTGCTCAGAGGAGCTTCTCCAAAGACCTAGGGGAGGACACAGTACACATGCAAATTTTTGGTTAGGGAATACCTGTAGCCAAGCACACATTTTGGTAAAAGACTATTAGTCATTACAAAGCACAGGCATTTCAAGTTAATGATTTTAGTGTTTTTCTATGTATAGGAAGATGTAAGTACCTGGGGTCATAGAATTCTTCCTGAGATGTGCATCTTGACTACCTAAGGGGCCAGTTTATCCAAAGCACAGAATGCCTCAGCCTGTGTTTTCCTCCCGAATTCCCCTCCAGGAGCACTGTTAATGGGTAGCTGCAGTGGGCTGTGACTTAACCCTTTGTGTAAACTGGATGATGAGTTATACTCTTTGTTCTGTTTTCATTCACACACCTAAGTCAGAAGTGGGGTCTCCCCTCGTTCACACCTCTTAACATATGGTGCCTAAAATCCCCACCTGCTGTCTGGAGGGCTTACAAGAATCTGGTACCCTTGGTTGCCAGGTTGACTCCAGGTGGTGGAAAGGGAGTGTTTTGCTGGAGGCCAGGCTGACCTTGGAAAACCCTCCACCCTGATCTCAGGTCCTCTGTAACAGAAACTCCTCTTCTTCCCACTTCAAGAGTTCCTATTCTTCTTATAGCCCTTCCCTCATCTTCTTGTTCCTTCTCCCCAGCCTCAGCCTTTCATCTCACTGAGGAGAAAACCTTGCTCTAAAGCTAGGCCTTTGTTTTGCTCTAGGATGGGCAGTTTCTACTAAATTTTTGTTTTGGTCTCTGTGTGAGCTCAGGGAGAGAATATGGGCCAAGGGCACCGATGGCTGCACATTAGAATCACCTAAATTTTTTTGGATACCTGGACCCCATCACCTGGCCAATTAAATCAGAATGCCAGTGGGTGGAACCCAGAAATCAGTTTTAGATGAACCTCCCAAGATGTTGTTTCTGTACTGCCAGCGTTGGGAACCACTGCCCTGGGGACCTGAGAGAGAGAGAGAGAGAGAGAGAATAAAGAGAGGAAACAATAAGGAAATCACTGAGATCGATACTCTGAGACCTGGCCCTGTTACAGAGGTCTCTGTAGTTCTTCCCACAGGAGGGAGTTCTTCTATTCCTGGTTTTCTGAGAAAGACACTGAAATCCAAACAAGAGTTGCTACTATGGAGATTGTAAGGGTCAGATTTTAAATAGCACCTGAAGTATGTACTTACCGTGAAGCCTAGGTTTTGGTAATGGGCAACTCTAAGACCTTGCTTCCTTTAAAGCCAGAATTAATGAGCCTGCAGCATTTGTAGCTCTGACTCTTGTACTAGAGATTCTTGGGATATAAGGACTGATTTTTTTTGAGGGGTCTTCACACTTCTCTTGACGAGGCCAAAGAAGCTTGGGGAAATTTCTCCCGATGCTCAGGTTCAATGTTGGGCAATTGGAAGCTGTGACCTTGCAGTATTCTGTGCACTTCACAACACAACCAAAAACAAGATGCTGAATGGCAGGATCCCAAAGTTCGACAGCCCCCTGCTACGTACTGATAGTGTCGAGGACATTCCCAGAGACAGCTGAAGGTCACTTAGGGGAGGGGTGTGAACAGTAGCCAATTTCTGGTGTTTAGGAAAGGACTTTGGTATAAAAGTTTGGTAAACGAAAGAAACTGTGACCTTATTTTACAGTCATAGGCTGAGGAGGCCAGGGACATATTGGTTATGTAACATCATTGGGTTCTGATTGGAGCATTTTCTTTCCTATCTAAAGTGTGACTCACATTTCTTTCCTTTAATGGGTCCTGTGTATTTTGAAATGCAAAAGGAAAACCTTTCAGCATGGGGTCATTCAGATGGCGCTAGAAATCAACATATGTGTACAATATTTGCAAAAAAAAAAAAAAGATCTGTAAATTGCATTTAGGCATTTTTATTTGCTTAGTAGAAAATTAAATCCAGGATGCACAAATTGACTGCACCCTGCTTGCAATAAGCAGATTTCTCTTTTTTAAACACAGAAGCAGTAATAGGCAATGTGGCAATAAAGAAGTCCCAGAGTATCTCTTTTTGCATACTTATCAGTAAGTATTAAAAGCCAAAATCAAAACAAAACTTGAAATATTCACAGTGAAACAATGCTTTGAGTTAAGAGAGTCACAATTTTCACATCAGCATGAAAGTTATTGGATCACTTGCTACCAAACTCCATGCCCTGTTGTCTTTGAAGGTTGAAGCTCAAGTTCACAGAAGGCTACAGACTTAGTTAAAGCCTTCAAGTCACCTTGTTCCCAAGTCACGACCTTTTATTATTGATCTTGGACGCAGGTTGGATAAAGGACACATTTTCATTATTTGGTAACAAGTGTTTAATTCAAAATGATAGATGTTTTTCTCATCCCTGTTTCCTCTCTGGGTTAGACTGGGCTTGAGCAAGTTGATAGACAAATAAATCAAAAGCTCTGGGGTTTCCAGTCATTTGTGGTAATAAATGAGTTAGGCAAAAACCACAGTCAAAGGTAAGATGACTTATCTCATGTCAGGATGCTATAAATTACTAAGTGCACAGATCCAGAGTTCTTCTGCCAGCGATAGTTCCCTGGTCTTATTTAGCCTTCTCGGACCCCTGTCTTTCCTCCCTGCTGTGGAGGCCACATTTTAATAACTGGCCTCCACTTTAATAACACAATGTCTTCTCACTTGTATCATAGTAACAACCACAACAACAGACTCCAGGCTTCATTGCCTTTTTTCTTTACACAGACCCTTTTTGATCAATCTTATTTCTCTTGCTAAACTGTTTTTAACAAAAATATCCTGGCCAGAGGAGGAAAAGAGACATATACTTCAAAACTTCTTTCTGAGCCTCCTTTTTCATCTCAGCAATTTTAAAGGAGGCTGGAAAATTTTCTCAGCAGACCTGGGATTGGAAACACTTCTTGGTTTACCCGCCTCTGTTTCACAGCTGCGGCAAACTTCCTGTTGGTTTTCTTGACTCCTGGTGCATTTCTTTCTCGGCCATAGAAGACCTTGGTATAAATAAATCCTTTATGTAAAATGTTTTTAAATTAAAAAAAAAATTTAAATTTTACTATAGTTGATTTACAATATTGTGCTAGTTTCGGTGAACAGCTTCAGATTCTTTTCCATTATAAGTTATTACAAGATACTGAATATAGTTCCCTGTGCTGTACAGAGGGTCCTTGTTCTTTATCTATTTTATATATAGTGGTATGTATTTGTTAATCTCAAACTCCTAATTTATCCTTCTCCCTCCCCTTTCCCCTCTGGTAACCATAAGTTTTTTTTCTATGTCTGAGTCTGTTTTGTAAGTAAGTTGATTTGTATTAATTTTTAGATTCCACATATAAGTGATATCATGTGATACTTGTCTTTCTCTGTCTGACTTACTTCACTTATTATGATAATCACTAGGTCCATCCATGTTGCTGCAAATGGCATTGTTTCAATCTTTTTATGGCTAAATAGTATTCCATTGTGTATCTATACCACATCTTCTTTATCTAGTCATGTGTTGATAGACATTTAGTTTGTTTCCATGTCTTGGATATTGTGAATAGTGCTGCTATGAATATTGGGGTGCATGTATCTTTCCGAATTAGAATTTTCATTTCTTCCAGCTGTATGCACAGGAGTGGCTTAATTTCCAAAATATACAGACAGCTCACACAATGCAATATTAAAAAAACTAACAACCCAATCAAAAAATGGGCAGAAGGCCTAACTAGACGTTTCTCCAAAGACATACAGATGGCCAAAAGGCACATAAAAAGCTGCTCAACATCACTAATTATTACAGAAATGCAAATCAAAACTACAATCACCTCACACCAGTCAGAACGGCCATCATCAAAAATTCTACAAATAAATGCTGGAGAGGGTGTGGAGAAAAGGGAACCCTCCCACACTGTTGGTGGGAATGTAAATTGGTGGAGCCTGGAAAACAGTCTGGAAGTTCCTTAAAAAATTAAAAACAGAGCTGCCATATGGTCCACCAATCCCACTGACTAAATCCTTTTTTAAAATCCCACAGGAAGATTCTTTGGGGGAAGGAATCTTAGGGCATGGGGACATCCCAGGGAGAAGGAACTTATGATTGCAAACAGAATAAGAGCCTTGCCTTCTTCTTAATCAGCAGACCCATTTGGGCGATATGAGTAATCTACTGTCATCCTCTCCAGAGGATGTGTCACAGCCCTCAGATGTCACCAGGATGCTGTATTCTGGTGGCACTTATTCTGTCATAGATATTGATGTTGATTGATTGACAATGACATAGATACTCAGATTGAAGGGTTTTGGGGTTAGAAGGTGTTCATTTGGGAATGAAAACAGGAAGAATACTCTTCTTTTAATTTTACTGAGTGATAGTCATTTTACAATGTTGTGTCAATTTCTGGTCTACCGCACAATTTTTCAGTCAAACATGAATATACATATATTCGTTTTCACATTCTTCTTCACCATGAGCTACCACAGGATCTTGTATATATTTCCTTATGCTATACAGTATAAACTTGTTTATCTATTTTATATATATCTGTAAGTATCTACAAATTTCAAACTCCCAGTCTGTCCCTTCCCACCCCCTTCCCCCTGGCAACCACAAGTTAGTATTCTATGTCTATGAGTCTGTTTCTGTTATGTATTTAAGTTCATTTGTCTTCTTCTTAAGAATACTATTAAAGCATGATGAAGGATGATTCTGGCAGAATTTGGGATATCCCTACTGAGTATTAAGGAAAAACCAAGGGAAACAAATATGAGCACTTGTTAAAATAAGAGAGGAGTGAGTTGCACACTGAACAAGTGGGTAGTGCAAGAAAGATTGCTGTCTGTAGGACGGTAAGCTTGTGTGTTGACATTGATGGAACCGGTGCTATTTAGCCATCTCCCAAAAGGTAGCATATGAGACAAGGACTTATGGAGGTTGTTTATTTTGGGAAGTGATCCCAAAGAATTGAAGCATGGGGCATGGAAGGACAAAACAGAGAAGTAAAGCCAAACCAAGGGTTGGTGATTAAAGTGGTGACTGCTGAGGGCATCCTGAACTCAACTCTATTAAGTCTCAATAGGTCTGGGGTTGGGCCAGAGAATTTGCATTTCTAGAACATTCTAACGTGATGCTGAGGCTGCTGGTCCAGGGGCCATGCTTTGAGAACTGCTGCCCTAAGGGTGTTAACTTCCCTGCATTTTTGAGTTTCATTGGCAGCCTCTGGCAGGGCTCCAACCTAGCTAAACCTGAAAGAGTGCTGTCAGGTTCCCTAGCCACAGTGGGTCGCTACAGGAATGACCTAAGCAAAATGGTGAGATATGAAAATATGTGTCAGGGCATAAAGGAGGTGTGGCTCTTTTTAAGGTGTTTATTTATTTTGTACTACTAGTAATTTATGGTATGCTACATTAGGGAGGAAAATGGTATTTGTCCCAGCTATCTATAGGCCATAGGGAAATTTGCAGAGTAACTTAATTTTCAAACCAGAGATACTGCTTCTTCCTTGGCATGTTCCACTGTGTTGTGAATGGCCTTTCTGGCACTGTGTGAGGATTTGTACGTCTGTGTCTGCAGCTACAGAGATCTGGATAGCCTATTAGATGGTGTGAGGGGCTGCCATGATGGTCATTGGGCCATTTGCCAATCCAGGCTCACGCTGTGGACTCTGAGAAAATCCCTCAGGTGAGTAAGTCTAGAGCCAGGCAGTATCACAGGCCGCGCTGCAGCTGACATCTAACTTTCTATCTTAAGGTTAGTCTGTAAAAATCTTAGAGTTCAGAGAGGTAGTTCTATTATCCATTCTATTTGCTGTCAGTGATTTCCAGACTTTACTGTGCCAGAAACATCGTCTGGAGAACTTGTCAAGGAAGCAAATTCTCAGTCTGCCCCCATTCCCTGTCATTTTCATTCAGCAGGTTCGAGCTGGTGCACAAGAATCCACATTTCTAAAAAGGTTCCTTGGAAATGTTGGTGCAGCTGCTCTAAGAATCACCTTTTGGAAAACACTTAGTGTTCCTGGCAGCTGCCTTAGAAGCAGCGTGGGTCCCCTGAATGGAACTGAAGGCTTTGAATTTAGAACTAGTTTGGAATGTAACAATGTACTTTCTGGTATTTGCATCACAATCTGGGGGGACCCTGATTTATTTTTCCATAAAAGAACTCAGAAAACCAAAACAAAAATGAACTTGCTATATGTAATAAATAAAGAGCCTTTACGTTTAAATAAGGAAAAGATGACCACCTTATCAGGAAAGTGGGCAAAGGTTATGAGCAAGTATTTCATCTGAGCAAAATAATTCATAAAATGTGAAATTTAAAGAGCCAATCAACATATGGAAACTTTTTAGCTTCTCTGGAAATAAAAGAATGAAACAGCCTTGAAACACCGTATTCTAAATTTCAAATTTACAAAGGAAAACACTTGACTACCCACTTAGTGCAAAAAGGGTGGGAAAAAGAAGGCATTCGTATGCGTGTGAATTAGTGCAATCTTTCTTGGGAGCAATATGGCCCTTTGTATCCCCAAATATTAAAAGGTACACATCTTTCAACCTAGCAATTCTTCTTTTAGTAGTGTGTTGTAAGGAAATAACTGGAGATTCATAAACATTTATTTACATACATAATGTTGCAGTGTTATGCATAATGGTGAAACATTGGCAATACTCTGAAGGTCCAACAACGTGAAGAACTGGTGTATTCATAGGTAGTTTACTTTGGGAAAAGTTCATGATCTATTAGGTGAAAAAAGCGGTTTATAATATAGTTGTGTAGTATTATCCTAATTATCTAAATATACCAACTATTGATAGTGTTTGTCTCTGGGTACTAGGGATTATGGGTGATTTAAATTTTCTTCATTAGGCTTTTATGTATACTGTATTTTTTCTAAATTCACTTTCTAATTACTAAGAATGGATTTAAAATGGAAAAATGAGGGAGAAGGGTATAGCTCAAGTGTTAGAGCGCACGCTCAACACCCAAGAGGTCCCGGGTTCAATCCCAGGTACCTCCTCCAAGCAGAAATCAATGAAGAAACCTAATTACCTCCCCCTCATAAAATAATCAATACAAGTAAAATGGAAAAATGATACTTTTTCAGTTGCGTGGTATTTTCAGTAACATTTCTATTTGAATTTCTTTTCTGTTCTCTGTGAATGCTCTCCCTGGGTGACCTCAGCCAGTGTCAGTTTTGATCCCATCTTTACCAATGATGCTCCCAGACCACACTTGCACATGATCTTCTCCTCTGTCCCCAGACCTGTGTGTCTGGCCGTTTGTTTGACTTTCCACCTGAGAGCGAATTTCCTCTTTCCCAGACCTCCCACGTCAGGAGACAGCACTTCCATCCTTCCAGGAGCTCACGCCTGGAACTTCGGAAGGATCTCTCCTTCCACTTCCCACACAGGACCTGCCAGCAACTTACATTGGCTTTAACTTTAAAATAGCTCCAGACTCTGACCCTTTCACCAACTCCATTGTTATCATCTGGAATGAAGTGCCTTCTTCTCTCAGCTGCATCACCTTCCTAGTCACCTGATTGGTCCTTCTCATTCCACCTTTTTCAGGCTCAGTGCAACCACCAGAGTGGTCCTGTTAAAGCATAAGACAGATAGCATCTTTCCTCTGCTCACATCCCTGCCCAGCTGTGCTTGGAATAAGAGCCAAGGTCCTTAGATGGCCAACAGAGCCCTGTAGGAACTGGTCACTGCACTCATCTCCTTTGGTCTCACCTCCTATTGCTTTCCCCGTTGTTTTACTGGTCCTTGAACAGGCCAAGCAAGTGTCCTCAGGGCCTTTGTCCTGGCTGTTCCCTCTGCCTGGAAAGCACTCACTCAGGACATCTGCTCTGCTGACCTCAGTGAGCCTCACCTCAGTGAACCAGTAAGTTCTCTGCTTCATGCCTTCTGTTCCTCTTGCACAACTTCCCTTTCTTTAAGCACTTGCTTATCCTTTAGTGACTGACTTTTATCTTCTCTTCCCTGTCCCCTGAGTGTAAAACCCATGAGGGCATACATTTTAATCTATTTTATTTTCTTTTACATCCCAGGACCTGGAATGAATCCCTGACTAGTTTCTTCTTACCTGACACTTAGGTAAGAAAAAACAATTAAATAGGAAACACCAACTCCTCCTTCCCCCATTTCTCTTTTTTTTTGGATAAAAATACCATTTTTACCACCAAATGTATTAAAAACACACACGAATGACATACTATATACTTAGCTGGTAAAGTCTGCAGTGAGAGCCCGTGATTCCTGACACACGTGTACCCAGAGCAGAGACGTCCTCACTCACTCGTCGTGATTTCCAGTAAGAACACAGACGTGAAAGTGAGGAGTCCTCACCCCGCTGACCTACTGGGTTATAAGCAGAGGGTGTCAGGGATAACAGTCAATATTTAGAAAGATAAAATCTAATAGATAACAAATAACAAAAATTTGTCATTAACTAGATTTGGATGAATCTCTTTATATGAACCTGGGAACTTAAACTTCAGGGTTGTTTAGGTCACTGATTCTGAAATGGGTGTATCTCCAAAGCAGGCTGGCCTCTGCATTTCTTGCTTTATTACAGAAACTTCTCTGTCATATAAGAAAAAGGTGTGCACTCTTTGATTTTCCTTCCCACTGTGGTCCATCCAGAGCTCTTTGAAATGAACACCCTTGGCAGCAGATCTGTGACCCTTGACCCTAAAAACAAGTTGGACTGACTGACTGTGTGACTGACAGAAACGTTTGAGCTATTGTCATAACTTGTTCCATCAGTGGAGACTAGTTTGAATGTTCTCTCCTACAATTGTTTCAGCTGGTTTAGTTTTTGTCTATTGTGAAACTACGAAGCAATTTAAATATTTTGAGTTCTCAGTCTGAAAAATAAGTACTGATGGCGACATTCACTAAATGAATGTGATGGTTAGTCTTATGTTTCAACTTGGCGAGGCCACAGGGTACCCAGATAGTTGCTCAAACACTATTCGGGTATTTCTGTGAGGGTGTTTTCGGATGAGACTAACATTTGAGTTGGTAGATTGAATACAACAGGTTGCCCTCCTTAATGTGGGTGGGTCTCATCCAATCAGTTGAAGACCTGATTACACGTAAGGCTGACCCTCCTCTGAGTAAGAGAGGATTCTTCCTGCTGGATGGCCTTTGAGCTGGGGTTTTGATTTTATCCTGCCTTTAGTTTTGAACTAAAACATCAGCTCTTCCTGGATCTGGAGCCTGACATCCTTCAGACAAGAACTATACTGTCGGTTCTCCTGGGTCTCCAGCTTCCCCACTCACCCTGTAGACCTTGGGACCTGCCAGCTTCTGTAACATAATCATGAGAGCCTATTCCTTATCTCTATCTGCATCTCCATCTCCATCCCCATCTCCACAACTCCATCCTTATCTCCATCTCTATCTTCATCTGCATCCCCACATCCCCATCTCCACATCCCCATCTCCACTTCCACATCTCCACATCTCCATCTCCATCTTCATCTCCACATCTCCATCTCTATCTCCATTCCTATCTCCAATCCCATCCCCACCTCCTCCTCCATCCCCATCTCTATCTCTACCTTTATCTTTATCTCTATCTGTCTCTACATATATCCCATCACTCCTGTTTCTCTGGAGAACCCTGACCAATATAATGGACAATCAGAATTTCTGGAATGGTTTAGGGTAGATAAAAATAATTCTTCTTGGGTAAAGTACCAGTGATGAGGACAATACATAGCTTATATTATCATTAAATATGAATATACTCTTAATATTATACATCAATTATATTATATATTTATATTGTAATATTTTATATATAATATAATAACACTTGTATACTATATATTATGTATAATATAACATAATTCTATATTATATAATATAATGATGTATATTCATGTACATTATTAGCACCTCACCCATTCCTCTTCGGCACCACCACAGGGCTTCCTCTGGCTGTTGGATGAGAAGGCACTTGACCTCACTGGGCAGGCTGGACTACTAGCGTTTTAACACCCTCAGGCGTTGTCCTTAACCTGTGGCAAAAGGAGTTGATGGGTAAGTACCTCAGCTTCCTCCCCTCTGGTGGAATGACCCTGAGGCATGTCCCCCAGAGGTTCCCAGCAGGACTGAGCCCTGGCTGCCTGCAGGGGTAACCTCAATGAAACTTGATCAGTTTGCTTTCTCTCTTTCTGCATCTTACCTCCTGGCTTCCCTCTTGGTTATTCCTGGAGTAACCTCAAAAATAAACCATGAGCATTCAAATTCTTGTCTCAGATCTGCTTCTGAGGGAACTTCTGAGCTTAAGGCGGGGATCATGTCAACTTTGAAAGCAAGTGACAGGGGCCTTTAAGAAGGGGGACTCATAAAGAAAGCACAGGCCTAAGGTCCAGCTCAATTTATCAAATAACAACAAATCTTCACAGAATGCCTACTATGTGCTTCAATTATGAAGCTCATAGTGCATAAGTTTGAATAAGTTGGTCATTAATTTTGTCATGGAGCAAAGATTCTCATGAAGGTCACAGAATGCTTTTGTTCTGTACATTGCCTTTTATTTCCTGTCTTTACTAAACGATTAATCATGTGACTCATACAAGTATCTGGTAGTGGAAACTGACTCTCCCTGGAACCCTCACCCAGGAAACACTAGGTTCTAAGTGTTCAAAGGTAGAGTAGTTTTGAGAACCACAAAGGCGTATGAAGAATGGACTGGAGTCGTTCATTTAATGGCTCTAAAACCTTATTCGTGAATTGAATAGCAGATTCTTTTTAATTAAGGAAATTGCTTTTTGAACTTCTGCTCCTTCTCTTATAAATTTGAAATGAAGGAGCCAGTTGTAACCACATACTTTAACGTGTTTGTAAATTATATGTCATTGGCAAGCCATTTTAGGATACAAATGACTTCATTTTCGTTCAAAAGAGGCCTAAATGGGCATGATAATGATAATGGTAATGATAGTAGTTAAAATTTATTGAGGGCTTATTCTGTGCCAGGCACTGTGTCAGCTGTTTTGTTGTTTTCTGTATATTAATATTAATCCTTACAACAGTTTGCAAAAAAAGGTTTTTTTTATTCCTTTTACCTCTGTTTTACAGATGATGACACTGACCAGAGACACAAAGTGTTTACAGTCATATAGCTTGTTTCAGAGCAGAAATGAGAACCCAGGTCATTCTGATGTCAAAGCCTGAGTTTATTTCACAGCATGGTGAATAGATTGGCAGGTCCTGAAATGCCAGTTCCTTATATTCTCTGGTGTTTCCACTGATGTCTGCTGTATGCTTCTCTACTGAAGGAAATTTATCTTTGAATCTATACTGTGCTGTTGATATTTTTCATATACCATTTATGAGAATTACTGTTATTGAAAATCCTTACAACTCCTGATTGTTCTCTGTAGCCTGTGCTCCTTAGAAAAGAAAAATCAGTATGCTAATTGCCTCATGGTGAAGTTTAATTGACAAATAGGTAGTTTAAAAAAAAAAATGGTCTGGGCCATTTTCCAGGTGCACTTAAGTCTGTGTTAGTGCCTCACTGACTTGAGAATACCTGAATCCTGCTTCCTGCAGGTGGCTGCTTATAACAAATTCAGGAAGGAGATGCTCTTAGGCAATTTTATCACATCAATTCTCTCTTCAAAATTCCTTGTGGCTCCTCATTGCATTTTGAAGAAAATCTAAACAAGGGTGTTCAGAGGCTGCTTGCTGTGCACCAAAACCCATTTCCTTTTCTTCCCAGACACACAGCTGGACTATATTTCCCAGCCTTCTTTGGAATTAGGAGTGGCCATGTAACTGAGTTCTAGCCAATGGAAAGAGAGCAGAAGTGATATAAGTCATTTTGGGGTAAGACTTTTAAGAAGGGGCTGAGGCACCTTTATATAACTTTTCTCTTTGTGACTGCTGCATACAGAAGACAACGAGGCCCCAAGGCAGGAGTTGCCAAGCTTTTTCTGGAAAGGACCAGATAGTAAATATTTTAGGCTTTGTGGAATGGTCTCTTTTTTTTTTTTTTTTAAGTTTTTTAGAACTCTTTAAAAATGTAAAAGTCATTCTTAGCTCACTGAAGTACCAAACCAGATTGTATCCCACCCTTAGGGGTTGGTGGAGCCACAAGGTGGAAGGAGCCTGGGTCCTTGAATTACTATGTCAGGAGAGGTACCCACCAAGCTAGGTTTCTGCTGGAAATTGTTAGATGAATGGAAAATGAGCATTTACTGTGTTCGAGCCATTATGTACATTGGGACTTATAACCACAGCCTACTTTATTACAACCAACTTATCCACACACACATTTCCCCACTTTTTTTTTTTTTAATGCTTTATACATGTTGGCCAAACTGGAATACCACCTATTTCTTCAGCACATAATCTAAGTTCTTATTGTTATGGATTTATTTATATAATTTCCTACTGGGTGTAAAGTTGCTTCATTCTATCCCTGTTTTACGAACTCCTTCTTTTCCTAAAAGACCTGTCTCAAATGCTACCTCCTCTAAGAAGTGTTTGCTTGAACTGGCAGAAATGCTACTTTGTTGTTTTGGGCTTCCATATTTTTTTTTAAGTGTCTAACAGGTATTATGGCTTCTGCTTAATTTGATAGTCATTTATGTCCTTGACTTTATCTTCTCTACCACAGTGCCAGTTTCAAGAGGCCATCTTGGATAGACCTGCCATATGAAACATGGCACATAAAATGCCATCTCACTCAGGGGGTAGGATGCATAACCAAGTCTTCAGGCAAAAATTGTGCACAGTCAAAATGTCCTAGATTAATCCTCTAACCAGGCAATAATGTGCACTGATGAGTTTAAGGGCCATATGAACAAAAATATTTTATTTAAAAGATTAGGTGATACTCATGGCAAAAAGATGCTCAAATGTGGAGGAAAATGGAACCAGTTGCTCTCTCTGAGGCCGTATGCTCACTGAGTGGAAAGGCAGGTGGGAGAGCTGGCTCTCTTTATATAGGGATTCTTGTTTCTTGCTGAATATATAGTTTTGAATTCACCAAATTTAAATATCCACAGTGGCAGAACTTCAGCAAATTTGTGACTTCGTTAAATGATTTAACCATATATTTTCTTCTTATAATAGCTATTTTGGGGAGAGTCATTTCTGTAGGCAACTTCTCTTAAGGAGGGGGAAGAAAGAGGCTGCTGGCTTTGCCCTTGAACTTCTGAGCCAGAGTAGTGTCCTGCAGGGTAACTCCTGGGTAAACTCCAAGGGAGGGTGTCTCCTGGGCTCTGTGCCTGTCCCTGCTGGGGAAAACACTGATCAACCGAAAGGAGAAGAAAAAGCCAAGTTCAAACCAAGCATTTCTGTGTCTCTCTATAGGTACAATGGAGAAGATGTTGAAACAATGCTCTGTACGTGCTCCTTTTGAATCAAGCCATTTCTTTTAAGGTTAGTTAATACTGTTCACACAGATTTCTATAGCCGTTGCCAAGGATGTGGTGAGAACTGAAAGGGACCTACCTTGGGGACCATCAGTTCCGAGCCCTTTAGTTTATTTCTCCTCTGTGCATGTTGTAGAAGGGAAAATTTGAGCTTCCCTAAACTCGTGGAATCATTAGCCCCAGAGACTGGGCATAGAGGATGAACAAAAATGCCTGAGGGTTGCTGACTGCATTGTCCTCAGACCAACCCTCTCAGGCCAGGTGCAGTGATTTCTCCATTTTAAAGTTTTTAATACCCTCAATCACATCATCCAGTAGAACTTTCTGAAATGATGGAAATGTTGTGCATCTGTGCTGTTCATTATGGTAACCAATAGCCTCATGTCCTCCTGAGCACTTGAAATGTGGCGAGTGCAAATTGAGATTTCCTGGGATTTCAATGACTTAGCATAAAAAATGTCAAGTATCTCATTAATAATTATTTTATTCATTGATTGATTTATTGATGTACAGTCAGTTACAATGTGTCAATTTCTGGTATACAGCATAATAGTTCAGTCATACATACACATACATATATTCATTTTCATATCCTTTTTTGTTATAGGTTACTACAAGATAGTGAATATGGTTCCTTGTGCTATTAACTTGTTGTTTTTTTAACATTTTTATTGATTTATAATCATTTTACAATGTTGTGTCAAATTCCAGTGTAGAGCACAATTTTTCAGTTATACATGAACATATATATATTCATTGTCACATTTTTTTCTCTGTGAGCTACTGCAAGATCTTGTGTATATTTCCCTGTGCTATACAGTATAATCTTGTTTATCTATTATACAATTTTAAAATCCCGTCTATCCCTTCCCACCCTCCACCCCCTTGGCAACCACAAGTTTGTATTCTATGTCTATGAGTCTATTTCTGTTTTGTATTTATGCTTTCGTTTTTGTTTTTGTTTTTTAGATTCCACATATGAGCGATCTCATATGGTATTTTTCTTTCTCTTTCTGACTTACTCCACTTAGAATGACATTCTCTAGGAGCAACCATATTGCTGCAAATGGTGTTATGTTGTCAGTTTTTAAGGCTGAATAGTATTCCACTGTATAAATATACCATCTATTCTTTATCCAGTCATCCGTTGATGGACATTTAGACTGTTTCCATGTCTTGGCTGTTTTGTAAATAGTGCTGCTATGAACATTGGGGTGCAGGTGTCATCCTGAAGTAGGGTTCCTTCTGGGTATAAGCCCAGGAGCAGGATTCCCGGGTCATATGGTAAGTCTATTCCTTGTCTTAACTTGTTGTTAATCTATTTTGTATATAGTAGTTAGTATCTGCAAATGTTGAACTCCCCATTTATCTCTTCCCACTCCTTTTCTTCCCTGGTAACAATAAGTTTGTTTAGTATGTCTGTGTTACTATGTTAATGGAACTATTTTGAAAATTTCATTAAAGTACATACTTTATTATGTTGGTGAACCATTTAGATGTGCTGACAGCTATGGGGAGTACAGACATCTAAATATTGCTTTTCTGTGACATGAGCATTTCTTAGGTATGGATTCTTTGAAGCTATTGATTTTTCTGGCTCCTTAAAATCTCAGATATTTAACCTAGGATATCTGCCAAGTGATGGGAAAAATTAATATAATTCAGATAAGGAAGTTACTGAAAATGCATGCATCTGTTTTTAAAAAGTAGAAAACCATACATTTGGGGATAAACTGAGTTAAACAAGAAATATGATAAAAGATCTTTTTTGGATCAAGTTATCCTGCAAATTTTCTCCTTTTCCCACTTCCTATTGAGGGTTTGGATGGAAAGTCATTCTGATCCATGGGGAATGGAAAGCTTCTCCTGTTTTCTTTTCAGTGTTCTCCAAAGTATTCAGGTAGGATCTTTTCTTTTGAAAAAATCTCTTTTCCTGCCAACTTTACTACCAGAAGTAGTCTCCCAGGACTACAAGAGATAGTCTGAATGTTGCAGGTAAAAACAAATCCAATTTCTTGGATCATGCCCATGGATATAGAAAGTGCCTCTGGGAAGAGCACAGTTGGCTGTTTTATCCATTATTCCCAGAGAGGAATGGCAAGACCAGTGCTGTCTGGTTGTGTGCAAAGGATGAGCTGGAATGCTTATTATTAGCTGGTCTTTGTAAAGCACCTTATTCAAACCTCTTGTGGACATCTTTGTCTTTTAACAATCTGAGAAAGACGGTGGAGTTAATACTATGTTCAATGTCTTGTAATAACCTTTAATGGAAAAAATACGAAAACGAATATATGTCTGTACATGCATATCTGGGACATTGTGCTGTACACCAGAGATTGACACATTGTAATTGACTGTATTTCAATTAAAAAAAATAGTACTGGGCTAGAGTCAAGGATAAATGCACATGATGTTATAAAATTAGGCTCTGGCACATAGTAATGATAATAAATGCTAATTTGGGGTTTCCTTTCTCTTTCTTCTTGTTGGGGGTAGGAAGTGTTTACCTGCTTATTGTGACCTTAAAATCTATGTCTCATCCACCCCACCACTCATCTTTTACCTCAGAATGTGGTTTTTATTATTTTTAAGCTAGCTTTGCCTTTACATGTTACTGTGCTCTCGCAAGCTTGAAGAATCCCTGTTGGGATGACAAAACTATAGCACAGTACCAGTAAATTACAGCCAAACAGGGACACTCGAATAGCAGAATGCCAGTATTTTCTTGTTAGAAAAGCACACCTATTGAGAGTTACATGGACCTTAGAAATGTATTACACTGGATCAAGAGATTCTTTTGCCCAAGACCTATTCAGAGCAATATATTTGATAGTCCCATTAATGGGATGAGTCAGTATTCCCAGATCTGTGGTGCATGAAGGAGTCAGAAGGAGTCAAGACATGACAGCGTGAAAGATTCAGTCTTTCGGTTATATACTTTCAACTAGATGTCCTCAAACTGGAATCATCTGAAGAACTTAAAGAGATACAGATTTTGGTCAGCAACCTGAGGGTTCTGAGATGGGTTAGTATGGAGACTGGGAATACATGCACACACTCACACACACAAACACACACACTCACACACACACATTCCATATGATTCTGATAAACTAAGGGCATTTCATAAAATCATGACAAGTGTCATTAAAAATATAAAGCACTCTTACTATATTTACAGGTGTGAGAGCAATGCCTTTTCTGTCTACTTTGAGTCACAACACATTATTTTGTTTATGTATTTTTTCCACTAGAGGTTATTACAAGATGTTGAACATAGTTCCCTGTGCTATACAGAAGAAACTTTTTAAAAATCTATTTTTATATATAGTGGCTAACATTTGTAAATCTCAAACTCCCAAATTTATCCCTTCCCACCCCCTTTCCCTGGTAACCATAGATTGTTCACTATGTCTATGAGTGTTTCTGTTTTATAGGTGAATTCATAGTGTCCTTTTTTTTTTTTTTTAGATTTCACATATGAGTGATATCATATGGTATTTTTCTTTCTCTTTCTGGCTTACTTCACTTAGAATGACATTCTCCAGTTTCATCCATGTTGCTGTAAATGGCATTATTTTATTCTTTTTATGGCTGAGTAGTATTCCATTGTGTAAATATACAACTTCTTTATCCAGTCGTCTGTCCATGGACATTTAGACGGTTTTCATGTCTTGGCTATTGTATATAGGGCTGCTATGAACATTGGGGTGCCTGTATGTTTTTGCATTTGAGTTCCCTCAGGATATATACCCAGAAGGACAATACATTATTTTGATTATTTATAGAATTGTGGTTGCTCATTCAAAGAACTGAATTATCTTTTTTTGAAAAAAATTATAAATATACAAATGATTTTTTTTTTCATTTTTTAAATGGGTGTGGAGGAGGTTTTTTTCCCCTCCTGCCTCAGGATTTCTTCCTGTTTATGTTAAATTCCTCATATTAATCATCTTGAATCCTGCCCTTTTGATTGCTTAGCTGGAAGTGAAGTCTCTGAACTTCTGCTCTGGGCGAAAGTGAGTCTCCTTTCAGCCATGACTGTGAGATGAGCAGCTTGCATCAAGAGAAACAGGTCACGGTGAATTAGGTGCTTCTTTGTACTTGCTGCGAAGCCCGAAGACCAGGTTTCTTGCTTTTTTGAAGTTTTCCTGCTCTCCTGATTTGGAGGAAAAGAGGATCACCGGGGGCTAAGTATCCTGACTTCCGTGGGTTTACTCTTAGGTGCCTCTTCATGAAACAGCTGCTACTCTATAGCTCTTGGTGCCGCAGCCTCGCATTTTAAATCCGTTTTACGGGAAGCTTTCTCCTAGTTCTCAATCAGGGATGATTATTTGTCAAGCACTGGAGTGAAGCCGCCCAGGTCCCAAATCATTTTAAAAAGAACAACATGAAACGACATTTTTCAAGTGTTCAAAGTGCTGCTCCAAGGAGAAGGATGACTCCACTTGGGAGAAGATAGTGGGTGAAAAGCAGATAGAATATTCTCCTGGAGGGAAAAAAAAAAACAAAAAACAAAAAACGACTCTTTGTAACGGAGGAACTCTCCACATCCAACTGGGACTTCAAGTGAGGAGTACAAAACAAAATGCTGTGTGGTGGCTTTTTCAAAATTTGGTTCAGAAATGTGAAAATATTTTCTGCTTAAAAAGATGAAATATGACTGCATTAGAGGACTCTGCATGTAATTACAGTCTTGTCATCTCGAAATGAATCTGGAGGTTTTCCTGATCTGGAATGGTTGAAAGAAAAACACTGAAGCTAAGAAACATGTTTTAGCAGTAGATAATTTCAAAAATTTAGAAAAGTAACTTCAGTTTTTTTCTCCCCACTGGTAAGTTAATATCCTGATACCGTGGATTTAGTTGAAGGGGAATACATTATGAAAGCTTAACAAAGTTACCTTGACTTTGAAAGTTGACTTTCTAAGGTGAAAACGAATTCCCTTGGGTCTGGGCTTGCTTGCAGAGTCAGCTAGTACGAAGCAGCTGGTGACTACACATCTTAGCTGGATAATGCACTTAGAGGGCGATCAATAAACCTGACTTTGAGAAATGCAGCTCTTTCCCCCCTCCCTCTCTTGACCAAATAAATAAGTTAAAAAAATGTGCCTTTTGGCAAGCAAGATGCAAATAATTCTTTTTGGTATTACATTAATTCATTTTAACATGGAGGTTGCTGATACAAGGGAACGTTATAATTTGCCTTTAGATGTTTACATATTTGTTGGGATATTATGAGACTTCGAGTCTGTTAGTGCAACTTTCAAAAGGGTGATTGAACGTGGAGATTTCTTTCTAATTTTGTCCACTTTTTCTCCTTCTGAAAATCTGGAGGTTCCTTTTTCACTTTTCTGTCAAACTGTGGGTCTTTCCTGATGCACTATGGTCTCAATGATCCTATTTGATGGTTTGAATGTTGATGATCATGCTTAAAAAAAAGGGAGCAACTAGATTTTCTTTTAAAAATTTATTTATGTATTTATTTATTTATTTGGCATGTAGTCAGTTTACAGTGTTGCATCAATTTCTGGTGTACAGCATAATGTTTCAGTCACACATATACATACATGTATCCCTTTTCATATTCTTTTTCATTATGGATTATTACAAGATATTGAATATAGTTCCCTGTGATGTACAGTAGGACCTAGCTATTTATTTTATAAATAGTAGTTAGTATCTGCAAATCTCAAGCTCCCAGTTTATCCCTTCCCACCCACTTTCCCCACTGGTAACCACAAGTTTGTTTTCTATGTCTGTGGGTCTGTTTCTGTTCTGTAAATAAGTCTAATTGTGTCATTTTTTTAGATCCCACATGTAAGTTATATCACATGTTTTCCTTTCTCTTTCTGGCTTACTTCACTTCAAATGACAATCTTCAGGTCCATCCATGTTGCTGCAAATGACATTATTTTATTCTTTTTTATGGCTGAGTAGTATTCCATCACACACACACACACACACACACACACACACACACACACACACACTCACAGACACAGAGCTTATTGTGGGTTTACTCTATGCTAAACGATTTTCATAGATTATCTCTTTAAGCCTGATCATAACTCTACTAGTTAGGAACTATCATTATCCACATTTACAGGGGATAAATTGCAGGCTCAAGAAAATGAAATAAGCTAACTGAGTTTGTGCAGGACAAGATGGACTCAAGTTGGACTTGAGTTCCTGTAGGTGGACTCCAGTGGTAGTGGTCTTAACTACTGCATTGTCCCAGAGTTTTGAATTAGTGTGTTATATAATCTTTTATTGCATTTTGCTCCATTGCATTTGAGCACAGTAACTGGGATGAGGCTGAGTGGGCTTTTGCCAGCTCCAGGATCAGCATTAATGAGAGGATAAGGGCGAGCGGTAATTACTACAAAGCCAGGCTTAGCAATGCTGGCTTCTGCTTACTTTGCAATTAGGATGCTTGTTTGAAAATTATTGGTGAAGAGCTTGGAAATAACTGTTCTCTGAAGCAGGCAAATTCCCCTCCCATCTAGTTTGTAGCATTGATTAGCTTAGCAGGACCATTGTGGCTATAGAACAAGGGATCAAATTCAGCTCAGTCTCAACCCAAAGAGTGAGCTAGTTAAATCTCAATGACAACACTGCCTGACTTTTAAGAGTATTTGAGGTGAAACTTTGAGTAAATCACTATGATTATTTAAGGATACCTATTGATTTCCTATTTGTGCTCTGTTTTCTTCCTTTTTAAAAAAATTTTTTTTCAAATATAGTTGACTTATAATGTTAGTTTCAGATGTACAACAAAGCAATTCAGTTATACACATACATACATATATATTTTCAGATTCTTTTCCCCTTATATGTTATTATAAGAAATTGAATATAGTTTCCTGTATTATACAGTAGGTCCTTGTTGTTTATCTATTTTATATATAGTAATGTGTTTCTGTTAATCCCAAACTCTTAATTTATCCCTCCTCAGCCTTTCCCCTTTGGGAGCCATAGTTTATTTTCTATGTGAGTCTATTTTTGGTTTGTAAATAAAATTTGTATCATTTTTTAGATTCCACCTGTAAGTGATATCATATGCTCCTTGTCTTTCTTTGTCTGACTTACTTCACTTAATATGATCATCTCTAGGTCCATCCATGTTGCTGCAAATGGCATTATTTCATTCTTTTTTATGGCTGAGTAGTAGTCCATTGTATATATATATCTTCCTTATCTAATCATCTGTCGATGGACATTCAGTTTGCTTCCAATTCTTGGCTATTGTAAATAGTGCTGCTATGAACACTGGGGTGCATGTGTCCTTTTGAATTACAGTTTTCTCCAGATATATGCCCAGGAGTGGGATTGCTGGATCATTTAGTAAGTCTATTTTTAGTTTTTTAGGGAACCTCCATAGTGGCTGCACCAATTCACATTCCTATCAACAATGTAGGAGGGTTCCTTTGTGCCCTGTTTCATACCTTCATCACCATGGCTACCCCACTGTAATAATCACCAGCATCATCATCTCGCCATAATGTTCTACTAGAAGGTTGACTTCATACGTGCAGGAAAAGTGTAATGCTTGACATAGCGCGAGTACTCAATAAATGTCTGTTAAAGAAAGGAGGCTGTCGAGTACCTCTTACGCGATGATCACTGTGCTTTCAAGATCGTGCTTAATCATCACCACCCACCTGTGAATAGGCCTGTGACTAATCCCATTTTACAAGTGAGGAAACTGAGGCACAGAGAAAGTAAGCAACTTGTTCAAGTTCACTCGGCTAGCAAGTGGGAGAACTGGGCTTGGTCCCAGTCCTGTTGGACTGCAGAGCCCATGATGCTGTGTTCCTCAGCATCACCATCATACAGATCATCTTCCTTCATCCTGTCTCCCTTCTAGAAAGCCTTCTAGAAAGCCTAGCTTACACTCAGTTGATCTGGGTACTGTGAAGAAAAATGAGGGTCCAGCAGTACTAATATGAATAAGCAGATAAAAGCAAGACTAACCTCTGTGTTTTAAAAGCCTTTAACATCTCTACTCTGAGAGTGATCTGCCTTGATAAACACAAGCAGTAGCTTGAAAATCTTCCCCTTGGGCATGATTCCAGTGCTGTTTCTGAGAAATTTTCCTGCGAAAGGAGATCAGTAGTGGTGAACTCCTTTGGGAAGATTTTCACAGACAGAACAGTTTCATCAGAGGAAGTCTCAGAGGTGTAGACAGTAAACCGTGTCTCCTGAAAGATGCAGAGTGGAGAAGAGTCTATTACTGCTTGAGGACACTGGAAACGAATCCCCTGGCAATTTCACGGGAGCTCTTTTACTGTAGCCACGTTCACATGTATCTGTGTTTCATTTTCTCCTGTAAAATTAAACTCTTTGGACTCACATATATATCGGCTCTGATTCTAGAGGAGTGGCCAGGCTGCCTTTTCTCACCTAATTAAAAAGAATTTGTAGGTGTTAAGGAAATAGTTTTATTTAATCATCATGGTTACTGACCCCATTAGCCAGGGAATGCTAGCTTCCTTAAAACTCTACTGCAACTTTGCACCCCTTGGGTTTTAGTTTTGCAGAGATGTTCTTACGTCCTTAAACTCTCTTATGGGTGTAAAAGTTGTAGGGGAACCACTGAAGTTGTAGAAGTTTCTAAAAACACGTGGTTTCAATACTACATATTTTCCCGGGGTGCGTACACCTGACTTCTCTTCTCATGTATTTACTGACTGAATTCCGGCAGCTATGTAATGCATTGGGCAGAGATTATTTGGGTCTCTCATTGAAACTGTATTTATTTAGACTGACAGAAAAGGAAGAAAGTCTGTATTGTGAAGGAAATGAAGTGACACCCTGAATTGGGTTTAGAAACCTGGGCTTATCTTCAATAGATGGTACGTAAAGGAAGAACAGAAGGTAATTCTTTGTTCCTCAGCGGCCGTGAGCCAACGTCATCAGTGCTAAGTATGTACTATTTAATCACCCATCTGGACTCTCATAGCTGACTCAGAGTTTTGTAGTTTTCCGAAGGTGAGCTCTCATTGATAGCTGTCATTTCCCTTCATTGAGGCAGTGGACATTTTCATAAAATACTTTCTGGATGTTAAGTATTTGTGTAATCGTCTGTCTCCCGTCTCCTACCAAACTTAGACGTTCTAGGTGGAAGAGCTGAGCTTCTGTGGTCTCCCCACTGCTGGGGCCTGGCACTGGGTCTGGGACCCAGAAGAAACTCAGCGGGTCTGAAGTGAGGTGACCCAGGAGCAGCGCCAGAAGTGGGGGTTCTTGTGCAGGTGAGTTTTGGAGGCGTGCTCTCTGGGGAAGGGGAGTGAGGGAAGGAGGGAAGCAAGCCGGAGCTCCTCGGCTGGGGACGAGCTTCAGCATCTTCCCACGTGGCGCAAATTGCACCTGAAGTTAAGGGGCCTAGTTCTTTGCATCTCCACGTTATTCCAAGGCCTGGGCTACCCTGGGGGGTGAGATTTACATAACCTTCTGGACGCCATCCCTCCTCTTCTGCTGAGAGCAATTCTTTAATACTTTGCCAGTGGCTCTGGGGAAAAAAAGGACCATTCTGCTCGATGTCTCTGCTTTGTTTTTTGTATTATATCGCTGGCTGCTTTCTGCTTGTTCATAACTTCTGCTGCTGCTGGCTTTTTAAAAAATTTTTCTTGAATGCTTCTTGGACTCTGTTCTTTATTCTACACTCCTCATTCTTTTAAACACACTTTTAGTCACTAAAGGAATAAAATGAATTTGCATAGCTCAGGGCCTGGTAATCGAGTTTTTCATATAATGTAGGGTTGAAACCAACAGAGAGTTTTCTGTTAAAACTCATTACTAACTGACAGCTTGGTGTGAAATGTGAATTATGTTAGTAATTGATTCCCGAATGGTTGTGTGGTTTTTATTTATTTACATTTTTAATAGTGGAGGGTAGTTTTCCATGATGTAACTTTTGGCTGTCTCATCACTAACCAAAACACACACACACACACACACACACACACACACACACACACACACGGAAACCAGCTCTCGCACCCACAGACTGACTTTGCAGCCCGGTGAACGGGTAGCCTTGTTCCCAGATACCGCATACTAAGCGTCTTCAGCGATGTGGGCTCCACTTTATGTGTCTTTCTACTTTTTCTCTCTCAATACTAACATTGTTCACCTTTCTCTGTGACCCTTTTGAGAAGGTGATGGTGCGTGGAAGAATCTAGTCCAGATTTCTGACTAGAAAATATTACTACGAGAAGGCTTTCCAGGCCGTGCATTTAAGGGGAGTCTTCATTAAAAGTGTGAGGACTCCGTTACTCCTGAAGGGGTCATTCTTCTGAGTGAACTTAATTTGGAACTGGTAAGGCAATAAAGTCGCTAATTTAATCTACGTCTCAGGGAAGGTCTTTTGTCCCTAACTATAAAATTGTATCCTCAATCAATCAGCAAGTTTTCATAAATGGCGAAGCAGGACTTTTTTTCAAGTAAAGACATGGCTTATGCTAAATGGAAATCTTTTTTTTTTAATTGAAGTGTAGTTGATTTACAGCGTTAGTTTCAGGTGTGCAGTAAAGTGATTCAGTTATACCTATACATATATATATATATATTTTTTTTTCTTTTCAGAGTCTTTTCCATTATCTGTTATTACAAGAAATTAGATATAGTTCCCTGTGCTAGACAGTAGGTCCTAAATGGAAATCTTAAATGGAATTATTTGTCTATAATAGGGGACTCTTCACATTCATGTTTTTGGGGTTTGAGAGTTTCCAAGCCAAGTAACTCTTCATCAGTTTAGGTTTTAATGTCATTAACTTAGTGTCATATTTTACGGTGAACTGTAAAAGCTGTAAAATTTAATTTAGATTGTCCTTATTACATCTAAGTGGCTGAGTGGTTATGGAATAACCTTTAATAACTCTGTATGAAGCTTGCTTTTACTTTACTGATTCATTTAGTATAGTGAAAACGGAGAAGGCTACAAGCTGGTTCTGGTGATGCTGCAGTAGGGCTGTTTGACCACGGGCCATGATTTCTGTTCCTTTGAGCCTCAGCTTCTCCATGTATCACATGGCTGTGCTGTCCAGATCGGTGGTTTTAAACTCTTCTCCAGAAGAAGGATCATCTAGAGAGCTTGTTAGAATGCAGTTGCTGGGCCTCAGTCCCACAGACGCTGATCCACCAGATGTGACTGTTGGCCTCCCGACTGGTGTCTGTGCCCCGATAGGCCACCCCCTTGTTCAGAGCAGGACCAGTCCTCCGCCCTGTATGCACGCTCTTTATGCTCCAGTCCTATAATCTACTCAAGGAAAAGGCTCCAGAAAGTGCCTTCTTCCTCTCTCCTACCATCATTTCTCCCTCTCTCCACAGACTCATTCACAAAGCTCACAAATATATATTTTTTTTAAATCTCTTTTGTCCTAAAACAATCCCTCTGGTTCCCAAACCCTTTCCTTCCTTTCGTTTCCTACCGGAATATGTTAGTCCCAGATATTTCACGTCAGATCAGGCTAATTCTCTTTTTCTGCCTTGAGGAGAATAGCATCAAGAGCAGTAATATTCTGAGCCGAATGATGGTTAGAATAGCTCACATTAAATATGTGACCTTCCTCCAATCCAGACATTTTGAGTCTCCTCCCTTGGCATTCCTTCAGTCCTCACGTTACTCCTACAGTATTGATCATTTCCTTTGGCCTCTGACTCTTTGATTAAGACCTCAGGTTAATTGCTTCCTCTTTAAGATCAACTTAAAGTCATTTTGTCAAAGTTCAAAATAACATTTCATGGGAGTTTAGACTGAGATTGTGCGAAACTCATAAATTCACGCTGGGGGCAATGACCTCTTTATGATATCATGTCTTACCACCCAAGAATACCTATTAACCTGAATCTTCTCTTTTGTTAAAAAACAACAACAACAACAAACTTTAGTTTTTAGAGCAGTTTTAGGTTCACAGCAAAACGGAGCAGAAAGGACAGAGAGTTCCCCTATGCCCCTGTCTCCTACATGTGCACAGCCTCCTCCACCACCAACACCAGAGGGTGCATTTGTTACAAATGATGACGCTCCACTGACACATCTCAGCACCCAACGTCCATAGTTTACATGAGGGTTCTTTCTTAGTGTTTTTGTTCTAGGTGTTTGGACAAATGTCTAATGGCATATATCCACCATTGTAGGAGCACACAGGATAGTTTCACTGCCCTACACATCCTCTGTGCTCTGCCTTTTCAACCTTCCCCTCACCAAACCCCTGGCAGCCACTGATACTTCACTGTCTCAATAGTTTGGCCTTTTCCAGAATGTCATATAGCTGGAATCATGCAGTATGCAGCCTTTTCAGATTGGCTTCATTCACTTAGTAATGTGCATGTAAGTTTCTTCCATGACTTTTCATGGATGGATAGCTCATTTCTTTCCAGCACTGAGTAATATTCCATTGTGTTCATGTTCCACAGTTTACTTATCCATCCTCCTACTGAAAGAAGTCTCGGTTGTTTCCACGTTTTGGCACTTATGAATAAATAGAGCTGCTGTAAACATCCATGTATGGGTTTTTGTGTGGACACAATATTCAGCTCATTTGAGTAAATGCCAAGGATTATGACTGTATGTTTATTTTTGTAAGAAACTTTCAGGCTGTCTCCCAAAGTGCCCATACCATTTTGCATTCCCACCAGCAATGAATCAGAGTTCCTGCTGCTCCACATCTTCACCAGAACTTGGTGTTACCAGTGTTGTGGATTTTAGTTTTTCTAAAAGATGTGAAGTGGTATTGCACTTTAGTTTTAATTTACATTTTCTTGATGACTTATGACATGAAAAATCTTTTCATATGCTTATTTTTTCATCTATATATCTTCTTTGGTTTGTTGTCCATTAATGTCTTTGACTCATTTTTGAATGCTTTTTTTCTAATTGTTAAGTCTTATGAGTTCTATGTTATTTTGGATAACAGTCCTTTATCACACATCTTTTGTTAATATTTTCTCCCAATCTGTGACTTGTCTTCTCATTCTTTTGACATTGCCTTTTGCAGAACAGAAGTTTTTACTTTTAATGAAGTCCAGCTTACCAACTATTTCTTTCATAGATTGTGCCTTTGGTGTTGTATCGAAAGAGTCATCACCATGTCCAAGTTCATCTAGACTTTTCTCCCATCTTATCTTCTAGAAATTCAATAGTTTCACATTTTACATTTAGATTATGATTGATTATGAGCTAAATTTTATGAAGAAAGTAAGTTCTGTGTCTAGATTTATCTTTTTTTTTTTTTTTTTGCATGTGGACATCCAGTTGCTGTAGCACCATTTGTTGAAAAGACTAGCTTTGCTCCATTGTATTGCCTTTGTTTCTTTGTCAATCATCAGTTGACTATATTTATGTGGGTCCGTTTCTGGGCTCTCCATTCTGGTTCATTAATATTTGTGTATTTTTTCACACTGTCTTGTGGAAATTGGTGAAGGAAAGAAAGCTTTATACTAAGTCTTAAAGTCAGGTAGTGTTAGTCCTTCAACTTCGTTCTTCCTTCAGTATTGTGTTGGCTATTCTGGTCTTTTGCCTGGCCATAGAAACTTTAGAATCAGTGTGTCAGTGGCCACAAAATAGCTTGCTAGGATTCTCATTGGGATTGCATTGAATTTATAGATCAATTTGGCAAGAACTGATTCCTTCCATAGGTTTTTTTTTTTTTTTTCAAAAAATATTGCAAATTACTGAGAGTGAGGTAATTTAACAACATGATGCAAAAGTCAATTTCCTTTAAACACCTAGGGTGAAGGATGAAATCTAGCTGTCACGTGGCTTAGGGTGACAGTTTTAGGATTCTCTGATCCCTCTGCTGACATATGAAATAAAGAATTTTATCTGATATGAATCCACTGTTTTCCTTTATTCCATAAATCATTGAACATGCAAATTCTCGCAGCAGGTGAGAAGGGTCAAACATAACATAGAATGAAGAAGCATGGTGTTTGGAATCTGTGGGCTAGGATTTGAGTGGTGGACCTTTGGCTAATGAACTAGATGGCTGCGGGGAGTTTAGTTCACCTGCTTAAATGTAGCATGAAGATGGTGTTGGTACCATTTAACTTATCGGGGTTGGAAAAATACATGGACAATGATCAGCAGAGTGCGTGGCGCATAGTAGGGACTCAGTACATGTTAGCTGTTTTTAAACAACGAGGCATAGAGCACTAAATGATAACCAGCCCCTACTTGAAGTAAGGAGCTTCAAGAGCTTTGATAGTTTTGTGAGGGAACAGAGACCAATCTAAACACAACCATAATCTTCCTGCCAATACTGGGTATATTTCACTGACATCCACGGGTGACACCCTTCAGGGACTTTGATAGTGTTGTGCCAATAATTTATGAATGTGGAAATCATTAGATGTCCTTTTATGTTGTTACATACTTGTGACAGTCTCTGTGGCAAGACTTTTGATGGATATATTGAAAATACTGTGTTCTTAAAGTGAGTGCTTCCAAACATTGCTTGTGTAAAATGATGCAATTTTCAGTGAAGAGTACAGGACTTTAGTGAAAGCTAAAGTAGAAAAGGAAAGAAAAATGGGAGATAGGATAGAACAGTGGGGAAAAAAATCACTGAACCCAAACCCCAAAGACCATGAATGAGCCTTGGAGATTAACCGCCACCTTCTCATGGTGTCTGTGTTCTGAGTTCCAGACAATTGACTTATAAACACATTTGGAAGTTTGAACCTACTTGCTTATTGGAGAAGGCTGGTATTAGAATTATGATAGAATTTAGGAGTGGTACCACTATTCAGGAAGACTCTCAGGTCTCTGACTAGTGGTTTGGAAGTGTTATCAGTTCTCTTCTGTTTGGAAGAGAATAAAAAGAAGCAAGAGAAACAGTGTCCACAGCCACCGTGGGAGTTATTTTCAGTAAACGGCCTTATTGAAATAATTTTAGCCCCAGAAAAGGGTATGAGATGAATTGTAGCCCTGACATCTCCCCACATGAGGAATGTTCTCCACAATTCCTGTTAGCACTTCAGACTTACCTTTTGGTGTCTTCTGAAATAGGAGAAAAATTTGCTGCCCTCCAGTCCTGCCGAATGAATTGCAGTTTCCCATCCATGGTGCACCGTTTCTGACCTCCCGGCCGTAGCACACGGAACTCTTTCTGTCTAGACAACACCTTCCTACTATGTCTGTTCCTTCCCTTTGTCCATTGTCCTTTCCTCACTTCACATCAGCTCCCTGAGTTCCAAGAAGTGCCCGAGGGAGCTGACGTGTACGTGGTTTTGAATCATTTTTGTAGCTGGTGTTTACTGACTGCCTCTGCTATGGACGACCCTATACCAGGAACTCTAGAGGAATAATAAAATGACAAACCCAAACCCACATCAACAACCTCGCCTTTTTTCCCCAGATTATTTATTTATTTTTAAGTCAACTGTACTTCAATTAAAAAACAAACAAACGAACAGCCCATGGGCAGAAGAGCTGAACAGACATTTTTCCAAAAGAGGAAATGCAGATGGCCAACAGGAACATGAAAAGCTGCTCAACATCACCAAATATCAGGGAAATGCAAATCAAAATCATAATGAGACACCATCTCACACCTGTCAGAATGGCCATCATCAAAAAGAACACAAATAACAAACGTCAGGGATGTGAAGAAAAGGGAACCATCGTGCACCGTTGGTGGGAACGTAAATCAGTGCAGCCATCATGGAAAACAATATGGAGATTTCTCAAAAACCCAACAACAGGACCACCTTGAGGTGTTTGTGTCAAGTGTAAAATGGACTGCCACACAAGAACAAATAACTATGACATTGTGCTATCACGTCGAGGAAGAATTGAAGAAGGAGAAACTTTCCACAGGGAAAAGGAGTCGGGAAGGAGAGGTGCTTCTTGGTGGATGTGCCCCTGAGCTGGATCCAGACATCGGGGAAGGGTTTCAGCAGGGCAAGTCACAGGCAGAAGTCATGACCAGACAGGCCTGCAGAGGCCAGAACGCTCAGACGGTGTCTTTTTAGTACAGTACTAAGCCCCTCAGCAGCTGGAACGTTCCCTGATTCCCCAGGGAACACACAGAATCAAGAGGCTGCCCTGACCTGCTGTCAGAGTTTTGAGACCTTATGGGAGCTGCCGTCGCCATGGCAGCAAGTCATGATGCTTAGAGATCATACTAAGGTTTTTTTTGTTTGTTTTTTGATTGAAGTACAGTCAGTTACAATGTGTCAATTTCTGGTGTACAGCACAGTGTCCCAGTCATGCATATACATATATGTATATTCATTTTCATATTCTTTTTCATTAAAGGCTATTACAAGATATTGAATATAGTTCTCTGTGCTATATACAGAAGAAACTTTTTTTAAAATCTGTTTTTATAATAGTGACTAACATTTGTAAATCTCAAGCCCCCAAATGTATCCCTTTCCACCTCCTTTTCCCAGTAACTGTAAGATATTGTTAACTATGTCTATGAGCCTGTTTCTGTTTTGTAGATGAGTTCATAGTGTCCTTTTCTTTCTTTCTTTCTTTTTTTTTTTTTTAGATTCTACATATGACTGATCTCATATGGTATTTTTCTTTCTCATTGTGGCCCACTTCACTTAGAATGATGATCTCCAGGTCCATTCATGTTGCTGCAAATAGCATTATTTTATTCTTTTATATGGCTAAGTAGTATTCCATTGTATAAATATACCACAACTTTTTTATCCAGTCATCTGTTGATGGACATTTAGGCTGTTTCCATGTCTTGGCTATTGTATACTGTGCTGTTATGAACATTGGGGTGCAAGTGTCTTTTCAAATTAGAGTTCCCTCTGGATATTTACCCAGAAGTGGGATTGCTGGATCATATGGTAAGTCTATTTTTAGTTTTTTGAGGGCTGTCTATACTGTTTTCCGTAATGGCTGCACCAAACTACATTCCCACCAGCAGTGTAGGGCTAAGGTTTTGATGCAGGAGCAACTCATGTTTTTTGCATTAGACTTTAGCATAAAATTGCACAATAAAACTCATATTTCATAATAAGGGTAATCGAAAGTGGTATTATGAAAGCTAGGAAGTGAAAGTGTACTGTTGTCACCTTGGCCACAGTTTGGAAATATTTGCTTTTTGCTCTCATTAGGGACATTGTCATTCCCTGATGGGCATCTGACATTTTCTGCTGTACAGAACCTTTCTGGGAGCAGGTGATTTAGCTGCTTTCCTCACCCTGGGCCAAAGGCTGTCACTTAGACCCCTGTGTTTCCTTCCTGTTTTCTGTAACACCAAGATCACTTCAGTCCTAAGCATCCCAGCTCAGACCACCTCATAGAGCCCCGATCTTTCCGGACACGACACAGTTCTCTAAAACAAAAAGACTGTAGAGAAAATGGAGTTTCTATCTGGAGAGAGAATTAGTGGTAAACAGCTACCAAATTTAGACATTTTCTCCTTAAGCCAGACAGCCAGAATAATTCACCTCTATTGCATTTCTATTCTACCTATTGCATTTCTATTCTACCTTTTATGAGCCTCTCCGCCCCCGCCCCGCCCTGCCCCAATACGGTTGGAACAGTGAGTAGGTCAGAACGACTGGAATACAAGACATGTGTAGATGAGACAGAAAAAGTAATCTGTGCAAAGTTGTTAAGAGCCTTTAATATCAGATTTAACATTTAATTTGATAATTTAGTATCAGATGAAGTCTCGCATTTTTTGAGTGGATAACTGAGTGTTAGATGGGATATTATTAAAAGGATATTTTACTGGTTAGATTTGTCTGGAGGCTGATTAACCAGGTATGTTGGAGCTAGGATGGTGAGAACGAAGAGAAGTATTAGGAAGGCATTTTTATGATCAGAAGAGGGAGAGCCGTTTACAGAGGGCTGATAGCAGTGAAGAAAGAAAGATCAAATAAGAATAACTTTCAAAGAAACCATAATCCTTTTGTCAGATAGATCGTCTTCATTTCTTCTAGGTCACGAGTGTATTTTAGCGTAACAGAATTATTTCTTTCCAGAATATCAACACCTCCCAGTTATTTTAACGTGTTCTATATGTATGATGATTTACATACATTTTGTAATCACCATAAACAACCCATTGAGGTAAGTCACAACTATTCCCATATTACAGATGAAAAAACGGAGACTCACTTAAGTGGATAATATACCAAATATTACATGGCAAGTAAATGATAGTGCTGGGGGATTTGAACCCATATCTGCCTAACAGAAAAATCCACACTTAACATTGTAAAATGACTATAACTCAATAAAAAATGTTAAAAAAAGAGAAAAATCCATATGCTTCTATTACACAAAGTTGACTTTCTGTGAACAAAATATACTGTAGCTTCTCCTAAACAGTATTATTTCATGAAAGAACTTGAAAATAGTCCTTGCATAAAGACTATGGAGTAAAAAACAATGGACTGAATCAGTCAGAAGAGTTACATTTTTCCAATAGCCAGGCACATTTTCTAGTTATTGATTGCATTAGCTAGATTTTAAGACCAGACAGTGTTTTTCACAAATGAAATTTCAAGAGCTCTACCTTCTTTCTGACAAGCTCAAGTTCTGGGGTGAATCTTATGGAGTTGGCTGAAATCAAGTGAATGCTTAAATGATTTTATTCCTACCAATTCCTTTAAAAATCAGGTTTCTAAAATGATGTGTCTGCTTAAATCAAGATGTTGGTACTCAAATAGAGTTAATTTTATGGGGACAGCGTATCTTGAAGGATTACCCATTACCAGCATGAAAATCCATTTTCCAGTATTTTCTAGATGTTGAAAGGCATCCTTTTGATTATAAGCATTATTTCAGTAAGAAAGCTGATTGAACATCTTTCCATCAGACAGATGATCATTTTTCTCTATAAGCTTCAAGAGAAAAAAATTAATACAGGGCACCCATTGGAAAATTTTGTTTAAATGTTTTTAGGAGACAGGGATTGGAGAGACTATAAACGTGGTTCTTCATGTTAATCAGAATGCAGGGTGCCCTGAGTCCTCTATAGGAATCCAATCCTCTATTTCCTTCTTTTCTTTTACTTCTGGTTTGATTTGTTTTTGTTTGGGGGCTTTATAGTAAGGGGAAGGCATGGTCAATTTTGAATGGCAATGGGTATCACTGATCCGCAGTCCCTAATGCTTTTATTCTAGCTCCCAGGGGCCATCCACCCACAGATAGGACCTGGGGATTCCACATTAACACAGGAGAAAACAAAGATCATTTAACCAGAAGTATCTCTGTGTATTTTCTTAGCCTGTGCTGAGCAATGTGTTTTGGGCATCAGGCAATTTCCTGTGTCTACCTGACTCTTAAATTTAATGAAATCCCCAAATCTCCTCCCAATTTACATTTCACTCAGTCCTACTCACATGGTGGTTTGGGAGAGAGGGAATTTTTTTTCTGATACTATCTTGTCCAGGGGCCACGAGAAAACTCAGCCCTACCCCTTCAAATTGAAAATCCTAAATGGTCTAGATTTCACAGATCACTTCAGGGAACTGTCTATTTTTCACTTTTCTCAGTCATTTCTTTGAATCATCGGGTGTTATAAATCGTCCCAGATAAAGGAGTCCCCAGGTCTTAAGAGTGATGTTCTAAGACAATTGGCCAAGAAAACAAAACAAAGAAACAACAGCAACAACAACAAAAATAATGCAATTGAACACCTCACAGGTATGTTTCTATGAGTGGATTTATTTAGCAGATTTTCATCATAAGATTGATGTGCTTGAGGAGCTGTTTGAGGTGCTTGGAATATATGGATGATAAAAAATCCTTGCCTTCAAAAGTTTTCATCCTAACAGGGGGTCAAGGGTGGGGGGCTTGAGAGCAGAGAAGTCATAAGTGTATGGTTAAAAACAAGCAAAGTTCCTGAGGAGAATCACCATTTTAGACAGGTGGTCAGGGTGGGGCTCATCCAGAAGGTGAGAACCGAGCAATCTTAAGTAGGTGAGAGGGGAAGCCATGTGAATATTGGAGGCATGAGAGGTCCAGCAGAGGAGAAAGCCAGTTCAAAGGGTCCAAAGCAGGAGTAGGCTTGGTGTGTTTGAAGAACATGGTGCAGACTAGGGTGACTGTAGCGAGGTGAGCAAAAGGGAAATGGTAGGAGGTGAGGTGGGAGCCATAACACGAGACGGGTGTGCAGGGGTCCTGTGGCAGGGTTTCTGGGCAGAAGAGCAGCATGATTTGGCTGATGTTTTAAAAAGATGGTTGCTGATTCCAGAAGTGACTTGAAACAGGAACACTCTTTAAAGGCTGATGCAATAATCCGGGGAGAGAGAGTGAACACTCTTATTTATTTCATAATGTTATTGTGACAATCAAATAAGTATGCATGCATAAACACTTGGTAAAAAACAACTTTCCAAAATTTTTTTTTGTTGGATGTACTGTTCTTTGATTTCTAAGTCATATTTTAACATTTTAAAGAGGTCAGAGTACAGAAAAATTTTGACTCACTGAAACCCTCAGAGTGGTAATCATTTTTACTTCTGATTTTAACTGAAAGAGGCAAATGGAAAATAAACTCAGATCAGAAATTAGCAACTCCAGTAGAGGGGTGGGATTGTTTTATGCCCAAGAAATAACACACTGATAATTGACATTCATAGTGATGACTTCGAATATATGTTCACTGAAAACGGCTGTATATAATGAGCCCGTACCTGGAAGGGGTTTATAGTCAAACCTAAGGCCATAAGAAGTTTAATAAAGCAGAACATTCCCTGACCGAGACATCCCAGTTATTGAGTTCTTTTGGGTTTTGTGTGCAGGTTTTGCTCAAAGAAATTTATTCATTACTAGGGGTTCACAGAAAGCAATGAAGCTTGGCCACTAGTCTTTTTTTTTTTTTTTTTTTAACTATCCTAGTACTTGCAAATATTTTAAGATAATTCATCTTGGGAATTTCCTCAAAGAAAAAAACAACAAAAATTGACTATTTAAGTATTTTATTATTAGCATTCCTTTTTTTTTTCTTTAACACATCAAATGGAGCAATCCTGACTTTTTAAGGATTCACTTTTAATATACTGTCCAAAAATGAACTGCTGACAATGATAGATGCTTGAGTGCCCATAATATCAGTTATCTCCTCTTGGCACTCAATTTTATTTTTCTACCTGTAACAAATTTCTAGGTAACAAGCTGGATAAATATGCTCTGAGGGCAAGTATTGATTTAATAAATTCTTGAAATTTTTTTTGCTGCAGACAAAAAGTCCTCAATAAAGCAAATTTTATAAGGGTTCAATGATATACACCGAACAAGTCAACAGGTAGCAGGGTAACTCTCAAGCTTCCATTTCTCTTGATGATACAATGTTTCGTGTCACCTGCGGCATCTTGGTGAAGCCACGGACAGACTTTATCTCACTGATAAAAGTGAACCATGAAGACCACGCCTGCCTGAAAGCAGGAGCCTGGTCTACCCAAGTAGCCCCTTTGATTCTATGTCCTGAGGATTTTCTTCAGAGTTGACTGCTATGACCGACACTTTCTCTTCCTATGAAACAGCAGAATAAATTGATGAGTCTGTCCATGATAAATAGAAATGTCCCATCTGCTGTTATGTACCATTTTGACTTTACATTCCATCAACAAATTGCTCTAACAGCCATGCCAACTGGCGAGAATAACTCTTGAAAAAAAAAAGTCCTTCTTTCTATTTCCACTCCATAATGAACTTTAAATTCTGTATCCTTTACTTGCTTTTCTTGCGCTCATCAAATTTAGGCATAAACATTTTATCAACTCTGATTTGGGTTACTAATCCATGGATACTGCCACCCAGCTTGGTTTATATTATAAAGATTAATGCCACTCAATAGTCTTTCCTCTTTGTGTAACAAACACATTTTCCTCAAAACTATGTAACTTATTTGGGAGAATAATCACATGCTGTTTTATTAAAAGAGCAGTCTTCAGTTATTCTAAACTCTCTTTAACAAGTTTCTTTTTGAGTTTTTCAAATTTGGGGAAATAGAATGTGATATACTATATTCTGTTATGAAGAGTTTTACAATAACTGTTGGTTCTGTGTGCATGTGTCTTTTCAATTAGATTTTTCATATTTTCTGGGTAAATGCTCAGGAGTGGGACTGCTGGATCATATGGTTACTCTAGCTTTAGTTTTTTAATGGAACCTCCATACCGTTCTCCATAATGCAATAGTCTCAAACGAAGTTTTCCTTGTCTGTTTAACTCTATCTGGTGCAATCTTTTACTGACAGCTCTCCATGTGTTTGTTTCCTCTCTCCTGGTTGGTAGTATAACTTAGAAGAAAACTTAGTTATTTTTAATTTCTGCACATTAAAGATATCATTGTAGAAAACAATATGTTCTAATGATTTTTAATTGTTTTGAAGCAAATAACTTCAAGGACACACATCTTTAAAATATTTGTAAAATTGTGGTAACATACACATACCGTTTTAGTCACTTTTATGTGTACACTTCTGTGGTAATAAGTGCATTTATATTGTGCAACCATTACCACCATAATCTCCTTCATCTTCCTAAACTGAAACTCTGTACCTATAAAATAATAATTTCCCATCCTCCTTTCTCTCAGCCCCTGGTGGTTACCATTCCACTTTCTGTCTCTATGAATTTGACTACTCTAAGTACCTTATATAAGCAGAATTACACAATATTTGTCCTTTAATGTCTGACATATTTCTCTTAGCAGTAATGTATTCAACTTTCATTCACGTTGTGGCATGTGTCAAAATTTCATTCCTCTTTAAAGCTGAATAATATTCCATTGGAGGTATATACCATATTTTTTAATCCATTTATCCATCACTGGACATTTGGATTGCTTCTACCCTTCGGCCACCATAAATAAGACGGCTAGGAACATGGCTGTACAAATATCTCTTTGAGACTCTGTTTTCAATTACTTTGGAATATACATCTAGAAGTGTAATTGCTGGATCATGTGCTAATTCTGTGTTTAATTTTTTGAGGATTTGTCATAATGTTTTCCACAGAAGCTGCACTGTTTTACATCTTTGTCAGAAAAGTACGAGAGTTTTGATTTCTCCACATCCTTGCCAATACTTGTTATTCTCTCTCTCTCTCTGTCTCTCTCTGTGTATATGTGTTTAGCTATCCCAGTTAGCATGGTAGCTTTGATTTGCATTTCCCTAATGATTAGTGAGGTTGAGCATCTTTTTATTTACTTACTGATCATTTGTTATCTTCTTTAGAGAAATGTGCATTCAAGTCATTTGCCCATTTTAAAATTGGATTGTTTAACTTCTTGTTGTTAAGTTGTAGGAGTTCTTTATATATTTTGGATATTAATCCCTTATCAGATATATGACATGCAGATATGCTCTCATGATTCAAAAATTTTTACAGACCTAAAATAGAAATCTGTTGGGCAGAGCTATTTTCAAAAGAGATTACCTTAATATTATTTCAACCAGTAAAAGTTATTTGGGAGCATGCTGTACATATATGATAAATCCTATGGCAGGAACCACTGATTGATTGATTTACTTGTTCATTAACAATTTCTAAACACATATCATAAATCCTAACAGTAAATGTCTGGTGATACAGAGATGGGGGACAGAGTTCCTGCCTTTAAAAACCTTATAGTGAGCAGGCAATCCAATCATTATCCTGGAAAGATTAAGTGTTACATGTTTGTATAATGTTGGCTCCAACATACTTCTCAAGCCTGATCTTCCTCTTAATGTTTGCTTCCAGCCGCACTCTTATTGTTTCCTGGCCTCTGTACATCTCCTGTGCCTCAAATGTCCTCATTCTTCTCTCCCAACCTCTGTCCTCAACAGGTAATTCCTGATCATCTCTTGAGTTCTAGTTTTAAAGGTCATTTCTTCAGCAAGTCCTGTGCTGACCTTCTGATGCTTCTACAAGTTACAAGTTTTCCCAGCAGATCTTATGACCCTTGTTCTGACGTTCATCATGTTTGTTACTTCTTCAGTGTCTGTTTTCCCCACTTGATTCTGGATTCTCTAAGGTCAGGGAACTGGTTTACCATAGTGTTTGCCCCGCCTCATCTGACTATTCCATTTCAGAGCATACACAATGGCTTTGTGATGTATCAGTTTGGCTAGGTTGGACCACATTCCCTGTCTTGTGTATTTCTTGTTAAGGAGGGTGATTAAGGAAATTTTCTCTCCAGAGCTGGAGACTGGGAGGGAGGTTGCAGCTGTTTTGTATGCGGCGTACACACCTTGTTACTGCTGATTCCTGACTTGCCTCCTCGGTGTGAAGCAGCCGCTGGGCCAGATGCGTGACTCAGCCTCCAAGAGTCCTGGCTCTTACAGGATTCTCTTGTCATCAAGGCCAGAGACAACAAGAATGGACATGGGTTTCACTCTGTCCCTGTGGGATTCCAGCCTGCTATTCATCTTCCTTCCCTGCCCGCCTGCTGTGTGACTTCAAACTCCAGCTCAGACATGGTGAGAGCATATGTATGTACTGGTTCTGCTTCTCTGGTCGAGCCCTTATTGAGATAGACAAGATTTTTCTTTTCCTTCGTAGCTCTTATAAACGGCATGTTTGTTTATCAACTTATTTGTTGGCTGCTTCTTCCACTAGAAGAAACATAACATAGTGGTTAAAAGCACAAATTTAGGAGAAATGTGGTTATAGTTAACTCTGGTTCTTCCTTACTAGCTATGATTTATTTCCCTCATCCGTAAAATGGGAATATTCCTGATAAAGTTGTTATGAGGGTTAAAGGAAGAATTATTTTCAGAGATCAATGCCTGGCACATAAGCAGCACATCTGAATTTGATAAATGCAAATATAATCAAAATAATGGACCCTAAAGCTTTTCAGGAGAGCAGAGATCTTTCCTCTTTTGTCAGCACCTGTGTCCCAGCACCCTGAAAAAGGCTTAGCACATAGGAGGTACTCCAGACTTCACTTGAATTCCTGGATAAAACAATCTCAAGGACTAACAATGTTTAATGTATTGATTTTTTTTTCTGTGTTTCTCAACTTTTTATCCATTCAGTATATCAGAGAAAAATACCGCACCCCTCTTAGTAATTGTAGGCCACTAGGGCAGTGATTCAACTTTGAGGTGGGTGATAATTCATAATCTCGGGATCCCAGTGAGTAAGGAAAGTAACGTTGGAGAATCTCCCCAGGTGTCACTGTGTACCTTCCCATGTGACTGTGACCTCCTCAAGGCTGGCTTCTTTGGGCCAAGGTCAAAGGTGTTAGACTTTTCCACAAAGAAGTAAGTATTGTAGAAATAATAACCTACTGATGAAAGGCAAAAGCATTCTCTTTAATACTCACTGGAATGCCCTATCAAAGTAAAGGTGATAAGGTAAAGACACAGATGCCTATTTTATTTAATATTATTGTAAACAGCAAGTGATTTATTTACTCAATAATTTGTCTCCCTTAAAATCTTTCCTTGCCTTTTTTTTTTTTTCTGAAAGCTTTCAGCTTTTCAAACTTTGTCTTAAGTTTGTTTCCTAACTACAAGACAAATCAATATGTGGATGTCTAAATTTCTCAAAATCAACAGGATTCAGTCAACTTGCCCTTCTGGTAGCCTCTTTTCATCCAAAGGCTCTTTTATTACTAATTAAGCATACTAAATCAATTATTTTCTGAAGCTGTTTTCCACACTTGTAATTGAGTTTTAAAATGACAGTCTTTACAATATCCACTAGGGAGAATCTAATTTCAGTTTCAATATTCCATCATAAGCCAAAATGTCATCTAAATAAATAAAATCACTTGACCACAGTAAGTCACGCAAAATGTTTTCTCATTAACCTTTTAAAATTTGCTACCCATTTTATATCCAAGAATATATATGTCAGATTTTCCATTTGTAGTCTAGCACCATCTTTTACTTTTTTTTTTTTTTTTTCTTGTGGAGTAAAAATGAAGCTGCTCTCTGGAAACTTCCATTCCTGTTCTTAGCCATTCCTGATTGGAAGGGGACTTTTGAGTACCTACACACACTACATCATCTCTCTGTACCTGGAGTCGTAGAGTGATCCTGACTGAATTCTAACGTAGTGAGAAATGTCTTTATTTCTAGTACTTAAATGATTTGGATTCAATTCTTGCTCATCTGTGTGTAGCAAACCTGTTTACCCTTACTTTTTAGTGTATTTCTAGTCATGCTCTGCCGTGCTCTTCCTGGTCCCAGCGGATGTGTGCTCAGGGAAATAAATCTCACCTGGATATTTGCCTAAAGCAAAGACAAATAGGAAAATGAACCCGCTTAACTAAAGCAAATATAAATTACTTTTGGATAATCTCTTGGTTTGTATTATAGATGGACTTCTTCCGCTCTATTAGCCCAGCTAATTAAATGCATTCGCTTGAAGACCTTATTGGATCTTCTATTTCTCTTGTACAGCTTCTCAGTTCTATTCATTAGAAACTCAAGGAGACACATTTATCTTAGTTTTGTCTTCAAATGTTAGATTACTTATTTACTGGATACTTCAAGGGGAGAACGTTGGAGAGAGGCATCTCGGCCAAAAGAGTATGATTCTTTAGACTTAAAAGAAAATGTATCATTTATCTTTTCTTCATACAGAACAAATTCTAAGTAGTTTTCAGTGTCTTTCTAAGGGGCAAAATAGATGACTTCTCAGAGCTGCCAGGAATCCGTGAGGCTTCTGCAAAATCCACGAGTGTGAGCTGCCTCCCTTACAGGGAAGGTCGTCTTTTGAATCCCAAGCATCTTAGGTCAGGTTCCCCAAAGGCAGATCCTGAGATGAGATTTTGTGTGCAAGTGATTTATTGTAGAAGTGTCTGAGGGAAAGTAGAAAAGGATAGGGGCTTGGGACAGAAAGAGGAAGATGCTGAGGAAAGGTGAAGTCTCAGGCAGAATTCCACAGAGGACAACTTTGCCTCCATCCTTGGGTGAAATGTTGGGGTACCAGCTCCACCTCAGAGTTGTCAGGAACCAAGGCAAAGGAGCTGGGCAAGGGGACGTGTTTGTGCACTGGCTGAAGTCCCATCCGGGTGGACATACACTTCCAGCAGGCAAAGTGGCTCCAGTGGCCTGAGGGCAGGTCTCCTCTTCCAATGAGGTGCAGGTCTTGCTTGCTGAAAACCCCATATCTGGGATGGGGTGCACAAAAGTGATATAATAGAGACCTGAGGGGACCTGAGTGGCACACTGATGTCCACTACTCCAAGATAACACAACTTGGACTTGAGGGGTGAGCTCCAATACATGGTCCCAACCAATTCTGGTTATCTCAGAGAAGTCCATCACAGAGGGATAGGAGAGGACAGAGACATCTCATTGGAATGCTCATACACTTTTCCTGGTCTTGGCTAATTTCGGTCTTGATTTGCACCTACCAAACAAGGTGGGCCTGTGTCCATTGTCCTGTATCCCAGGGATGAGGTAAGTCGGTCCTGATCCCAGTCATATTTATGAACTTCTGCTTGCATGGAATAAGCTCCTTTTTCTTCCCTATCAAGATGCCGAACTCCACAAAGGTTCTTGGAGAACAGGTGCCTGTTCCCTAAATAAGGAGTTCCCAGGTTTATGGATGTTCCCACTCAAATCCATCAGGAGCTGGGGGCTGCATGGCGCTGACAGCTGAGCCTGGTTGGGTTGACTGTTCCCTACCTTAGATCAGAAGCGATCCTCGAATTCCAGATGTCCTCCTATAGCCTGAGGTCAGGTACCTGGAGGAGTACCTGGAGGAGTTCTGCATTCTCCCCCTGGTGTGAACAGAGAGCAAGTTGATATCAGCTGGTATGAATAGTCCAGGATGTTGGCTAGCCTCCTGTCTAATTACTTCGCATGTGTATGGTGCTCAGTGCCCATGGTGGACCAGTTGTTAAATATTTTGATTATCATGTCTGATCCAGAGTGACTCTTGACCTCTTTTGAGATTGAGCACTTTTACTGAATTATTCTTTTTAAAAAATTGCTATAATGTAGGAATACTGTGCCTGCAATCAAAATAAAATAATGGTAGGACTTACCATTTCATACTTCGGCAAGAATTTGCTCAGGTTATAACAGCTTTACAGGGCAAAGTCAGTACAGTGAAATAGCCCTGGGCGGCTGGGAATTGAATATTCTCACCAGGATTTTATGATGCATTTCAGTAACCAGAGCTTTTCTCTATCACGATCCCTCTCATTTTGGACTTATTATAAGCAAAAAATTAACACCTGTTCTGTTTGACTCATTATACGTATTTCTTGTGTTATAACAGCTAGTATTGTCCTAATAAATAAACAATACTTTTTCTTCTCCTTTTGATGAGTCTTGAAAAGATTAATTCATGTCACCATCTGTTAAGTGTCCCTAAGTCTGCCAGCCAAGTTATGGAACATTGTTTATCCAGAATGCGCAGATGACAAGCAAGAAGTTTTTGATTGGCTTCCTGTTCTTCTTTTTCTCTTAGCTACCAGAAACTCAGCAACTCAGTGGTGTGTGTCTGCCAAAATTCGAAAGTTTCTTTGAAGGAGTTGGCACAGCATACTGCACTATTTAGAATTTGATGTTTCCATGAGAAATCTGATGCCCCTTAATTCTGCCCTCTGTCCCAGCATAATGATTCTCTCCTCACATTGCAATCCCAGGCTTAGACCTTCAGAAGTCTTTAGCAATCAGCCACATTAGGCTACGTCCTCCTCTTTTTCTAGATAGGGGATCGGTCTCTTTAGACGTCAGTGTTTCGTATTGGAAGTTGACCGAACATGGAGCCCTTTTTGAGAATAGCGTAGGTGGGATTAATGTTCTGTAGAAGTTGGCAAGTTCTGCTTTAAAATATTACAGTCCATTGGTGTATTCTCCAAAGAAATGATCTCTGAGTGTATGTTTATACCACTGGGTGGGCAGAACACACGATTTCAGCCAGACTCATTGGAAAAATGTCAAAAAGTAGTAATTAGGGCACAGAGTAGATGGCTGCTGTGCCAGAATTTTAAATTCTCCTAGATGAGAATTCTCTTGGCAGACCACGGAGGAGACCCTGCAGGTCTGAGTGCTGCAGCACCCTTATCGCTCTGTGTTCCGAATCTATTCTTTCTCATAAAAGTTGCTATTGCTCATTGGCTGGAAATTAATACAAGTACTCTGGGATATATTGATTAGAAAAAGGATTAGAAGGGGAGAGGGTATAGCCCAAGTAGTAGAGCATATGCCTAGCATGTATGAGGCCCTGGGTTCAATCCCCAGTATCTGCATTTTAAAAAAATAATAATATATAGTGGCTAACATTTGCAAATCTCAAACTCCCAAATTTATCCCTTCCCATTCCCTTTCCCCTGGTAACCAGAAGTGTTAGCCACTATATATAAAAATAGTTAAAAAAATGTTTCTTCTGTATAGCACAGGGGACTATATTCTATCTTGTAATAATATTTAATGAACAAAAAAAAAGAAAGAAAAAGGATTAGAAGCTAAACCAGAGGTGGGCTGGGTGATCAGACCAAGTACCTCCGAACTGACTTTGTTGAAACTCCATCTGGTCATGGTCTTCTGTGTTGCCACGTGGAGGCAAATCAACCCAGTCTAAGTCTTCCGGTGGGACGTGTAAATGCAATGACACAAAAGAGCAGGTTGCTCCCTGTACCTCATGGCGTGTTCCAGCAGGCTCTGCGCTGTCATTTCAGCCTAGAACCCAGCCAGACTGCAAGGATGAAAAGGTCACATCCGCAACTCACTCATGACAAGCTCCGTTTCTAAGGACCACGTGATCTTTTCTCATTGCATTCTTTAAAGAAAAACGGCTTGATGAAAAAAACTCCCCCAATACAGCTTAGGTTTCCCCATGATCCACCAGCCCAAGAACAACGCTGAGCCATGGGAAGGAAGGAGAATGGGATTTCAACAAGATATAAGTGAGTCTACCTTTTGTTCCCTTGTGCCACAGTCAGAACTGTTTCTCAAAAGATGTGCGCTTATGAACAGTTCTTGACTGTTGACTACAACGAGGCATCCATTTTTCAATCCTGCATGGGTTCCCTGGAAAGAAAAATAACTTTTAGAAAGTACTCTGATGCCTGCAGCCACACAAGGGATGTGAAGCAGCCCTTGAAACTTGACAACACCATCTCCTGATGGTGCTCAACCATCAGTGCCATTTCCTCTCCTCTTCCTGGGCTGGTCAAGGAGGAGCCTGTTCTCACCTGCCTTGAAATCTGCTCTGGATGCTCTTTCTCCAGAGAAATCTCCAAGTGAGAAACAGTGCCTCTCCTTCCTGTAGTCCTGACCTCAGTCACACAGACCACAAAGATGCACGGCCTTTGGGCCTCAAAATCTTAAACAGAATTTGTAAAAGAACACAGTATTTTCTCAAAGCTTTTCTGCTAGGACTCAAGCACGAAAGCAGAGGCTGGGCTGGGAGATCTTCCAAAGAACTGGCATCCTGCACTTTGTCTCTGATAGTAAATTTTCATTCCCTGCAATGTGGAGGGGTTTCTTTGGTGTCATACCCGAGAGTCTGGATTCTCTTGACTCACTGAGACTGTGTTCTTAGAATAGGATCTTCATGCAAATGGTCACCTGTTGAGCTTTCCTCACTTCCATCCACAGATGCCAAACAAGACAGAATTTCACCCCAGAATCAGTTCCAAACTGGGACTTCCATGACTCGGGGTTATTTGTGATAGACAACAGCATTTGCTCTAGCTGGTTTAACCCAAGAGGGATTTATTAAGGGTATCAGTTAGCCATGGTATGTTTCTCCAGCTTTCTAATAATCCTGTGAGGCAAGCTTCCAGGAACAGCTTCCAAAACAACGTCCCTGAGACAAGGGAGCTGCTGTGTCTGCCCCAACACCATGTCTGCCGGAAATTGGGAACTCTCTCCCACTGTCAACGCCAGAATCTTTGGCTCTTTCTACTGATTTCAAAATCATATGCTGTGTCATCAAAATGTGTGTTTTGCCCTCAGTTTCCTTTCATAACTCACTTCTGAATCTTGGTCTCCCATGAGTATCTGACTCGGGGAAAGTTGGCTCCGCGTCTGCACCATGAATGCGAGGAGTCTTGGGAAATGTAGTATTTTGGATACCAAAGTAAAGGAGGCAGGTTTTGGAATGTGGGTACTATCACAGTTTGGAGAGGGAGTTCAAATGCTATTAGATGACCACAAATCAAAGATGTCCACTGCAGACCACAAGTGATCCTATATTATTTTGGAGAATTTGAGTAATAATTGTATAAATAAAAGTAAAAAATCATAGTGGTAGTTAGCATGTATTAAGCACTTATTTTGTGTTAGGCAACATGAATACTTTATATACTTTATTTGGTTTTATACGCACAACAATATTAAGAATGTTTTAAAATTCATTTTAAAGGGTAGAGAACCAAAGCTCAAGGAGATTAAGAAAATCACCAAGGTCAAACGATTAGTAACTGCTGGATGCAGGCTTCAGAACTAGCTTTGCTAAATCACAGTGCCTATGTGTGCTGCCTCCTTAACTCATTCCTTTTTTTTTTAAGGCAGTATTTCTAAAAATTTGCTTAGAAGTTTCCTTAAAAAATAAGAACTCCAATAAAACATATGGTTTATTAGACCAAATCATTTGGCTCATTAAGACTGTGCTGAAAGACGTAAATGAATATCCTTTATGCTGTGTCTACATTTATCTCAAAACTTTTAATTAGATGAATTTGACTTTTTAGAAAAATGAACATTCAATGTTTTTTCTTGCAGAATGATCTGGCAGGCTCTTTTTTTTTTCAGCCCCAGTTTTCCAAATAGTTCTTCCTCTTACCTATCTTCTATGGTCTTCTGGACTATCGATGCTTTCCATTGGGTTTCATGAGGCGGCTTTACATTCTTCTGCTGTCACCCATTGAAATTCTCAATTGAGGGTATAGCACATTTTAATTCATTTTGCTTTGCTGTATTGCTTTCCTATACATGTGTTACATTGTTTGAAAAACACATTGTTTTGTCATTGTCACCTTCAGCCTGTATGCAACCTTGGTAGATATTTCATTAATCTTTTTCAAAATTAGCATTTTCCATGTGCATCCAAGGGCAAAAAAAAAGAAAAGATTTTTAAAACCACCAAAGAATTCACCCCAAACTTCACTCTTTGAAAACTTAGCATCATGAAATTTGCCAATTTATCTTTTACTTTTTTAAATTATAGAGATAAGTATTGGGGCTAAGAAAATTTCTCTCCAACTCTATATATAATATGTGGGAGGAATATTCACAAAATTTTATTCCTTTGCAGTACTTTTTATTCTTTGACAATATGTTCATTGAGGTTAGAGTCTGTGTCCCCTCCCCTTGAGTCTGAGCAGGTTTGTGACGGCCTCAACCAGCTGAGTGTGGTGGACGAGACTAGGCAACTTCTGAGGCTGACTCATACAAGGCCATGCAGCTTCTGCTCTGTTCTGTGGAGCACTTGCTCTGGAGGCCGTGAGCTTACGAGGGAGGGTAAGAAGTCTGACTACCCTGAAGCCGCCATATTGTGAGGAAGCACAAGCCACCCGGAGAGGCCATGTACAGAGATGCTGTCTGTAGATGGTTCACAGAGTTCATCAGCAACCCCGGCCCAGGCTCTGGGATCCCATTCCCCATCCACTTGAGGCACCCTGAGCTGTGCAGGACTTCTCAGCCGAGGCTCCAAACATCATGGGCCAGACTCAAGCCACCCTTGCTATGCCCTGTCTGAATTCCTGAGACTCACAGAATCTGTGAGCATAGAGTCTGTGATGGGTTTTTAAAAAGTGATTTTGAAGTGGGTTAGTTAAGCTCGAGAACAAAATTATAGAGATATTAAAATTTCTTAGGCTGAAGTAAAGGACCTGTGGAATTGTGGAAATTACTGCCCTGAAAACTGCTTACAGTATCTGGCAACCATGAGACAAATGCGGCTAATGGTGACCTTAGGTGAGTTAATCATAACCTATGTGACCTGGGAGATGTATTCCAAATATTTAAAAGTGTTGATTGTTGATACTAAACATTCCCTGGAAATAAATTATGAAATAATTTCTATGAAATAAATTCTAAAAGACCTTTGAGGAGAAAGCACAGCATTTAAAATTCCTCCCTGTGATCTGAAAAATTCTGCCTGGATAGTTTGAGGTATCTCTGAGGACCTTTCTTATCTAGTGGAACTTTTCACTTTGTTACTGACTCCTTGTTTCCATGTCAATAGGAGTATTCTCTGTCAAATCTCTCTGTGAAATTTATTCACATCCAGAAGAATGACACTGTCTTGATTTACAGTGTCTGCTTAGAATTTAATATTTAGAAGAGTTCAGTGACATTTTCATAGTAAAATGACATGAGGCCAATAAAATGTTACAGAAGCAAGGAAGAGTTCAAACGCATTTCATTTCCATTGATGACACTAGTAGGTCACACTGGAGGATGGGAAGCCAGTTAATTGAAATCAGGGAGAGGAAGAACTAGACAATATCTGAAGCAAAGCAAAACTGTAGATTCCTCTTGGGAAGCCACAGCTCTTTCTTGCTTTCCTTCCCGCTTTGGGATTTCCTTCCCCTCCTTGGTATGACATAAAGTCTCTCTTCTCAGCTATTGAAGCAGAACATGTCATGGCTGAAAATCCACAAGGGGACCAACGATGGCCCTTTGACTGTATTTTTGCTCGATTTACCTAAGAGACCAAGGCATATTTTGAAAATGGAGGAGAAGGGGCATGGGATGGTGTCAGTGATCTGATGGAGGAAACATGAGTTGGACCGAATATGCCACCTTGCTTCAGAAACTTTAGTTGTGTTGCAACATCTCTTGAATTTTGTGTTTTAGTTTTCTGAGAGTATTTTAACTCAGTGCTTCTCCAAGTTTTATGTGCATAGCAGTCACCTTTGGATCATGTTAAAATGCGGATTCTGACTCAGTAGGTTGGGGCCTTAGTTCAGTGGAGCCTAAGATTCTGCATTTCTAAGGAATCCAAGTTGATGCCCAGGACCACACATAGGGTAGCAACAGTCTCAGTGACTGGTAGCCGAAAATGCCAGACCGATGCTGTAGCCTTTCGTAAAAGCAATTGGATTGCAGTGTAAATGCAAAACCTACACATAGTGCTTAAATTAATCAAATCAGGGAGTACTGAAACTTAGTAATTACGGTCCTGAAGTGCCTCTGCAACTTTCTTGTAAGGGACCCACTTCTGAAAGTGACATTTCTCCTGAAAATGTGGGTGTTACAGCTCAAGTGGATACCAATGATTTTATCTTATACAAAAATTCAAGGCAGTAGCTCCACGCAGACACAGACTCAAAGTTTGCAGGCAACTATTTCCTTTTGCTGTGTACCTCAGAATCAAGATACGTATTTCCCAGGCAATTTAAAAAATTATGCTTCTTCCTAATGAATTATATTTTGGAAGTGAAGTCACTGATTTAAAATTTCAGTGCAGACATAGTTTTAACACTTTATTTTCAAAGAGAATTTTAGGTAGCAGACATAATTCTTGGATGGATTATCAAGGAAATAGTCACGCAATAGAATCTTCCGATATAGTAAAATTATTAGCATGTATAAAGGTTTGTAGATCACAGAGACAGGGTTCTGAACCAGGGTGATCTTTTTTCTCCCTAAAGGAAGATGAGCTGTAGCTTGCCAGTTTTGATTGATATGTATGAATGAGTAACATTTGAAAAATAGTTGTATTTCATAAAGGCTTATTTTTTCCTGAAATACAGTGAATAAAGAGATGTGAAATATGATTTTGGTAATCTGACTTGCAGAAAATGTAATATGAATGATAGTGAAATAGTGTTTTATTTTCACTGTTTTTCACAAATCTACTCAGACATCGACTCTAACTTGTCTATAATCTTTCAAATAGGAGGTCTGAGGAGACTGGCTGAAAAAATCCAACGTCTGAAATGTCTGGGGTGTTGAGCAACCAATGAGTCCCACAGCCAACCTGCTTTCTGAAACAATCTCGTGTAGTTAAGCAAGTCTCTAATTAGTCATTACAGATGCTTTTGATGTCTTTGAACTCTCTTTCAGAGACACAGTTACAGCCCATTAATAATGTACCTGTAGATGGAAATATTTTGGATAGTTATCTGTGTCATGTGACGAGCTGGGGAAAGGGACAAACTGGTTTAAGAACTGATGCTGCGTTACCTCTCCAGCTGTGACTTGAAAGTTATCTCACAGTTAATTACAGAAAAGAGAAGGGAAGTCATAGCACTCACCCGAGGTGGCCGCACAGGTTGCCAAAGGCCACAGAATCACCCCAGTGGGTATCTGCCCTGACATCCCTGCAGCGGGGAGCAGGGGGATGAAGGAGATAATGTGTGTAAAGGGCTTTGATCTCTTTATATTATTGTTATGACTTTTCCTCTAACCTATGATTTTTTCCACATTATGCAAGCTTGCCAATTACCCACCTGTGTCCTGTTCATGCCACCATGATTTTATTTCTCATTTTTAAAGTTTATGCCTCTAATTGAGAGACACTGATGTTTTCCCAGATTCATCCTGGCAGATTAATACCCAACAAGAGAGTCCTGCTGTCAATGGGCATTTGAATTATGTGTTTAAAATTGCCTTTGATGACAAGGATGCCAAATTACACACTTCGCTAAAACCGTTTTGTGCTTCTTTGCTAGCGATGTGATTGAAAACTGCAGATGTTTGATATCATCTTTTACTGCATCTGTTTGGTAAGTGAAATCTTAAATACATTCTACCTCTTTGAAATTCATCTTCTGATGCCATTTAGAGAACATTAAAGGAAAATTAAAAAATAAAAGACTTAGTATCTCTGAAATTTAGCTTCCAGAAAAGTCAACTTTTCAAGTCAGAATCTGTTTTTCTGAGTAATTCTTAAGATTGCAGAGCCTTCTGATGGTGTAGCCAGAGCAGATGAGAGTTGAGCCTTAAGGGGCATGAGTGGGGAGCATTTTCTTAAAAATTGAAGTATAGTCAGTTTACAATGTTGTGTCAATTTCTGGTGTGCAACATAGTGATTTAGTCATACATACACATACATATATTCCTTTTCAGATTCTTTTTCATTGTAGGTTACTACAAGGTATTGAATATAGTTCCCTGTGCTATACAGTAGAAACTTGTTGTTTATCTATCTTATATATGTTAGTTAGTAACTGCAAATCTTGAACTCCCAATTTATCCCTTCCCACCCGGTAACCATAAGTCTGTTCTCTATGTCTGTGAGTCTGTTTCTGGAAAACTCTGGATGTCTTGGGGGAGGGTTATTATCCCATCATATAAATGAGGAAATGGAGGCTGATAAATAGTATATGACTTATTATCCACACTGTAAGTAGTGATGGTGCTTTGACTCAAGTTCTCAGATCTTCTGCCCTAGAAACTGGGGCGTTCATCATCATAACATGTCTATTAGAGAGACCAATATTTAGCACTGTGTTCTGGCTCTCTCTGGCTGTGTCACCATCCTAAACCTTAGTGACTTAAAACAACAGCAGCAGTTTTGCCCATAATTCTGGCACTTGGGCAGAGTTAGCTTGGTGGAGATGGCCTGTTTCTGCTGCACTAGGCATCTGTTCGGCTACCGTCATCTAAAGGCTCGTTCAGTCACACGTCTGGTGGCGCTTCAGCTGGGGCTGCCACGTGGAATACCTGCACAGGGCCTCTCTGAGACTATGACTTCCGAGAGTCCGGTGGGACACACACACAAACACACACACACATACACACACACATACACACACACACAAACACACACAAACACACACAAACACACAGACACACACAGGGGATCTCTACCCTGAAGGAAGTTATACCGCCTTTTCTTTCTTGGAACTCATACAGAGTCACGTGTATGATTTTTTTTAAAATTAAAACTGAGTCACTGTGATTGGGCCATGTTCAAGAAGAGAGGATTTAGACTCCACCTGTTGATGGGAGGTGTCATGGGCTGAAATTTTGTGTCTTCCCTGAATTCCTGTGTTGAGATCCTAACCCCTAATGCCATCGCATTTGGAGGTGGGGACTTCGTGGGGTGATTAGGTCCTGAGGGTGGAGCCCTCATGAATGCAGCAGTGTTCTTACAGAAGAGACCCCAGAGAGCCCTCCCGCCCCTCTTCCACGTGCAGACGGCGACAAGAAGCCATCCATGACTCAGGAGCAGGCTCTCACCACACCCTAAATCTGCTGATGCTTCGAGCTTTGACTTCCCAGCCTTCAGGAACTGTGAGATATACATTTCTGTTGTTTATAAGCCCCTCAGTGTATGGCATTCTGTTATAGCAGTCCAAACAGACCAACATGGGAGAAATATCAAAGAATCTGCAGACGTATGTAAAACCGCTATACACTGCCTAGTGACAGAGCGTTCCCTTAAGTTTGGTGAACAAGTGTAGTCAGTAGGCAGGTATCCACCCTGCTCTGCCCAACAGACCTGTATCGTTTCTCACACTCAGTGCAACTCCTTTAGCCCCTGGGTCCTCTGGTGACATCTTAGAAGTGGCTATAGGGTCCCTGGGTGGGAATGCAGGCCAGTCTGAGGGTGCAGCATAAATTATCATTTTTAAATATTTAGACACACGATACACAGTCTCCATTTGTACTCTTGCCTCAGGCTCCACAAAAGCTACATGTGGTCCTGTTGGGAAAAAAAAAATCAAAGAAGATTCAGATGGACCACTCATTTTTTTTTTCATTTTTATAACATGATATTTTATTTATTTGTTTTCGATTAAAGTACAGTCAATTACAATGTGTCAATTTCTGGTGTACAGCACAATGTCCCAGTCATGTACATACATACATACATATATTCATTTTCATATTTTTTATTAAAAGTTATTACAAGATATTGAACATAGTTCTTTGTGCTAGGCAAAACAAATTAAATTTTTTAAAATACATTTTTACATATAGTGGCTAACATTGGCAAATCTTAAACTCCCAAATTTATCCCTTCCCACCCCCTTTCTCCTGGTAACCATAAGATTGTTTACTATGTCTGTGAGTCTGTTTCTGTTTTGTAGATGAGTTCACAGTGTCCTTTTTTTTCTGTCTTTTTTTTTTTTGAAATTCCACATATGAGTGACATCATATGGTATTTTTCTTTCTCTTTTTGGCTGACTTCACTTAGAATGATGATCTCTAGGTCCATCCATGTTGCTACAAATGGCATTAGTTTATTCTTTTTTATGGCTGAGTAGTATTCCATTGTGTAAATATGCCACAACTTCTTTATTCAATCATCTGTCGATGGACATTTATGTTGTTTTCATGTCATGGCTATTGTATACAGTGCTGCTATGAACATTGGGGTGCAGGTAGCTTTTCGAATTACAGTTCCCTCTGGATATATGCTCAGCAGTGGGATTGCTAGATCATATGGTGAGTCTATTTTTAGTTTTTGGAGACATCTCCATGCTGTATTCCATAGTGGCTGCACCATAGATTTCATTTTCTACTGGATAGAGTTGCATTGTAACAGGAATATGTGGGTTGGGAAATATTATCTAGACCATCTTTAGAAAACACAATTCACCGTCATTATTATTGTCTAGTGACTTCTTGACACTGTTCTATACCTCAAGCAATATAAACCAACAGTTGAAGAAACATAGTGCTAAGCATATTTTTCTTAGGAAATAAAACGGAAATTTTGTGTTGTGCCCAGGCCAACACCTAATGCTAAAGAGTAATCAACTCTGTGGAATTTTCTCACAAATGGAGTAATTTTAGGCTGTTGGTTGAAAGATGATACATATTCTGTTGACACCAGATGCAAAGGTGTCCTACTTCATATTCTGTTACTAATGAAGGAGTCTAATTTGAGTTATTGCTTGAAAAGAGGACCACCTTTTCCTGTGTGCCCTGGAAATGCATTTCAACATTGTATTCATCTGCAAAGAAGGAAATGCATTATATTCTGTGATTAAAGAAGTCGGACTGTTACAGCAGGCAGGTAGCTAGATATGAGCAGAGAAAGGGGGACATGGGCCAAATGGCAGAAAACTATATATCTTGTGAACAACGAGGGTCCTTGGACAGACCGGAAAAAAAAAACAAGATCCTCTGGGCTGATTAAAAAAAAAAAACATACCTTCTGGGTTGACAAGTGTCCTGGAGGCAGAACGGTGGGACAAGACAGGAATCTCCACCATCTGAAGGTAACCTTTCAATCATTATGACCTCTGTCCAAATATAACATTTTTCTTATGATACCCCCATCTGAATGTAACCTTTTGTTCGTTATGACCTCATCCAACTTCTTGATCAAGACTAAATAAGGACAAAAAATCCCTCCTCTCAAACTGGAAAGGTGGAGCTTGGAAGAAGATTGGGAAAGACAACCCCAAACCCCTCCCTGTCAATGAATATTCTGCCTGTTCACTTTTACACCCATATAACAAGCTTGCCAAGGAAACTCAGGGCAGTTACTCACCTGGGCCTGCCCACTCTTTCCTTGAGAGTGTATTATCTATCCCTTAATAAATCCTTGCTTTGCTTTCTTGACCTCCGTGTCTTGTTTCTGAATTCTTTCTGTGACAAGAACCTCTTGCCCACAACAAAACTATCCATTTCTAAAGATGCCTGACATTCAAGAAACCTGCCAATTTTGACCCAAGAAATCTCTCTGTAGAGTTATTAGCTTTTCCAATGTTGATTCAAGATTCTGAGGACATACATTATTCAAGAACACTGAGTGCAAAGATATCTCTAAAGAGAAAAGTCTCTCTATGTTTTTGTGTCTTTCTATTTAATTCTCCCTTTTCCAAGGTTGAGACAGGTGGTAGTGATTTTAAGGCAGTGAAGCTTTCCCATGCCCCTACAATCCTTGTTACCAGTAAGTTGTTGATGACTGTGGACATCAGAGCTTTGTCCTTCACCATCATTTTTTTTAATTGAAGACTATTAGTAAGTAGTTGACAAGGAAACAAGAAAAGTAAATACCCATGTGATGAAAATACCTCAAGATCAAAGAGATGAAAAACTGCTCTGTTGGAAAGAGTCACCGTATTTCAGAAAACCTTGTTGTTAGGTAGTACGCTTACATGAAAGGAGAGATGCCATTGGTGGCTCATTCTTGGTCCTCGAGGAGAGAGCTTCTAAATGTGAACTTAACAAAAAAGAAAATGCATGTGTGAAAAATAAATCCCTCGATAGAATCTGTTATAGCACATTTGTTCTCAAAAATAAATCCTGTGGGTGGCAAAATAACACAGTCTGTTCCAATAATATTCAAATACAGAAAACTACGCAATGCACAAGTACATAGACATTGCATCGAGAGAACCTGGAAGAATAAAACACATGAAATTGGAATGTCCTCAGTAGTGCCAATAGGAGAGGAAGTGAAATTGGCATCGTTAAAGAGGAAGGAAAAGGAATTTTCACTCTCCTTCTGTAGAATTTGATTTTGGGGGGAAATATATTATTTGTATTTTTATTTTAAAATAACAAGAATGTCATTTGTATTGTGTATTGAGGTCAAACCTCTCCTCTGATGCAGCCCTTCCCCCGACACTGACAAGATACCTGACCAATCCAGGATGTCAGCTGCTGGTTGGGTTCCAGGTGGAATGTTGGTGTGTTCCCCGGGGCTTGTGTGGCTGGTGGATCCGTGGTAACTGGGCAGAGCCCTGTGCTGGGTCAGTGCCGTGCGGGGGCTGCCGTCCTCTGTGGAGCTTGGCTTAGGGCTCTTCTTTGGGAAGCTGAGTGAGGTCCTGGTGTTGCTGCTGCCCAGTGATCTGAGCTCATGGTTCACTTTCCAGCACCTAGAAGGGCAGACAGTGCCTGTCATCAGCTTATTGATCAGTGTCTTATGTACTTTCAGACTTGCTCAGTCTTGTAGAAGTCGGCTTTATGGGAGACGCGAGGAGAAGTTGGTAAAAACACTGGCTGCACTGATTGAAGAGAAATGCCAACTCATTGACGAGATTTGTACTGCTAAAAAGGAGAATGCTGGCATGGAGACATCTGTAGAGATGCCAGGCTCGACAGAGATTCATTCAGTGTACTTAGCCTCGCTGATACTGGCAGAAAAATGATGAGGGTCAACGTGTGTTTGAGGAAGGAATTCAATTCTCTGGTCCAAGAACTGGTCCCAGATTCTTGCAGTCTAATGAAGAAGAGATGGCAGAGATGCTAAAAGTCCTCAAATTCCTGGAAGAGGTCATGAGAATCCACACGTCCCAAGGGACATTTTCAAACCATTTAGGGGACCAAGCACCAAGCCCTGTTTATCCTTTTCCCAGAGTTCGGCCTAGATATCAAGGACATGCTGTTCCCTCCCTCCACTCAGGAATCCATTTCAAAGGATCAACACCTGAGCTGCACTGAAGCCAGTGGCAGCAGGGCAAGCCCCTCCTTTAATCAGAGTTCCTCCAACTTCACATTCTGTGCCCAACAGTGAGCTCCTCCATGGTCAACTTCTCTCATCTAAAATATACTGGAATTCTCAGATCACACCACGAAATGACTTTTCTCTGCATTCATCAAATACTTGGGTTATGTCTTCTTAGTGGTGAAAGCAATGTGGTAAGTGAGGGGTATCTTTTACTTAGTTCGAATATTCATTAGACCTCATTTCTCAAGACAGTATTGGTAACTAATATAAATCAGTTATGGAAGTGAACTGTGAAAGTTGCTTTAGGCATGTATGGACACATTTTGTGGACCTTCTTTCCCCTTCAGCATAATCCTGGGCACAGGATATCTTGTTGGTGCAGAATTTGTAGGGTTAAATTCATTTTTCCAACATGTTTGTACCATTAAAAATTCTCATCATTGAAAAAAAAAAGAATGTTATGTGTATTGCTACTTTTGTTTGTGTTGAAATCAAGATGTATTTGTTACTAGGTAAAGATAGGTAAAGATGCATATTGGTCATTTATTTCACAGGAGAACACAATAATATTTTAAAAGGGTAAAAGAATTATGTTTCTGAATTTCTAAGCTGAGAACACAATAGAGAAACTATTGCGTCTCAGGCTGTCTCCTGCTCCAAACTCTTCACTTAAAATTCTAATGCATCATTTTCTTTTCTTGTGTAGCAACAACTCCCACTCCCTAAAAAATACCTAACAGCTTAAAACAACCATCATCTATTATTTTCATGGTTCTGTGAGTTGACGAGAGCATTCTGTTCCATACAGTATCAGCTGGGGTGACCCACATGGCTACGTTCAGCTGGCTCAGGGGCTGGGTTGGAAAGAAGGCCTGGAGACTTGGAGTTGATAGTTGGGTATGGCCAACTTTTTTCTTTTCCATGTGGCCCCTTTTTCCTCATGATATCTCATCCTCCAGGGCCTTTCCAAGTGGCCCCTGCCTCCTGCAGGACGGCCTGGACTTCCTTACAGCGTCGTCACTGGGTTCATGCTGAAGAGTAAAAGATGTCTGGGATCTTAGACTTGGAACTGGCTCATGGTCCCTGCAGTATTCCATTGGTCAAAACAAGTCATAGGGCCATTTATTTTCAAGGACTGGGGGAAATCAACCTCTTTGAGGAGAGGAGTGGCTTGTTTACACAGAAAGGGGAGGGACCACCAGTGACCATCTTCACAGACGTTTACCACACCTACGTGTCATCACTGCCTTGCAGGGCCGATCGCTGTGATGAATCCTGTTGGGTGTACTTGTGGTACCCAACTAGACTAGCTAGAGTAATGCTTGGTGTGGTAAGGAGCTCAGCACAAAATCACAAAGGCTTCTCACAATAAGTGTAAGTCTTGTTAACATAGCAGTCCTGGTGTTCCTGATCAAAACAGCTCTTGTTCATTGGGTAATTCGGAGATCCAGGCTCCTTGTGTCCTGTCACTTTTTCATCTTCCACTTGTAGTTTCCAGATTTGCTGTGCTTGTGGGCAGTGATATATGAGAACGTAAAGAGGATGGAGAATCACATGGGAGAAGTTTAATGGGCCAGAGGTGGAAACGGTGTCCTTCATTTCTACTCACATCTCCCTGGCCAGAACTCAGTCACATGGCCACACCCAGCCACACCAAGAGAAGTGTAGTCTGGTGGCTGTGCATCCAGAAAAAAAGGGAAGGGATTCAGTGATTAGCTAGCCTTCTCTGCCGCAAACTGCTTCCCCAGCACAACCCTCAAAAAAGGAAAGAAAAAAAGAAATAACTTCCTTTTGAGAGGAGCCATATCTACCTCTGTACTTGTTTATTCAAACCCACCTTAGAAACTTACTATTTTATTGGAATTTAAAAAATAAACAGAACACTCCTTTTTTTTTTTTTTTTTGAAGTGTTATGGGGTCAGGATGTCTGCAAGGCATCAGGGAGGTTAGTACAGTGGTATTGAACTTGAATGAAAGCTAATAAACAGAAATCAGAATTTACCAAACATTAACTAGGTCATAATTATAAACCAAAAAAGAAGGGGAGAGGGAGAGAAAGATCCTCTTGCTTGTTTTATATATTTATCTAGTGACCTTAAAATGTGTTTATGAAAAATAGTTCTACCCCAGTTTTGTTTTGTGTGAGGCACAGGTGTAGGTAGGTCACAGTTGTCTGAGTAGCAGTCACCAAAATAGGATTAGACTTATTGAGAAAAATGCTCTTCAGGGAACATGCGGTGGGGAGACAGAAGAGATGGGAAGAACTCTGAGACCATGATGTAGGTCTGACCCTTCCGATGGTGAGAGGGAAGGGAGAAAGGGAGGGTGGGAGGAAGGAGGAAGCAAGGTCTTAGACGGCAGTGCCATTTTAAGACAATTTCAGCAAGGCTGACGGGGAGCCCTCCAGCCCAAGTCCTCCCATCAGTGGACAACTGCATCTTACAGGAGTGGCTTCAGCCGCTGGCTGGGAGCAGTGGTGGGAAGTGTGCTCCGCCCCCCAGACACAGTGAGGGATTTCAGGATGCAGCGGCTTGAGCCATTGCCAGTGATGCTCCTTCCAGGAGGAGGTCTGAGAGGTGCGTTTTCATGGTCGCCATAGTGTGCCTTTGTTCCTGTGGCATAATTACCAATTAGAGAGTGGTATAAAAATCACCATATAGCAGTTATTACAAAGGCCATTTATGTTCATTGACTCAGTATCTATTCTACTGCCTGTACCAGAAAAGTAGTTTGAAGAATCCTAGTCGGGTGGGATTAAATTAGTTTTTGTCTTTGGCTTAGAAATATGCTTCCAGAGTATCAGTGCCATAGGGGAATGCCTGATGATCAATCACCTCACTTCAAACATAATAACGGGATGGTGGGTGAGCTCAGTGGTAGAGCGTGTGCTTAGCATGCATGGGTCTTGGGTTCAATCCCTAGTACCTCCAGTAAAAAAAGAAAAAAACTCAAAAACTCAAAGTAACAAGAAGCAAACACACTAAATTTTATTTATTTTTTTATTGAAGTATAGCTGATTTACAATGTTGTGTTAATTTCTGGTGTACAGCATAGTGATTCATTATATCCTTTTTATATTCTTTTTCATTATAGGCCATTACAATGTATTGTAGGACCTTGTTTATTTTATACACGTGCACACACACACACACACACACATACACACACACACACACACACACACACACACACACAGTAGTATCTGCAAATTCTGAACTCCCAGTTTATCCCTCCCCACCTCCTTTCCCCTTTTAACCATAAGTTTGTTTTCTATGTCTTTGAATCTGCTTCTGTTTTGTAAATAAGTTCATTGTGTTATTTTTTTGAGATTCCACATATAAGTGATATCCATATGGTATTTTTATTTCTCTTTCTGGTTTACTTCACTTAGTATGATGACCTCCAGGTCCACCCATGTTGCTGCAAATGGCATTATTTAATTCTTCTTTATGGCTGTGTAATATTCCATTATTAATCCATTATGTTGGCTCATATGGTAACTCAATTTTATTTATTTTTTTAAAAGAACATCCATACTGTTTTCCCATAGTGGCTGTGCCAAATTACATTCCCACCAATGGGTAGGAGGGTTCCCTTTTCTCCACACCCTCTCTAGCAATAATCATTTCTGGATTTTTTAATGATGGGCATTCTGACTGATGTGAGGTGATACCTCATTGTAGTTTTGATTTGCACTTCTCTGGTAATTAATGATATTAAGCAGAAAAACACACTTTAAATTCATATCTCAGGAGGAATCAATGGCCCAATCTATTCTCTGTTAACTATTTTCAACTCCATTCTCCTGCTAAATATGAGCAGCATTTGTTTCCCAGACTAAATTTCAACTCTATCTTCTTTGGCCTTTCTTATATTTCTGCTGTTTGTGTTTTATCACAATAGGATGCTGGCAGTAACAAACATCCTCAAAGATAAATAGTAGTTTCTCAACAGACTATTTTGTAGGATATGGAAGATTAAGCTAAATTTTGAGCAATGATTAGTTTCATGATAGCACATGTGAAAATGCTTTGTGACGTTGGAATAATACTCAGTTTTCTCCTGAATTGTTTAGAACAGAGAGATTATTGAGATGGGAGAAATTAGAATGCTGTGCCCTTGAGTTGCAATCTTATTCAATTTTATTCTAATTCATGTGATGCCAAAGAACTTGAAGTATAGGAAAATGTCTTGGTAAGTCAATTTTAAAAGGGATATTTCTTTTATTCCCCCCATTAAATTTTTGGATGTATAGAATGAAGGATCATAATCCAGATTAACAGACAGCTTTCTGCAGTGATTTGGATCTTAAGCAAATACATAATTGATTACAGGGTAGACTTACAGGAAAGTTGCACCATAGACTCAATTGGCTATACTTGTGTGACTGAGCTGTCTTTCCAAATTTAATGTGCTGGTTCTGTCACCCCGTAATCTTTTATGTGGAAGAAAAGCACAGTGCATTTAGTAATTTTAGAGAATTTGAAGAAGATCAGTTTACCTGCTATTATTACTTACTTTCCAATACATCTTTGTGCTCACGATAGAGAGCATAAATGGATTTTGTAGGAACACACTTATTGGCAGTAGAGGGAAAATAGCCCCCTTAAAATTTCAAATGTAAAAGCTATGTGAAGACTAGAGTGTTCTGGTGTAGGCTGGGAAGAAACGGAGAACAGATCATCATTTCACCATAAAGGATACAAGATTCCACAAAGTACATGTGAAAGAAACTAACATAGAATACAATAGTGCTAAAACATATTCATCTGATCATTCATTCACTCGTCTGGTATTTGCTATTCTAGGTGCTGGTCTTACAGCAGACAGAGATAAAGATATCAGGGAAGAAAAAAATCTTATTTCTCATATCCAGATGTTTGGGCTCAGAGGGAGGGTAGAGCTCAGTGGTAGAGCACATGCTTAGCATGCATGAGGTCATGGGTTTGATCCCTAGTACCTTAGTTAAATTAAAAACATAATAAGAATAAATAATAAAACTAATTACCTTCCCACACAAAAAAACAGATGTTTGGACTCATTGTAATATAAGCTTTAAGAACTGAATTCCCGAAGAATCAAGATGCTAATGATAGAAGTAGTAAGTATAGTTATAAGCATCGTTTTGAAGACTCTGTGCTAAGCATTTTATGTGCATGATTTCATTTCACAGTAACCTCCCCGGGAGGCAGTTCAGTTGCTCTCATTTTATCGGTTGAAGAGATCGGGGCTGAGCGAGGTCAGAGAACATTTCCAGTTCCATTTGCCTCTGGAGAACAGCCTGGCTACTTCTGTTCTTCATGATGGGTCAGGAAGAATGAAACTCTGATGTGCTTTTACTCAAGCTGATTTGGAGATCCAATTCAAGGGTCTGTGGCACCTTGCTCTGGCCAGTCCTTCATGACCAGACCTCTCATAGTGAAGACTGCCTTTGTTTGGTTCTCTGAAGATTCCTCAGCAAAAAATGCTCTCATGAGCTCTGCCTTCTTCTGAGTGGTACTCAGGAAATGTGATCAGTTCTGGGCACATGCTATGGTTCTGATTTCGCCCAGCTCTGTACAAACTCTGCCTCTGAGGTGTGCGGACTGCAAGCTTTGAGGCTCTTTAGGGAATCTTTTCTGGTTTCTCATCAAGATGCAATTTCTAAAGAGAGGACAAAAAGGAATGGAATGATGTGAGTACAGGAATTATGTGTGGTGGGAGCACAGCTGAGACAGGAAGGGGACAGGGCACAGCCATTCAAGGAATAACACAACAATTAACACTAGAATATCAAAAGGTTCAACCCCCAGGAGGCCTTGAGGCTCAAGATGGTGGGAGATGTGACTTCTAGCAGACCTTGAGCTTCATTACACACCCACTGTAATATACTAACATGGTGAATAACACGCCCACAGGCAGCAGGGCAGTCCCAAGGCCGCAAAAGGTCAAGAGTGGGAAACGGCCAACTTCCCGGGAATCCCAGCCCCTTCCCCAGGCTAGTTAGACTGGTCCTTCCACTTATTAGCATATGAAGCTACCAAGCCCATAAACTGGCAACACGGCACCTTGTGGCCACCCTGCTTCTCTCTCTCTCCCCCTTCAGAGGCGGCCCGCAGTCTGTCTGTGGAGTGTGTACCTACTTTTACTCTATTCTGAGCACCCAACCCCCACACTTCATGGCCTTTCTCTTGCCTTTTGATGTATCTCTCTAAATAAATCTACCTTCACTCAACTGTGGCTCGCTCTTGAATCCTTTCCTGCCCGAAGCCAAGGACCCACACTTGGCAGGGCCACGTCCCTGGGGCTCAACTGAAGTCTGGGACACGGCCCTCCTCACTCTCCACATCCGTTTTTCCTGCATCACAGCTGGGACTTCCAAAGTAAAGTGTGTAAACCTTAGAACTGTTTGAAGAACGCTGCCAAGTGACCCTGAACAAATCACACATTGTATTTGGTTCTCTCTGGCTACAAAAACCAAGTCCAGTCTTGAAGAATCCCTGGGGTGAATGGCCACAAGGCAAACACAGACCTCGCTCTCAGTTCTATGATGAGAGTCCTGCTGCCTGAGACCAGGCTTATAGGGATGAAGGTTACTGAGGAGCACGTGAGCCTTTTATTCAAACTTCATTTAAAAACAATAGTAACAGCAAGAACCACCATCACCTCCAAGTTAACATATTGAAAAGAACACTGTATGGAGATTTAGGGGAAGAAATTACATACACATCTTGAAATTTCAATTCAATGACCATCTACGGATTTAAAGTTTGAAAAAAGAAAGATAAAGTGTGTGTAGGTGTGTAGGAGTGAGCTGTATGTCTGTTGTGGATCAATACACACACACACCAAGGTTTCCTTAGCGTAGGGAATTAGAATTCAGCATTGCTGTTGGAGGGGTGGCAAAAAGAGATTTTCACATACACGTCTGCATTAATTTTGACTTTTTTTCTTTTACAGTGAACTCATGTATTCCTTATATAATAAAAGAAAAAAATGTAAAACCATGTCACAAGTAAGATACTAGCCCAAGGTATATTTATCTTAGGGTAGTTACATTTTTTATTTTCCAAATGGTGTGCACTGGCATTCTCCCCGGTGACGTCTTCCTCTTGTGGGCAGCTTTATCCTATGGGGTTGTGGTCAAGAGTATTCAGTGCTGTGACTCACAGCTTGAGGTGAAGAACGGGTTTCTGAATGACTGGAAGTAACATCAAATATGATGAAAATGTCTCTGAATATTAGTAAGTAGGCTAGCAATGAATTGGCATTTTAGAAAACATTTCCATTTCAAGTCAATTGAGGATAATACTAATCTGCATAAAATAAGTGAATTGTATTTTGATTATAAAAATTATTGTTTGATATGTGATTGAACACATCCTCCCATATTTTAACTGGAATCAAATGCATCCAAGATGTAGCCTGGTGATTTCAGCCATCTAATGAGTCTGACCACCTGTTTGGCCGTATAGTGGCTGATTTTTAGAGCACCTTTGAATGGCCCACTCAGTTGAGCACATAAATAGAGATTTCTAATTCCATGTCAGGAAAAAGTGATGAGGAGGAAATGGTATAAGACAGATTCTGTACCAGGTGCTTACATTTGGAAAATCTGCGTTCACAGGAGACTTCCACGCTTTACAATTGGCATACTCAGCTTGAGTATAACTTTCTATTCGGTGGGTATTGGTTTGTCTCAGTGGGTAGTAGTAAAGATTCACTTTCTTCTATTAATAAAACATTGATAAATATCTCCACAATTGTCATGTTCGAACAGTGTAGAAAGTTTTGGCATTCTTAAGAAGGTTAGATGTGCTTTAGGAGAGGTCATTTCATGTTTGTTTAATAGTCTTACAGAGCAGTTTATGAAAATGTGTGGGAAAGGATTCCATGCTTTTCAGTTGACATCATTTTTCCTCTCTTGAAATTGCTTAATGACCAGAAAGAGTCTCAAACACTTTGAATTTGAGCCCAGGATTTATTTTTTGACACAATTATCCATAAACATTAAAAAATATAATAATTTTTTGCCTATGAGCAAGGCACTCTGTGCTTTATGGGACTACTCTCTTAGTTAATTGTGGTGCCTTTCATCTTTAAATAGGTGTATTTAAAATAATAATTTATAACTCAGGAATTTAATTGATAAAATTAGGAACACATTTGTAATCTGTTCTATTCTAGCTAGATTTTATTTTTCTTAATTGAACAGATACATTTTCTTGATTCTAATGTGAATGGGAGAGAACTTTTGGGAAATCTGATTAGGTTTGAGTGGTTAAAATTGCTTAGAGCATCTGTCTTAAATCCCCTAGTGGCTGAAGGTAGTCACCACCATCTCCTATAGAATGGTGATAGAAATGCATTTATGTAGAGTTTCAGGAATTTGCACATATCCTACAACGGAACTTGTGCAGGCATCTTAAAGCATTGCTATTCTGTAATTTTTTGCCTCATTCTTTAAAGGATATTTTTATTAGGTTTTGAGGGCAAACTGAATATAACATAAATGAGAATCTTAGGTAGGTAAATTGACCAGAAGGGTAAAGAATGAGTTGGAAGTGGAAAGGGATGAAACAACCATAGGATTTTGTTCAGTTTGATGTCTTTCTCTCTCTCTTTCTGCTTGGATTCTTGGTGACCTCACTGATGTGCTGAGAAAACAGGATTACCAAAAACTGGCCACCTGAATGGGTGTGGACAGAGAACCAATGATGAATGTTAAAATCTCTATAAAGGTAACTGAGAGAAGGGAAGATAGAAAGACAAGAAGCAGGAGGTACAGAGGATAAGATCATGGACTCTGGATTCATATGAACCTTGGTTTAAATCTTGGCTCCACCAATTGCAAGTGTGACCTTGGTTAACTTATTTCACCCTTTGAACTTGGTTTTATTATTTGTAGTTTGTGGATAATAATGGTAGCCACCTTATTACAGGGATTGAAGGAAATGATCTGGAGAGTACAGAGCACATAGTAATCACTAAATACATGGAAGATGTTATTACCATTTATTATTAAGTACCTAGGAATGGCATGAGAATAAAGGAAGGCTGGGAAGAGTAAGAAGAAGGACTGTGAAGTGTAAGGAGAGGTACCACTATCTAACTAGGAGCCATTTTTCGGAGTGCAGTCAAGTTAGAACGTTTTCACTGACGCCTTGCTGTGCCACAGGGATTGTTTTGTAAGCAATACTTAGTGTATTGGTCCTTCAGGGCCTTAGGGTATTGATGGAGTTCACTGTTTGTCGCTGGTTCTTTTGTACTAAAGAGCTCCTGGGGCATGAATGGCTGTTCTATCCCTGTGCCCTGGATGTAGACCTTTGTCCATTTCATTGATAATGAGACTCAGGACCCCCCAGAGGAGTAGATGATTCATTGCAGCTTTAAATAAAGATCTTTGGGAGAAAAAGAATTCCACAAAAATGCTATAGGAGAGGTCCAAGGAGATGGAAGAGAGAAACAAGGTCTGTAGCGGGACAACCTGGGGAAACCATGGCCTTAGATGTGGACAAGATGAAAAGAAGAGAAAATACTAGAACTCAGAGGAAGTAGATTAGATATTATATTTTAGCCTGAGAGAAGATTTTCCTTTAGGAGGTCCCAAAACCAGTGCCTTATTTTTAAAATTTAAATAAATATTTAATTTTAGAATGGTTTTAGATTTACAGAAAGTTTACAAAAATAAAACAGAGGAATCGATCCCATATTCCTCACCCAGTTTTCCCAGTTGTTAACATTTTAGATTACCATGCAACACTCTTCCCAAAGAAACCTTATTGGTACGTGACTATTACTGCTCTTGCTTTCAGACATCACCAGTTTTCCCCTAATTTCTTTCTTTCTTTCTTTTTTTTTTTGTTCAAGGGTCCCAGACAGGATGTCACATTACATTTAGTTGTCATGTCTCCTTAAACTCCTCTGGTTTGTGACAGTTTCTCAGAGTTTCTTGTTTTTGATGTCGTTCACAGCTTTGAGGAGTACTGGTCAGGTGTTTCATGGAACATCCCTCAGCTGGGATGTGTCTGAAGGTTTTCCCATGGTTAGACTGAGGTCATAGATTTTTTGGAGGAAGACCATGTGGTGGAATGCCATTCTGCTATCCTATCAAGGGGATATGCTGTCAACATGACCTGTCTCTGATGCTGTTGACCTTGCCCATGTGGCTGAGCTGGTGCTTGTTAGGTTTCTCCACTGTCAAGTTTTCTTTTCCCTTCTCCACACTCTACTCTTTGAAAGCAAGTCAGTAAGTTCAGCCCTTCCTCAGGAGGTGGGGAATTAGGCTCCACCTCCTTGAAAGTAGAGTATCTACATAATTTATTTAGAATTGTTTGCATTAAAGATTTGTCCCTTCTCGTTTATTTATTTATTCAATCATTTATTGAAATCAGCACAGACTTATGAATATTTGCTTTATACTGTAGATTTTACCCCAAATCTTTGATATTTATTTTGTTGCTGAAATTGTTCCGGCGTTGGCCATTAGGAACTCTTTCATTTGGCTCCTATGTCCTTTGGCCATGCCACCGTGTTTTTGTTTTTTGAGCTTTTCCTCACTTTCTAGCAATACAAAATGCTCCAGTCTCCTAAGATTTATTTCATGATCCAACCCTTGAATCCATCATTTTTCCAAGGAAGCCGTGTTCCTTTTATTAAAGTATTTGTTTATCTATACCTTTGAGAAACAACTTTATCAGTTAGAGTACAATGTTAATGGGAAGTTCCTATGTCTTTAATCTTAAGGTTTCTCCAAAGTTACTAGATTAGCACTTTTTTTCTCCATTCCTTTCAGTGAGGTTATGTCATGTATTTGCAATACAGTGAGATTCTTTTGTCTCAGTATACATTCTATGCTAGGATCCTCCAATTTCCTGGTTAAGTATTTTAAAAATTTGCCTACATTAAGGTCCATTCTTTGTGCTGTCTATGGGTTTTGACACATGCATGGTGTCATATGTATAGTATATCGGTGAGTACCACCAACCTAGAAGATTCCTTATGCTTCCCCTAGTCAAACACTTCTCCTTTCCCAAACTTCTGTCAACCATTGATCTGTTTTCTACCCCTACAGTGGTGAGAAAGGATATCTCTGCTTTCCTCCTGATCTTTGGGGAAAGATTCCAGCCTCTCACTATTAAGTATGACGTTAGGTATGGGTTAATTACGTACGTAAATGTGGCAGCCCCACAAAGATATGAGACTCAAAAAAGTGACCAGAGCTTTCAAAGAAAAAGTAAATTTGTGACAAACTGACAAGACAAAGAGGTGTGGGCTAGGTTGACCCAAAACCTTTATAAAATGGTGAAGAAGTAGCAAGATTTACTTTTACAGATTTTGGCCCTAAATTCCCTGTCCCTGGTGATAAAGGTTCCTTCTACCCTCCCCAAATAAGGAAGGTACCTTTCACATGGGAGGTTTTTCTGCTTTCAGAGGAACAAAGGAGGGTCAGAGTGTCCTTCCTGAGCCAGCTCTTTCTCATGTATCTTTAATTCAAAATAATTAATATGCCATAGTGGCATATTTTGGGGTGACACATTCTGAATCCCTACACTGGTTTATGCTGAACAGCCTCCTACAGTTGGCTCTCTCATTCACAGATTTCCCATGACTATTAACCTTATTTCAAATTGTGCCAATGAGATTTTGGATTGAATCTGTATAGTTTCTTTAAAAATGTTTCCCCAAATACTTAGATATCAATGAATTGAAGCTTGAACATAATGCTTTTATAAATTAAAAAACAAAACAAAACAAAACTTCATCCAAATTTGTTTTCCATCATGATTTCTTCCTCTCCAATCAGCTTATCTAAGCAAAATATGTACCAGTTAACAATTTTCCTCTTTAATACACCACTTGTAGCTACTTGTTTAAAAAAAAGAGGAGAGATGAATGCTACCCAGGTGGCCTTTGGTATTTTACCCAGAGAGTCTTGGTCGTGTTCCCATTCTTTGATTCCAAGTGGTGATGGCTTAGGTTGGTGACCTGTTGAGTCATCTCCATCATAACAATTCACCCACTGAGTTGTATCTTTGTTATGTTACAGAAACCAATTTCCTTTGAAAACAATGCTTCTGTTTTCTCAGCATTGTCTCTGTAGTGCTGAATTAATATCCCATACAAGCTTTCCACTTGATTTCCTTTTGGAAGAGTCCAGCATGCTTCTATCTCCTTAGAAATGCTACTTGGAGCTCCAAAGACATTTCTTTGACTGGCGTTTCCTTTGAACTTAAAGAATTTAAGTTTTCCTCAAAAGTATTTTCCAGGAAAAAATAGGGATATTGTCTCTGAAATATGAATTAGTTTCTGCAAACTGGTACATCTTATCATTGGATGTACATTTTTAGTGCTATACTTTTAAATATATTTTGAGGTATGATTTATAAAGGGAAAAATAACAATATTGATATATTAAGTACTGCATGTTGTGAGTTCCTCTCATATAATGTTATAGTAAGCCAGTGAAAAAGACATTTATTGTCATATGATTTAAATGCCAGTGGGGTGGGATGGTAAAAATAACAAAATCTATTTTAATATGGAGTATTTGTTCATATTGTATATATGCAACAATATTTCAGATAAATATATAATTATTTCATTTAGAATTTACAAATCAATTTATTTTTTAAAATGGTAATGTACAGTTTGAGTAAATCTCTTGTTGTTAGCCAGTTGAGGTTGGAATTTTTTTCTGTAGTTGATTTATATAGCTCAGATTTTGTCTGTACATAGTGCTAAATCTGATGAGCCTAAATACAAAATCAGATGAGCTCAAGTACCAAATTCTTCTCACTACAGTGTGATATTTTTAAACCTACTTACAGATTACCAACAAAATACCACTCTGCTTCCATTCTGAAATCAGCAGTTTTTCCTAGTATATTTCTGCTTCCTCTATTTCAAGACCCATTTCAGCATTTAAACATTAAGTTTAGTTCTAGCTCACATGATGTAGCTATTTAGGGGCTTGAGGGTTATTTTTTTCAATTAGCATTTCATTTTTAGCAGACCCAAAATAAAACAGTTAAAGTCTTTTCCTGGATGTTCTGAATAAGCTAGCATGAGACTAAAACAGAAGTTGGAGCCACGTGGCTGCTGCATTTAAGAGCCACATGGGAATGTGCTCTTATGGGCTCCTGGCTCCTCTTCACTACTGACTGGGAACCACTCTAGCGATGATCAACGTTGTGGATAAGAAATTATGCAAAGCTCCCCCAGGCAATGTAGGACAACAATGCACTTTATTTTTAACAAATCACACTTAGACGTGAAATATTTATAGTGATACTTCACATGACACTAATAGGTGTTTCATGTACGTTTGTTAGGACGTCTCAGTACTGCGACATCTGCTTCTGGTTGGTCTTATTTGAGTCAGCTGACAACTGGTGCGAGACTGTTTCTATTACAATTATTAGGCTTTAGATTCACTCACTAGGAGTGCTTTAGACAAATAATACAGTAAGTGTTTTAAATTGCTCAAGGACTAATTGGGTTATGTCTAAAATATTTTCTTAATACAAGTGTTGAAACTGAAAATAATTGCATAAAACTTTTAATAAAGTGTCACAGTAAAAGCAGAGTTCATTTTGGAAAGTACACTAATTGACGGAGAAGAATATATTTATTTTTAGTAAAATATCATTTATGTATATGACTGTTTTTATAATGACTATCACTCTTGGGTCTGGCATTTTGGCCAGTCTGTATTTTGACACCAAGCAATAATTAGGAAGGGGGGAAAATGTCTTCCTTAAGCTACGCTGGGATCTTGTCTGTTGAAATCTGAATGTTTCCATTTCTGTTTACTATGTAATAATGACACAAATTTCATTTTATAATTGCTGTCCTATTGATCTTTCTTTTAAAGCTCTGAGCATGTCTCTTCCTCGCTCAAAGACCTGCTTTCAGTGTCCCTCATTGCTCATAGAATAAAGTTCAAAACCCCATGGGGACTTCCCAGGTACAAAAGCCCTTCCATGTCCCCTGTCTCTTGTTTGTAGTCTCCCAGGCCCCAAGTTAGTCACAAAAGAGCAGGCTCAAAAAGTCAATGATGAGGACGATATAGTCACAGATTCTTTATTTCCTCCCTAAAGGACATAGATAACTGTCTGACATACATTCCTGAGTTGGTTCACAGATACTGGAACTGTCACCAGAGGGCAAAAGCTAACTGCATGATGACCAGAATGTAGACATGAGACTTTGAGCTGGGCTGAATCTAAGACTTGTACAATTCCAGAACCTGGCCTCAAGAGAATGGGAGCAAACTGACCCTGGAGTTGAAGATTAACTGCACTTAAGCCAGTCAAGGTGACAGTGGCCAGACCGCCACATGACCAGTTTCAGGACGACTGTCGGAGCTAACTGTGCTGTTCTGCACACAGACTCCACCTGCTGCTCTTACATAAATACCTCCTCACAGGTCGAGACTGGTATTGAAAAGATTAGACTTTAGACCACCATACTCCCCTATTTCAAGGTGGGGAGGATTGGTTTACTAACCTATCTTCTTAGATTCCCTCTAGGATTAGGTCTATGCTTGAAGGAATCTTTAAGTTGGTACTGACTCTTTTACTAATTGTTGTGGGGTTTTATCTTCTAGTCGAGGGAATCGTAGTTGGCCTGTTACTCCTTGCCAAAGAATTACTAAAAGGTTAGTAGTGAGATGTCTCTTTTGGAATCTCAACCAGCATGCAAGGGAACCAAAGAATATTTCTTACACCACGTCAGGTCATTCCACTCCAAGAATCCTTTGTGGCCCATGCTCAGCTTGAAGAAGTGACAGAAGGTGGACCTTCACCTCTTTTCCATAGAAATTGGAAGAAAATCTGACAGTGAGGATTGTAACTGAGGAAGGGAGACCGTAACTAGGGACTCTTACGTCCTCATATTATTCCAACTCAACTTCTTGGTTATGATATGCCTGACTTCTACCCTAGTACACCATTGACTTAGCTCAGCTTGCTGCTGATGGAAAAACTGTTGATGTGTGTTGAGATTGGAGATTAGTTGTTCTGTAGGCTTCACCCTTGCTCTTTATTCTCCAGGACTAGCTAACCAAAGATTTATGGCTCAGGTAATGTTCCAACCACAAGCAAGAACTGATGGCTACTTGGAGACATGTGATTGAGACAATCGTCTCTGAAAATAGAAGGTTACCCACTCCCCAGCACTTAGCCCCTTCCTCTTTCCCCTATATCATCTCCAAGCAAAATCTGGGGAGTTGGGGGTTGGTTCTTTGGAACTTGAGTCCACCTTCTCCCCAGGATTGCTGGCTTCCTCATTAAAACTGTCTTTCCTTTGACCCAACACTTGTCTCTCAGTATTGGATCTTGAGCAATAAGCAGCTGAATCTGAGTTTGGTAACACAACCAAATCAGTATTTTCTCACCTAATGTGATCTCTTCTCTTTGACTTGGATTTATATAGCCTGACATCATGCAACTGACCTATTGTTTACTCTCAAGGCTTTTTCATTGTCAGTGTGGAGATACATTTATATTTTCCTTGCACAGTGTGGATATATTAGGAATTCGGTAGAAAATATTGAGATGATTGTTCTGCGTGACTAAGGTCCATTGTCAGGGAGGAAGAAATTTTCCTCTACCCTTCTAGGGTAGACAGATTAACAGGAGAAAATCACACAAAAGTTTAATACCATGTACATGTGGAAGAGACCCAGAAAAACTGAGTAACTTGCCAAAATGGCTGAAACCCTCTCCTTAAATACCATCTTCAGCTAAAGACAAAAGAGGATGTTAGGCATAGTGATTTGGGACTCCAAAGGGAAGGAAGGCAGTCGGCATGGAGATGGTGAGGAGACTAAGGGCATGCCTCCAAAATGAGTCACTCTGGCATTTGGATTATTTTGAGCTGAAAATAATCAAGGCTCAAAAGACTCAGGAAGAATATTTGAACTTCCCCCTTATTGCCTAAAAGAATTTAAGAGAGGGGATCTGTCCCAGGAAGAAGCTACATGGATAACTCTATATAAAGTACTCGGTGTGATACACTGGGAAGAGCCTTGCTAAGCCCATTTGATCAAAATCCTCTCTGTGTCCCACTGTCTTTGAATGGCCTGGTTACACTTACATTAACTCATTTTATCTTCCAATGAGTCACCTTATCTCCCCCTGAGGCCTCAGATACCTACCTCTTTCTCCTTAGTCCAGAATATATATATTTTATCTTGTCATGCTGAATTTGGAACGCTTCATACTTATATGAATTTTCTGTGTGCATTTAATAAATTCAATTTTCCCCCTGTTAATCTACCTTATGCCATTTTAATTGCCAGCCAAAAGAATTAAGAGAGGAAAGAGGGAAAATTTCCCCTCCCCTAATGGAGAAAAGCAAAAGATTGTTAAACAAATGTTCGCTGGGCCATTCAAAGACAGTGGGACATACAGAGATTTTGCTGGATTCTTCCCTGTCTACACACCTAGTTCATATTGTAGTTATCTATGGGGATAGCTCCCTTTCTGGAACAGGTCCTCTCCCTGCATTCTTTAGGAGCTCTGAGGGGAGATCAAAGATTCTTTCAAAGTCTTCTGGGCTCAAAATAATCCACGTGCCAAAGAGACACTTTGGGGTGTTCATTTTGTTCCCTACAGAATAGAGTTTAAACATATCTAGACTGGCTTCTTCCTGCCATAAAGGATTATTTTGATCTGAAGATAATCAAGGCCCAAAAGACTCAGGAAGAAACTTACCTTTCTCTTTGGCTGCGTAAAGATTTTACATAGAGGGCCTATTATGGGAATAGCTATCCCCATAGATAACTATAGTATGAACTAGCTGTGTTGACAGGGAGGAAACTAGCCAGATCCCTTTGTTAAAATCCTCTCTGTCCTGTTGTTGTCCCTGCTGGCCCAGCAAACATTTGTTTACCAAACCTTTGCTTTTCCATTGACATGTCCATTGCTTTCTTCCCCTTTGAGGTTCCAAACCCCTATCCTCAACATCCTCTTTTGTCTTTAGCTGAAGATGGTATTTAAGGTGAGGGGTTTAGCCATCTGGGTCAGTAACTCCGGCTCTCACATGTGTACATGTTATCAGCCTGTGTGATTTCTTTTTCTTTTGTGTGATTTTCTCCTAGTAATCTGCCTGATGTCAACTTAATTCTTAGGCCAGCCAAAAGAACCTAGAAGGATGGAGGAAAATTTCTTCCTCCCGACAATTCCTAAACCAGTTAGACCACCAGAAGCCTTCTTATTTGGAACACATTATTTCAGCTTTTCTCAGAACCACCTTCACTAAACTGTGTTTCATTATTATACTTGTAAGATTATTGAAACATAGCTACACAATTATAACAATGGTTAGCATTTATAGAGGTCTTGTGTTTTAGGCATCTTGTTAGGTATCTTAAATTGAGTTTTAGCAAATCTATCTGCATATATTGTGCTCAATTACACAAACTCATTGACTTGTTACAAGGATTAAAGAAACTCATGCATGTGAAACACAACACAGTGCTTGGCACTAAGTAAGAACTCAGCGCATGTTGACAGTGGTTGTTAGTGTCACTGTTGTTATTATTACTATTATTATTATTTCTTATAATAGTAAGAAGTCTCTGTGCATAAGATTACTTAAAAACTGTACTTGGAAGTCCTTGAACTTCAGGACAAATGCAAGACTATGAACTTTTCTTGATAAACATAACCAAATATTGCTAAGATTTCTTTTCAATAGGAAGCTTTGGGAAATGAGGGTAGAATTATACTTAGCTAAATATTTGTGAAATTAGCTTTGTCTAATTAAACCAGGCTTGTTGGGGAAAAAAATCAAGTATAAAAGAAACTTTATTTTTGTGACCTTCGCAGGAGAGTCTTTTTGTTGATGGATCTCTTAAATGATGGGAAGGAGTTTAAATGTTTTCTTGTACTAAACTTATTTATGATGGCAGCTATAATGAGAAGGAGGAAATAGCCAGAACCATGACTTTTCTGGCTCTTCACAGTGTTTAATCTTAGTGTCTTCTCTGGAGGTAAAGGAACTAAATTGGATGTTTAAGATCAAAGAGGGTCCCCTCCTTTAAATGATTACATGAAGCTTTCTTCTAGGAACAGTGAGTGAGGCTAGCAAATTTGCTTCTAAATGTGGAATGATGGGTATTAATAAAATTTGCAAAAAAAAGTGATTAATTTAAGAAGTAGTTTTCTTTTATTTAAGAAATATAAAGACTTTGATAAATCTGGAACTCAAGAGGTTAGAAGGTATCCAAAGTTTTCCTCATAAATGAAGATAATGAGGGATTTGGGTACATGTTAAGTAGCTGAGATTTTCACTCATCTATAATTATAAATAAAAACGAATATCTACATTTAAAATTAGAAACACTTAAAAGTGCTTATTATTAAATGCCAGAAAGTTAGATATTGCTGATTCCTGATGAGACAATGGTAAATTAGGTATTGAATCTATCTTCATGGAGAAGCTGAACAAGTAAACCAAACAAACAAGTAAACAAACAAGCTTTGACACCATGAGAAAAGTGCAACGACAGAGAAATTCGAAGCACTATGGGACTGAACAGCAGGAGAATTAATTCTGCTTGTGTTGATCCAGAGGGTTTTAAGAGGAGGAATATCAGTTTGCTATCATCACAACTGACACTCCACAAGAAACTACCCAAAACTCAGTGACTTAAACCACCACAATTTATTATTGTTCATAAATGTAAGGGTTGGCTGGCTGGTTCTGGTGATATTGACCCAGCTCGTTCACGTGTCTGCCACAGGTGAGGGTCAGGTAGGCAGCCTGGTTGATCTTGGCTGAGAATTCTCACATACCTGATGGTCAGGTACCTGTCGGCTATTCTAGGATGGTCTCGACTCTGCCTCATTTCTGTCTCATGCCTCCATCAGGCTGCCTAGACGTGGTCTGGTGGTGGAGGCAGAGGTGTAAAAACAAGCAGGAGAATGGGTGCCAGGGTGGAGATGCTCTTCATGTCTGTTTCCACCATGTTTGTTAACAGTCCACTGGGCAAGGAAAATCCCCTGCATGATTCTGGAACCAAGTTCAGCATGAGTTGAACACACTGTCCACCGAGGGAAGGGTGAAGATTCAGGGCCATCAACACCTTCTGTCTACCACAGGAGGTAACAAAGGAGCTGAGAATTTGAAAGGTGAACAGGAATCAGGTGAACATTCCAAGGAGAGACACAGAGCATGTGATGACAATAAATCCTGAAAGAATATTTCTAACCTAGGGAACTCCGAGGAAATTGATATAATTGGAGGCAGTGATGCCTGTGCAAAATGGTATTTTAGATGTACCAAGTTCTTGACCCTCTCAAATCTTCTCTCACAGTGCCTCTTCAGAGTACTCTCCTTGGAGGACCCTTACTAACTCTTGGTCATTCTTTAGATCTTAGTTCAAGTATCATTTTCAAAGACTGACAAACCCTGACCACTCTGCAATTTGCCTTATATCGGCACACCTCCTCACTATCATGATTTTTCAGTCCATAGAATCTTGTCTTTAATTTAATGCTTCTTGGGCTGCACCCCACAGGTCTGCAGGTCCTGCACTTGCCCAGCCTCAAGACCAAAGAAAGAGCCCAGAGTCAGAGACTAGTGGTTTAATGGATGAGTGGGGGGTCTGACATGTCTGAAGCAAGTGCGACAGCCCACTGTGTGCTGCACACGGCAGGCAGGATATGGCAGCAGTCTTCATTCCTGGGTAGAGAGGGAAGTTACCAGTTATAAGGGGGATTGATGTCAGGTTGGCTAATTGGTTACCAGGGAAACCAGCAGAGAGGCACACCTCTCACCATCCCTTGATAAACTATCATGGTAGAGATGTTCTGATCTAAAGAATTAGAGTAATCACTAGGTGGGGCCAGGGGCAAGTAAGTAGGCATCTGCCAATTAGGCTTTATGATTAAGAGGGTAGGTCGGTCACGTGAGTAGGTGTAGGTGAAGCAGGGACTGGTTGAACAGAGGCTGTACAGAAAGCAAGAGAACAGCCATCTTGGGGGCCTGATCATACAGTGCTTTTATCACAATTTTTAATGATATAAATGTAGCCATCTCTTTGTTTAATATCTTTCTTCTCCACCAGCTCAGGAGCTCCACCATGGCATATGTTTATTATTATATGTTCAGGGTTTGCCAAATAGAAGGTATTCAATAATGAATGTGAGATATGAATTAAAGAATGTAAGCAGAAGATGAGCGAGAGTCAATCACAAGTGACCTTTGGTGCTGAGAAGAGGTATTTGAACTTTGTCCTGGAAGCTAAGTGAGGGGAAGTCTTTGGAAGATTCTCGACAGAGGGGAACATGATAATTCTGAACTTTAAAGAGACTACAATATTGAGAGAATGGTTAGTAAAAGGCCCAACTGTAGGCAGAGGGACCCATTAGGAGGATATTCCAAACTCGAGGTGAGAAGTGAAAATTTAGGATGAAGGATGTTGGAATAGAAGGAGATTACGTTGATTGAGAGAAGATGGAATCGATAGGACATGTGTTCCTGTTTTTGTTGGGCTGGTATTCTAGATTTCTCACTTTCCTTTCAGAAATCGTCACAGAGCAACACGGAGAAGAAGCATAAACATGCCAATACACGTTTGATGAAATTAAAGTCTTGATAACCCCAAAGCACAATATATGAACAAGGGCTGCCAAATGGTATGCAATTAAAGGGGGAAAAGCTGTCAGAATGTGCTAGAGAGGATGGCTGTGGCTCTTAACCTAGGCAACATTGGCATGTATCTGTTCCTCTAAGTAGTGGCATATCTGATGTTCAAAGCCAATAATCCTCTGTTACACGTTATAAGTACATGGGAAGATTAACCTAGGACCTTCCCTGGATTCAGTTTCACTTGAGTCACAAGAAGCAGGAAGCTAGGTTTAGGAGGCGATGCAATACACAAGTCATCTTTGCAGCAAACCATTGGAGAGACTGCTAGGAGGGGAGAGAGCCTAACCTGTGATCCACTCTGCAAGTGTTCATCTCTCCCAGCGGCAAGAAATAAATATTGAAGCACTCACACCCAAATCTTGGTCATAAGAAAAATTATTGCTAAGAAGGAATATTGACCTTAGTTCTTCTCTGACAAGAACCTCCATCCAGAGGGGAGGGTATAGCTCAGTGCTAGAGTGCATGCTTAGCATGCACGAGGTCATGGGTTCAATCCCCAGTACCTCCATTAAAAATAATAATAAAAATAAAAAATAAATTGTTGAAAAAAAAAAAAGAACCTCCATCCAATGGTCCAGGAGGAATTCACTTCATCAAAGACAAATAATAATAAAAAGGATTCGTGTACACGGTATGCAATGATGCTACAAGACAAACAGAGGAAATATAAATGAAAGAGTAAGAAACTTACCAGACAATTGTTTCCCTAGAGTAGAGAAAATTTGTGACTAAATATATCACTATGAATTAAAAATGATAGTGAAGCAATCACCTATATGAAACCATGGACCAGAGTAGAGGTGTAAGAAGTCAGGCCCCAAATAAAGAGGGAAAAGACCTTCCCTTGCATGGACCTCCTCTTCCCTTGTCATTGCTAAGCCATGATTATTTGTTCAGCTTTGTTTTCAATCCCATCTGCACCTCAAGCCAAGTCTGATTCCTCTAGACCAAGAGTCATTTGGCCACAGAACCAGCTTCTGATTCAGCAGGTCTGGAGTGGGAGCCTAGAATTTGCATTTCTAAAGTGTTTCCAAGGATTGAATTCTGAGGCTCCTGGTCCAGGGATCACCCTTTGAGAACCACCGGGTTAGCTTTTCTTTCTGTTTACTTCATTTCTTTCTATTTTATATAAATACTCATTTTACCCAAGCTTGGTCAGTAGCCTTCAAACCCTGGCACCAAGCCTCCTCTGGCCGGTAGCCCAGTGGATCTTTCTGAGACTCACATAGGTGGGATGGAAGGGCAGGAATCAACGTGGACTCATTCTGTAGGGTTGGTTGTAATTCTCTGGTTTCTGAGCCATTTACAGGAGAATCTAACAGTTGAGGCAGATCAAGGTTTCTTTTCCTTTAATTCATGAAAGGGTGAGGAATTATTCCAGTTAGATGGTATTTGCTTTATTTAAAAAAAAATATGGTCCCAGTTCTGAAATCAGTTAAGATGTAATTCTTAGAATAGTAGGTCTACACCTTTAGGCAATGAAGTTGTGTTGCTATGCTAATTTTAAATGGATAGAACTCAGGTGAACTTTTTCTGATTCCTAGAAGGAAAGGTATACTTAGGGGGAAAAAGTATAGTTTTATACTCTTTATTGTTGCTAGATTTATCTTTTTAATTTTTTGTTCAGTGTGTTTCCCATGTAGCAATTGAAGTGAAAATGAGTGTCGCAGAGAAAGATCGAAGGAAAGTAATGGAGGAAACAGGATTAGCAGAGGGGGAAGGATGAAAGACAAGTGATGGGAGACTTGGGTGCAAAGGAGAGGAGAAGAGAACAGCTGGTGGGAAAAGCAGACGGAAGAAGCCAGAGAGGCAATGGACCACAAACGAAGCCGTCAGCTCTTTGTGGGAACTGAAGCTTGCTGACGCAGTCTGCTTCTCTTCGTCACTGCCACTGCTTCTGGCCGAGATCAGGCACTTTAAGGCAGACAGTCAGCCTGGAGGACCAGACTAATGTAGAGGAGGGAGCCTGATGATGCCAGGACGGACCAGGAAGTAAAGGAGCAAGTGGAAACACACAAGTCAAGGGGACCCAGTAGTGGTAGAAATTAGCATCCATTTACCTGGTAGATTTCTACTGTTCACTGAACTATGGGCTACCGCTGACTTCTCATTGCTTCCCTCTGCCCTGCTCCAGGTGTCATTCAAATTGGTGCTGCAGGTGTACCAGAAGCCTCCCCAGGAACTCTGTCAGTCACACCAGGCAGCTCGACCCTGACTTTAACAACTTCAGGGGATCCTCCTGGCAAAGTTTAACCCCCATATAGACAGGAAGTGGGGTCTATCCACTGTGCTGTGATTTAAGGGTCAGAAAGACTCCCCTGCCCAGATGTTAAACTGATTGCCTGCCATGATACCTTAAGTCTATCCAGTGAATTAAGACTTTGTATTTCCAGAAAGGTACATGTAAACTTCAAATGCATTATTCTACAGAGAATAATAAATTTATCCAATAGTAGCCATAAATACCTGTGGGTGAGTGAATAAATGTATTTATTGAAACTCTACTATTTGCTAGACAAAACTAAATAGCTATGTTGTCCTAGGCACAACATTTGGCAGATGCAATAAAATTTAAAAATGCAATAAATAAATCTCCACAACCACTTTGTGGAGTTTAGAGGTGAGTGAAGAGAGTGTCCCTTCAGCATTTTTATTCATTCAACATACATCGACTGCTTATTCCGGCATGGTGCCAAGCCCTGGAGAATAGAGTTGTGGACAAGATGTTTCCTCTCCTGCCTCCTTGGAGTTGAGAGCTAGTGAGGGAAAGTGAATTTTAACGATGATAATTACTGTGGATGTTAAGTGCACTTATGAGGGAAGTGGAGGATGGCAAGGGGTCACAGACAAGGGCAGCAAACATAGACTCAGGGGCTAAGGGAAGACCTCCTTGGGGAGGGATCATCCAAGTAAGAGTAAGGCAGGAAGGGGAGCAGTGGGAAGAGTGAGCCCGGGTGTGGAAAAAAACACACGGAAGGCCCTGGAGAGGTAGAGATGCTGTAGGGCAGCTGAAAATGTTTCGTTATAATGAAGCATAGGGAATGAGGAAAGAGCGATGTATCTGGTATCAGAGGACCTGCACGTAGGAGAGCTGGAGTATCAGCTCAGTGTCTCAGGCTCAAGAACCCTGCTTTTACCATTCTCCATGTTCTTTGTACTTCACCAACTTACTGTGGGAATAGATAGCAGGGATCAGACGAATGGGGTGAGAAAGGAACTTGGGGATGAAGGCTGTGGAAGAAAGGACTAGAGCAAAAGCCTGAGGTACCCAGATAGGACTGGCATAGGTGGGGTAAACTTTGCATCCAGTGGACTTTGATGGTGGTGGTGGTTTTAAGAAGGATGAAAACAGAGGTGAGGAAAGGAAAGAGTGGTGGGACCCAAAAGAGAAATGTCAAATTTTCCAAGTGCTATGGAGATCATGATACAAGGGATACTGTAGCCCCCGGAAGTGCTGTTTTCTTTAGAATCAGATGGTAGCTGGAGCCTTCTGCTTTTGGCTATCTCATTCCAACACACTCATACACAGAGACGAGTAAGAGATTAGCAGGCAGCTGGTCTAATCTCTAAACCAACAGTGTGTAGTTCCCGGCATGAGAAAAGCATGGCATGTTTAGGGAACTGAAGGAAGGCCAGTATTTGGAAAGCAGTGGAAGGCAGACACGGCAGCATTATGGAACCAGGGTAAGAAAGAGGGGTGGGCTCATGTTGAGCTTGTTAGATAAAATTAGATTGAAATTTCCCAAAGGCAGCACTAAGAAGTCACAGAAAGGCATTAAGCAGAGAAAGGCTATTATGAGATCTTTATTTAGGATGACTGTGGATATTGTGGGAAGATAGATTGAAGAAAAGGAAGAGTGGAAGGGGGAAGACAAGATGGGAGATTATTAGGGTGATCTGGACAAGGAATGATGATAGTTTGAACTAGGGGGTTAGGAGCATGAATGGAGCCTTGAGGACAGACTGGGGGAGATATCCAAGAGGAGGTATTTGCTGGTCTTGGTGATGGTTTGGATATGTTGGTAGGTTGGTGAGGAGGAAGAGACAAATGTTAAAGACAGCTGTCAGGTGTTCTGTCTTTTATAGTTGAATACATCTCACTGCCATCACCAAGGTTAAGAACAGTGCTTTGGGGTTTGGATTTGTGGCAATTAGAGAAGTATTCCTGATGAGCAAGATTCATTGCTGAAAAACTGGATGTGTTCAAAGTTTCTTCTTCCTATCTAGGATCTGACTTCTTACAGTTTTTCTCTTTTTAATCCTGGTTCTGAGCTCTGAGCTATGCACAAGTCTGCCTTGAGTCTCTGCTCTTGAAACTCAATCCTAATGTCTCTTCTCACTGCAAATACCTGCTTGCTTTGTGGGGGGACTTACTGGATCTTGAGCAAAGTTTTCCCTTTGATTAATTTTATGCAACATTACCTGTTGGGTTTCTAGTTTATAGCACTGGGTTTGGCACTGTGGCTTTTCTAGGAATGCTAATGTGTAGTCCTGGGTTTCAGAGGAATTTTTTACATTACTCTCGATCCAAGAGATGGCTCCAGGAAAACTAACAGCAACAATTCGCGGTCTTTCTTTTTCTCTCTCTTCCTTTCTTCCTTCCTTCTTCCCTTCCTTCCTTCCTTTCTTTCTTCTCTCTTTCTTTCTTCCTTTCTTCTTCACTTTCTTTCTTCTCTTTTTCTTTCTTTCTTTCTTTCTTTCTTTCTTTCTTTCTTTCTTTCTTTCTTTCTTTCTTTCTTTCTTTCTTTCTTTCTTTCTTTCTTTCTTTCTTTCTTTCTTCTTCCTTCCTTCCTTCCTTTTCTTTTTTCTCTTTCTTTCTCTCTCTCTTTTCTTCCTTCCTTCCTTTCTTCCGTTCTTTTCTTCTTTTCTTTTTTTCTTTTCTTTTCTTTTCTTTTTCCTTCCTTCCTTCCTTCATTCTTTCCTTCCTTCCTTCTTTCCTTTCTTTTATTCATGGCATTTCTGTGCATGAGTTAAGAAAAGGAGACATGGAAGTCCTTGTGGAAATCCTATCTTTTCTTTGTACATGGAGGACACAGGCATCTTTCATGATTAAAATTGGAGACTTGGAGAGAAAAGACATTTACAACAGGAACTATATGGCATGTGCTAGGAAATCAACAGGCAATTTAAAAAACTATCATGAAGACTAGCTTTCCCAATCAAAATTCACCTCTGGAGGTGAACTTTTTCAATTGTCTAGGATAAATCCTAGAGATGAGGGCAAGCAAGGGCAAGCAGAGAGGACCAATATTAGGATATGGCTTTGTTTTACTCCCAGCACCTCCTGATACACGTTAGAAGAAAATGAATAATGAAAGTATGGATAAATGGATGAATAAATGGTGGATGGATGAATGAATGAATGAATGAACTGAGATAGTTCACACTAGGCAAGGACTCACATATGGGACCAGTAAAGTCTGAGGTATGGAAGGCTGAGTTCCCAAAGGTTGACAAGATTACCCACGGGGACCATTGAGAATTTGTTAATGAAGAAAGCTATGAACATCTAAATGGAGGCTACTTTCTCTAACTGAATCCCCTGTTTTAGGGGAGACCAGGGGAAAGTAGCTGTAATAAAATTCCCTGGACATTGACCTGGAAGATTTTGGCATTCCTGACAGCCTACTCCTTTCAAATGTCAATATAATTCAGACAACTGCTATTAATGAAGGTGAATAACTACACCTGATTATGTGGTTCATAGTAAATGTTATGGCTTTTAATGGAACAGTAAGTGGCACTTTTTGAATCAAATGGTCATTTCTGTGTTACTTTCAATCTTTGCAATTATTTTCTCCACTGGAATAAAGTTTCGGAGTTGGTAATAAAGGCCAAGACCTAGATTTTGACACTTTTCTTCACTTCTTCATTTTAAAAGAATATCATTTTTTTTTATTTATCCCTCTTCCCTCAGTGGCAAGAACAAGAGATGAATAAAGTCAGCCAGTGGACTCATAGAAAACCAGAGAATTAACATTGACGTGTGACTGGCAATATGACATTTTAATTTTATTCAGGGTTTATTCAAGTTCTATTTCTTTAAAATAGAAAGAGCAAAACTTTAAGATGATGTCTCCCTGACTTGTGGCATTTCTCTGGTTTCCCTGATAACCCTACTTGCAGCAGTAAATGGGTCAGGTGCCGCTTCAGAACAATTTTTCAAATCATCCACGAGCTCTCTAAGTCAGCTAGAAAAATAAATAGAAAATGTCAAACTGAATTTGCTGTCTTAACACATGCAAAATACTGCTGACCAAGGATTAATGACTTCCTTTGTTTCTGGAAAAACTTCTAATCTCTTGAGAGAAAGGGAGAGTTGCTTTGCACACTCTAGGTCCCCAAAGCATGCTGGCTTAATGTGACTTACGCTCATTTTTGTCAAGTGGTAGTTTAAGTGCTTCTATTAATCTGAAGTTTTCCCATATGAAGTAGAGCATTAAAAATAGCATTGAAGTAGTTCTTTTTCATTTTTCCTCCCACAAATCTCTCATATATATATATACCAACAATCTATGTGAGATAGGCGTGGAAAATAATCAAGCTCATTAAAGAGATAGGACAAGCAAAACATATTTTTATGTTATCTGAAAATTTATACCTACTTTCACATGTATCACCTTATGTTATCTTTGCAACAAAGCTGAGGAAAGTGAACATCAGATAAAAACCAAGGCAGATCAGATAAAAACTGAAGTGCAGGTTAAAGAAATGATTTGCTCACAGGCTCAGATTGTTACCAAACTCAGGTTCCTCTGCTCACCACTCAAAAGGCAATACTTGAGAGAAAAGTGTTGGCTGGGAAGGAAAGGTTGCTTTATTCAGGAAGCCAGCAACTTGGGGAGAAGGAGGACTAGCGTCCAAACAACAGCTCCGAAAGATTCTGCTGGACCATGAAAGTTTGTAAAGGGAGAACCATTTGTAGGGAGGAAGGGGTCAGAGTCTTTGTTATCTTGTACTGTGTGCAGACTTTCTTCTGATTGGTTGGTGGGGAGGTAACAGGGCGGTGGTCCAGGACTCTTGTGCTCAGTCACCACCCTTCATTTGGGTGGGGACCTTAGCTCCTGAAGAAGAACTCAAAGGTATTGTCATACATTTTCCTTGAGGAGTAGCCAGCCCCCTTCCCCAGGACTGTACGATTATTTTTCACCTGTTCCTCCTTTGTTTCTGCATTCCCTCTCTCCCCTGATAAGCAACTGTTTGAGTCTGCCCTGTAGAAGTCAGTGAAGGTCAAGGAGGCTGAATGAAACCAATTTCCTACAAACAAGAAAGGGGGGACACTGAAAAGATCTGTACCTGGGAGGACACTACAGGGTCCTGTTCCATTTCAAGGTGACCTTCCCTGTTTCTGCTGGCTGCCCACAAGGTGACCTTCCCTGTTTTTGCGGAAAGCCTGCCTTGTGCCGGGCACTATGAAAAGTGTTTTACATACAGGAGCTTATTTTTACTTCCCCAAAAACTGATCACACTCGCTTTTTGTTACCACAAAAACTGGAGCGCTGTGAGGGTAAATACCTCACCTATGTCACGCAAAGTATTGGAACTCAGAATTGCTGTCCTTGGTCCCAAACTCCAAATTGATATCAGCAATTTTTCGTTGCATCCTTGCCCTGGTTCCCATTGTTAGTACAGTTTGTGAATTAGCTGAGTTTGCTTTCTAGCCTTCCTATCACTCCATCCGCTCTGGGTGTTGGTGGTAAACTCAGCAAGGACAACAGGGTGGGACCCTCTACTTTGGCAGGCTCAGTGAAAATCATCAGCTTGTGAGAAAACATTTATGAGCATTTGTCTTTAGTGACATAATCCCCAAAGCTGCCTGATCCCAGAGAGCTCATGGTATGTGTGTAGTCGTTTGTGGTCCTGAGCCGATGTCTCAGAGATCCAGCTTGGTAACTGCACCCCACAGTGAGAGACTTGCTATCACTTTAGAGTGGTAACAGAATTCTCTGTGATGATGGCTATATTCTATGTCTGCACTGTTCCACAGGTAGTCTCTTGCCACATGTGGCTATTAACAGAGGAGCTGATTTTCAATTTAAATAATGAAAATTTGCATTGAATAGTCATATGTGCCTGGTTGATATAATGTGGGACGGTGCCGCTGTTAGCAGATGCAAAACTTCTCCACAGAATGGGGATCCCCCAAAAGATGGGTTCTTGCCTGCCAGCTGGAAAGAAGTCACAGCTGAGGCAGAAGGGCAGAGCAGAGCAGGGTAAAAGCTGGTTTATTTACCCAAGGGGAAGGAAAAATGCTGCTCCAGCTGTGGAGCTGTAAGCTCAAGTGGCTTGATGTAAGAACTTCTACCCCTAGGGTCCTGGCTGGGTCCCTTTAACTGTTCTTTGAGGCTTCTTGTCTTCTTCTCACTGGCTGTCCTTTCTGTGCTCATTCCTCTACTCATTCTTCTCTGGGGTAGAGTGATCACTTTGCAGAAACAAGATTAAGCAGGCAAGAACCTCAAGCAATATGGTCAAACAAGATTAAGCAGGCAGGACATGCTGTTCCCTTAGGATAACTTTTTCCATCACTCAAGCAAAAGTATCTCCTCAAGCATAGGTTAAATTGAAGCTTTTAAAGGATTCTCTAGACAATGAGTCCGAGTTTTGATTCCCTAGTTCCCTGCCTCCTTCACTGCTTCACTGCTTCAGAGGAAATGACCCTGAGAAAGGTGTTTATACCGAATAATCAGAGTAGCCTCCTGAGAAAGATATATCTCTTCTCCTGATCCTTTGAAACATGGTGGACCAGAGTAGGACATCTTATTCTCATCTCTGGATGAAGAACCAGAATTCTTCACAGTTGTAGCATTTCACTGAACTTCAGAAGGAGGAAGTGAGGGAGACCCCATTCCTTATAGAGGCAATAAAGTTTAGGAGAATAATAATGTGTAAACATTCTTTGAAGGTAGAGACCTTGTCTTAGTCTCCATCGTGTCTTCTGTGAATATTCATGTGTCAAACAATAACTATTATTAATGAAATAACTAGTGCTTATTGGGTGTTTATTATGTGCCAAGTATTGTTCTAGGTTGTTACATGTAACAACTTATTTAATTCCTACAACCACCCTAGAAGTAGGTACACTAGTTGTCTTTATTTCATACCATAAGCTCCCAGACTATTAAATAATTTTTTTTTTAACTTTCTCTCCTCCTCTTTGGTACTAGCATGTAAGCATCTGCAGTCAATGTTTGTCAAGTGCCTAATAAATTCTCATTTCTGGCATAAGTCAGGGCCATTATATTGCACAACTCCAGGGGGCGCCATTCACATGCTAATCTATGTGACTGATGCCCCTTGGAATAGTGCAGAGGATAGACTGGGCTGTCCAAAAATCTTACCTAAAGACAGTTTCCTCCCTCTTTGCAGTTTCTACACACTATGGTCAAATTGGAGCACACCCAAATGGAGGGTATCACGCCCTGTAAGGCTCATTGGAAGAAACTACTTTCTGAGAAATAAAGTTTCCCATAATTGAATGTGCTATTTGAGACATGATCCCCCATCACTGGAGATATTTATGATAACATTTAGGCCACACTTTAACACCATCATTCTCTGACATCGCAGTCCTGACACGACATGGGAAGAACATGGGCTTTGGGCTTGACAGACCAGACTTAAATCCTTAGCGCTACTACATTACTAAATAGTGACTCTCTCAGAGTCTGTTTCCTACTTGTAAATGGGAATTTTTTTTTTATAGAGTTGTCATGGGTATTAAATGAGATTGAGTAAATATAAGGCAGAACAGAGCAGTGCTTGATGACTAGGTGATGAATAAACAGTAGATACTATTTTTATTACAAACCGTGTTTTTCAATAGGTATGTGGGGTTACAGAACCTGTCCTCAAGGATCTTAGTTGGGGAAACGACATAAACATAAATAACTGCAACACAGTAGGACAACTGCAAGGGACAGGTAACTCAATCGCAAGAAGGAGATCTCCTCCAACAAATTATCAGGAAGAATTCCTCCAAAAGCAGTGATGGGTTGTTCAGCAGACGTCTTCCGAATGCTGATTTTGGTTAAATAAACAAAGCAGATGCAATCATGTTCTAGATGGCGGCTGTTGGAAATTTCGCACCACGCCTGCCCTTCTAAGATTTCTGCTTGAAATTCCCGCCGTGTGGAGTGTGTGGAGCGCTTTCTACGTTCCCCACTCTTTCAGCCCTTCCCAGAATTTTAAAAGCGCTCCTACTGAATTCCCTCCTGCCGGAGTGACTTTTGTTTCCCTGACTGACGGGTTGTGGTTTCGGAGAGTGAAGCTTGGGGGAGTCCAACGTTCCACAGTCAGACCCAGGTTGTCCAGGATAAGTCTCCCACTTTCAGAAATCTTCACCCAGGATTTCGGAGTGCTGTGGGTCACGGCTTCTGAAAAGTGCTATGTTGTGCTAGCAAGACATAATTTTTATCACATTTTTTTTTTTTAAACTCACCCAGTATCCTTGAGTCAGTTTCCTACGCTCAAACCTAACGCTTCTACAAACTCTGTGCCTGGGCTGTGCTTACTTGGGGCCAGAATATTGGCCGTCCCCTAAATGGTAAGTATATATTTACTGAGTATCATTAATGTATTCAATAGAAAAACAGCAACTATTTATAGATGTACCAAGCAAAACCCAGCAGTGTTTCCAACCAGGGAACACAAGAACAGCTCTTCAGTTTTCCTGCCCACACGTAACATGAAATATGGTCATAATGAGCGATGATGAATCCACTGGACAACAATGGAGTTGGTTTTGACCTTGGTTTATGCAGCCCTCCGTGCTTGCGGCAATGACAGTGAATTTAATGGTCTCTCTTGAAAGAAGTAGTTCAATACAATAACTCCTGAAGTACCTGCTACCTGTTTATTATAGTCTCTTTATCCCTTGGGCACTTTGCCAGCACATTTAAACAGCCAAATTGAAGATTACCATTGTAATACTCGCTACTAACAATATGTGTTCCTTTTCAGGCAATGATTAATAAACATAAGGAACCGCTAGCTGGGGAAAAAACTTATATAATCTCCATGGATTTTTCAAAAAGCATTTTCACAAGACTGGCAGATCAATCACATGGAATTGATGGGGGAAAAAAGATCAAATCTAGATATGAATCACTGTATCAATCATGAAACATTTCATAGAAGCAGTAGGCATTAAGGAAAAAAATAACAAAGTCAAGTGGTAGCCCCTTTTGCCTTTTAAAATGAATGTGATAAAAGTTATTTATTTGGTGGAATAACATACAAATTTTCCTCCATGACTTAGATCCATGGGATATGGCTTTGAGCAGTTGGTACAGACTTACTATAAGATAGTAGTGTAAAAAGTTAACCTTGACTTTAAATAGTTAAGACAAAATTCTTTTACACTTCACCCCAGAAATGCATACATCATCTAAATAGTTCCTAACGGATCTTAAAAATCTGTGCTGTTCAGGATATCACTACACTTAGTAATCTTCCAGAGGAGCAGGAGACTTGGGAGGGTGCTGACAACTCCAGAGGAAGGTGATTGGTGAATGTGGCGGGGAAGAGGTGGGTTTCCAATCCTAGGAGGCTTGTTGTCCATTAGGTCTTCAGACACATCTCCAAGACGCCCAGACCTAGATTTGAGGGTCTCTCAGTCCATGAACAGTTAATCAAAAGGACAACTCTTGAATACGATACACGCCTGAGGCTCATTCAGGCAGCAGATCCTCGTTAATGCCCTGCTATCAACCTACTCTAATATTCCTAGGTGTAAAGCCCGAAGTGCTCTGTAGCCTTTAGTCCATATTTCTGCAAGGAAAACAAGTCTCAAATAAGGGGACACATATTTCCTTTTAATAAAGGCTAAAATGTGTTTTCTTCTGGCTATTGTTACACAAAGAGAAATTCTAGAAGCCAGTCACGGAAAGCATAAATTACTGACTACAGAAGAATTCACTAGTGAGTGTTCTCCACGGCAAGTCCAGATATGCCCTTTGCCTTTTGTTTTTTCTTTTAGCAAGTATCAGGGACACAGCCCATTCCACCTAATTATCATTTAAAAGAATTTGGCTTTTCCCTAAAGGTTGGATTGAAACTGAGACACAAGTAAGACTAGGTACATCCCCAATCTTCTTTTATTCCCAAGGGCATGCACTGCTTCCTGCTAATTGCTTTTGAGAGATGACCATGATCTAACTGCCAAGTTACAAAGTAATGAGGAAAAGACTCCCCCAAGAATATTATGCTCAGCTAATTTGATAATCTTACATAGAAGACATAGGGAGACATTTCAAAATGTGCATTCGGATTCTGGAGGTCCCTTCACACACACACACACACACACACACAAACACACACACACACACACACACACGCACTAACGGAATAACTTCAAAGCAGACACAAGTGGAGAAGGTTAAACAAAGGCTTTGGTAGTGAGGACTGAAACCCACGTAAAAATGGATCTCTCTGTTACATCTTCCTCTTTCTAGTTGGAATGATTCTTATTCCACACACTTAGCTGGGCAAAAAAAAATTACATTACTCAATTTTCTTAATTAATTAAATCTGACTGCAAGAAACTATGTTATCTGGATGGTGGGAAATTCAATATCCACTATTTTATTTTATTTTTTTTTGCTTTGTTTAATTGTACAATATGAGCATGCTATGTGATGTGTTCTGCACGTCCCTTTTTAAAATTAAGATTATTTTTTAGAGCATTTTTAGGTTCATAGTCAAATTAAGGGGAAAGTACAGAGATATATCCCCGGCCTCCACACAGGCACAGCCTCCTGATTATCCACGTCCCCCACCAGAGTGGTACAGTTGTCAGTTGTAACTGAGGAATCTACACTGACACATCATAATCACCCAAGGTCCATAGTTTATATTACAGTTCACTCTTGTGAACATTCTATAGGTTTGGACAAATGCATAATGACATGGATCTGTCATCAGAGTATCACAGAGTAGATGCCCTGCCCTAAAAATCCTCTGTGCTCTATTCATTCTGCCCTGCTCCCCAGTCCCAGGCAACCACTGATCGTTTACTGCCTCCATAGTTTTGCAAAGTTCATAGTTTTGGAAAAGTCCAGAATGCTGTATAGTTGAAGTCATACAGTACGTATTCTTTTCAGAATGGCTTCTTTTAGCAAAATATGCTTAAGTTTTCTTCCCCAGTTTTTAATGGCTTGATAGCTCATTTCTTTTAAGTGTAGAGTAATATTTCATTGTCTGAATGTACCATGGCTTCTTTATCTATTCACTCACTGAAGGATATCTTGGTTGTTTCCAAGTTTCTTTTTTTTTTTTTTTTTAAATGAGGGAAGCTGCCATAAACATCCACCAGCAGGTTTTTGTGTAGAAGTGACTGACTTACTTTAATTTTGTCTCTTAGACATATGTCTCTAAGGCACAGACACAGTGGAGGATTATGAGGTCATCAGAGGATTGGTCTCTCAGTTTAAATCCCTGGAGTTCTGGGATAATTCAAAATAACCCCAAATTCTCATTTGCAGAGTGAGCCATGATAAGGAGGTAGGGAAGTTTGATTGTAATCTCCCCTATAGACAATAGATTGTACAAGTTGGAATAATCATCCTAGTTGTGTTAAAAAACAAACCCCAAACCTCAAGGTCTTGACCAAATAAAGCTTTGTTGTCACTCACATTGCAGTCCAATTTAGATCGAAGAGTCCATTATCCAGGCATTCAGGCATCTTTGCCCTCAAGAGCCAGATGAAGTTGGTGGGTTATACGTGAGAAGGATGGGGACCACCATCAGATTGTGCATCTGAAAAAAATGTCATTTGTTGAAATGTTTACCTGTGAGGCAGCCAGATGGAACCGTGGAGGAGACAGCTACTAAGATCTCCATCCAACCAAAGCTCAGTTCCCAGGAAACCCAGGTCTGACACCAGCCTGCCCAGCTCACCCCAGTCCAAAACCGGGGGTGGTTCCATGAGCCATGTGGACGTGAGGACAGCCAGTTTCTCAGCTGCTTTCTTATGCTTTAGTTGGAGAGATGGCGAATGAGGGGGATATGACAGAGTGTGGTCCCTCGACCTGCAGCAATGCACCAACAGGGACCCTGTCAGAAATGCGAAGTCCAGGCTCCACCCCAGATCCACTGAGTCAGAAACTCTGGGGGAGGAGGGGCCCAGACTCTGTGTTCCAACAAGCCCCCGGGGTAGTTCTCAGGCAGTCAATGTTTGAAAAACACTGTCCTAGATAATCCACGAGGACGCTATCATGAGCGCCTTTGTGACTTCCGGTGTCCTTTCATTTACTCAAACACGACTCTGAGTGCGCCTGCGCACCAGCCCCTGCAGGGGTTTCCCCGGGCAGGTCAGTCCGCTGCTGTCTCCGCTCCTCAGTACACTCCAGGCACAATTTCCACAATCGTCCAGGGGAGACGCCTTGTGGAATGCAACTCAGGTTTAATACTTGCGGACATTTAAAGCAGGTTAGGAAAATAAATCTGCTGCAAAACATGCATGGACTTCATATCTAATTAAAATGCATTGAATCCTGCATTACTCGCTATTTATTTCTATTTCCGTCTTTACCAAGGTTCTCCCACATTTGCACGAGTCGTTAACGGTTGCCTGAGAATTAAATGTGTAGATTTCAGGTTCTATGAAAACAGAGAATGTCTCCTCTGCATGTTGCAAACTTGGCACATTTGTGTCAGTTCAGTCGGCATTGCCTGCGAAAAGAAAAATCACCGGAGCAAAACTGACAATTCTGGTAAGCGTTCCCATTTCCCCCTCCAGCTCTGGTTGGCAAAATGACGATAAGCGTGTAACAGAGTGAGTTCTTGAGAAATGAATTAATTGGTGCCTCGTTTTCTAATGAACTTTTACTCTTCCTCGCAGAGAAGGCAGCCAAAGTGCTGTCTTCTTGATTGCTGGGCTTCTTTGGTACAAAGTTAGTTAGCAGTTTTTAGTATTTCTGGGGGAAAAAAGAAGTTGCCAATTTGGAGACATCCCCAAATCATGTTTCTGCAAACTGATTTTGCAGTGTGCTCTTTAGAGTACCTACTTCCCAAACACCAGAAGAACCTGTGTTTTCACAGTACTCTTAAGTTTGAGAACAACTGGTCTGAACCCACAGGGTTGGAGCATTTGAAAAAGTTGGTGCTTTGAGGGGAATGAGACCTGGTTTGACCACAGAGCAAAAGAGTGAGATTCCAGGGGGCTGAGAGGATGGAGGGTGGTTTCCAGGGGTGGTAGAGAGCAGTGATCTTTCAGGACTAAGTACCCTAGACCTTTTTGAATGATGACTCCTTAAATGACTGTGTTCTAACCACTTTGCCTAGGATTTGGGACTTTTGGAAAAGGTGCCTGTGGCAAAGTTTGACACAAAGACTAGATGACTCCAGGCTGGTGTCTTTAAATGGACCAGCATGGCTTGGACAATGACCAGTTTTCTGTAAGACAAGATGGGGTCATGACCAGGCCTCTTCCCTAATTGTCTGGTGTTGTGTGAGTCCTAAGGTTTTGGTACAACCCGAGGTGAGAGAGTAAACTATTGAAAGTGACTAACTTGAAAGTTCACACTCAGTTTTTGAGTATGGCCTCAAACCTAGATTTGATTTGATTTAGAGGGGGGGAAAAAAAGCATTTCTTATTCTTTGTCTTAGAGGAATTCAAGAATTTGCTCAAAAATTTATTTTTAGTTTACTTCCTGGCATTCTTTCTGTCATAGCTGGCAAACTCATTTCATCCTGTTTTGTGGTTTCTGTCATCCCATTTCATACCTTAAATTTGCACTGCGTTTTCCTTGGTGAAACATTAAGTGCAGGTCTTTCTCTCTCTCCACAGCAATACAGCGTTGTACATACAGAGAGCCAAGCAAGGGAGCTGGGCAGGCTAATTTTAGAGTCCAGATTATGTAGATTGATCTTCTGACTTAGCAGACTTGATGCCTCACTGATATCCCTTATTTACATTCAGGTTTGACTTCTAAAGACCAGCATGTATATCTATGTTTTGTTTTTCGTTTTTCCTCGGGGCTTTCTCTGTCATTGGATTCTGCCTTCTCCATGCCCAGTGGCAAGATGGAAGTGTGTGAAATCAACCCTTCCTCCAGGACCAAAGGGAGTCAGTGTATAAGTACCCCTGCTCCCTCGCTCTGTAGGTGAGATGACTCCACTCTACACATTGGCTCCTGGAGCTGCCCAGTAGGGTTAAGTTCCAGTTAATTACACTGATAACGTACTTAGTAATGCAGACTTTATTGGTTTCTTTCCTAGTCCTCTCTTACTTTCCCATTTCCCTATTGGTATTTCCTGGTATCATCTCCCAAGTGAACCATTTGCCCTCAGATTCTTGTCTCAGGGTCTTCTCCTGGCAACACTGAAACTACGAAACTATGTCCCCTTCATTTTGGGTTATTTAACCATCTGGTCTCTTTGACTTATGCCCCAAATTTTAAACATGAAGAAAGGGCTTCCATCCTCACCCCTCTTGTGGGCATGAACATGAAATCTTACAGGAAGAATAAGTGTTAAGTAATTTGATCTGGTTCATTTTTCAATTTACTAATTTGCAGTTGAACATGGAAAACAAAAATTTTCTAATACAAAAATTGGATGCCTGATGAATACACAGAATCATATGAGGCAACATGGAAGATTTAGAAACTTGGACTTAGAAGTCCATGTCACCCACCAGGAAAAAGGAGATGCTTCAGGGGACATAAATGTGAATCCTGAGGGCTGTGAGACTCCAGTGTGGGCACAAAATGAAATAGTTCTTGTGGGCTGGCTGTAGTCGTGGGATGATTTCAGAACAAGTTAGCAGTTGAGGAGAGAGGACGAAAAGGCAGGAAGAATGGAGAAATGTAAACATGACAATCAGAATTTGTGTTAACAGATGTCAGTCCACGGGACTGAAATTGATATAAAACAATTTCCTTAAAAAAAGTCATGTTTTTGTGTTTAGCCAAATCAGAAAGTTAGTGCCACTCAAACCCTGAAAATCTGGCAGAAGGTAAATTTGCACTGTTTCATTTCTGTGTCTGAGACTTAAAACAATGCCAGGGTATTCAGGTGGGATTAATGCTAACATTGGCTAAAAGAACAGAGTTAGATGTGGTGGTTGATTCAAAATTCTAAGCATTCATCGTTTTTTCTTTAGAGAAGAACAACTGGGGAGCAAGCAGAACAAATACCTCTCCCTTCTTTGTTTCACTAAATTAATCCTCTTTGGGAAGAGCAAGGTGGCTCCCTGACTTAATGGGATGCAGTCTGTTTCCCATCGGTGCCCCTGGCTGAGAGCACGTCTGCTCAACAGTGACCAAAACTCACTCTGTTGACTGATTTTACTAATTGAAGAACTTATCTGCCTCTCTAGATGCTCGGGCTGAAGGATAAACTGGTAATTTGTGTTCTGATCACAAAAATAGTTTCCAATTAAAGGTTGAGTGGCACCTTTTCATTTTTTTTTTTTTTTCTCTTTTCAAGCTTTGCCATTTTTCCAGGAACCACTGAGTTGATCTGAGTTCAGGCATGACTCCCTGATGCAAATGCAAACAAAGTAATTGGGACATCGTAGTCCTTGAGACCTAGGGGTTTTGAAATTAGCACTAACATACTTGGCTCCTTGGTTTAGAAGGGAAAAAAAATCTAGTCTCTTAGTTTTGGATTTGTCATAGGCTTATTGTGAAATGTCTTATTCCCATCCCTTCTTCTTGAGTCTGATTCTAAATTCATATGTAAAGAGTATCAAAAATCTAAAGTCATCTAGGAACTTACCTTCTTGTTTGTAATTTAATATGCCTTCTCAGGATCAAAGTGCCATCTGTAAATAACTGTTTAGGAAGCTGTCTTTTTAGAGAAGAATAAATCTTATTTTAAAAGCCTCCCAGAGAATTAAATTCATTCTAGAAGAATAAATCTTTGCTTAACCACCACTGTGTTCGGTAAATTTTCTCATCTTACTCCCCATCCTGCAGAGAGTGGGAGAAGAAAGATAGAAGACAAACCAGGGCTCCAGAGGGCAGCTCTGGGTTAATTCCAAGGGTGGGGGTTAGGTGGTGGCGGAGAGGGCTTGGTGGGCGTGACCAGAGTAATGCTGGTTATTGACATTGAAGTTCAAGACGGCCAAAATTCAGACTCAAACTTCCTATATGCCAAGTTCTAAATGTCAACTTTCAACAGACTCCAAATGGATCCAGAAGCCAGTGTGACAGTTCTAGGGTAAGGTTAGGAGAGGAGGAAGCAGATACAAGCAATTGATATGTGTCACAGGTCTGGCCCAGCTTTTGCTGCAGAAAAGTCAAATAGTGGGGCCATGTTGAAGGGATGGAAATCTGAAAACAATTCCAGTCCCCAGAGCATAGTGGATACTAGGAACGAATTTCCTTTTATGTAGCAGCTCTGTCCACTTCTATGATGGATCCTGAGTAATATAAATACCCCTCTTACCCTTTTCGGGAATGGACTTTCTCTCCGAGTCCATTGCTGCAAGGCTGACCTTAGCTACCAGCCTCTTTGTAAGATGGACTCAGCTGTTGATACCTGCCTCATCCGAGTTCATGCTACGTTTTCAGAGTGGTCCCCCTTCAGTGACTGATGGATATGGGGTAAAAGGATTTTAAGTTTAGTCCTTGTTTAATAAGCATTCCGCTTTCTGAAATTATCAGAGCAGTTGATATTTTGTTATAAAAATTATACGTTTTATTTTTAATCCACCTGGAATTGATTTTTTTACAGTCTGAGTTAAGGTTAATTTATTTTTATCCCCCATTCGATAGCCAGTTGTTCCAGTCCTATTCACTGTCTCATTGAGGGGCAAGGCCACCTCCATTGTATATGATGTCCACACATGTGAGTTTGTTTGGGGGTTTTGAGGATTTTTTCCCGCTGACCTGCTGTGTCTGTTTCTATTCCAATATCCCACTGCCTTAATTACTATAGCTTTGTAATAAGTCTTGAAGCATGGTAAGTCAGTGGCCCCTCTTTCTCTTTCTTCAGTGGTTTCTTGACTATTTTAAGTCTTTGGACTTACAAATAAAGTTTAGAATGAACTTGTCAAGTTCCATTAAAAATCTTATCGGGCTTTGATAGGACTTAATTTAGCTTCTGCAATAAAGCTGGAGAGATTCCATAACTTTACAATGTTGTCTTTCTGTTTATTGACACAATATGTCTCTTCAGTTATTTAAATCTTCTGTAATGTATTTTAATTAGCTTTATAATTTTCTCCTTAAAGATCTTGTATATTTGCTGGGTTTATTCTTATGTTACTTATATTTTTTGAGCTTATGTTTATTATCATATTCTTTTTGTTTGCTACTGATGTCTAGAATAACACTGATTATTGATTTTATATTTAGTTACCTTGCTGAGCTCACTAATTAATTTTCATAGTATGCCTGCTGTTTCTTGGGGTTTGTTTTTTTTTAATAGACAAGAGTGTTATCTGTGAACATGATCAGCTTTTCCTTTCAATTCTTATATCTTTTATTTATCTTTCTTATTCTCTTGTGTGAGATAAAAATTCCAGTGCAGTGTTTAATAAGAGTGGTGATAATGTGCACTCTTATTTTGTTCCTGATTTTAAAGGAGATGCTTTGAATATTTTTTCCATTAAGTATTTGTAAGGATTTTTTTTCTGTATGTTGTTTAAAACGCTAAGAAAATACCCTTCTATTTATAAATCAATAGAAGATTACAGCTTTCACAAATGTTCGATTTTGTCAAAGTCTGTTTCAATGGTTATTTAAATAATTGTTTGGTTTTATTCTTTTATTGGTTAACACAATAAATTATATTAATAAGTTTATCTGATGTTAGAACAGCTTTGAATTCCTGGAATAAGCCTAATTTGGTCATGATTGGTTGCCTTTTTGTAAGCATTGCTGCTAAAATTTAGCTTAGGGTTTTCATATGTGTGCTTAAAAACCACCCTGCAGGCACAGCATGGACTCTCACCAGAATTTGGTTCAGCAGCGAAGACTGGAGATGGCCTGGTGGTCAGTCGGGAGTGAATTGTAACAAGGTATCTGACTCTATCTTTTCATGTTTGGTGTCTGACTTGTGACAGCATTTAAGACTCATCCCTCCCTGCTTCCCTCTGTTCTGCATCTGGGTAAACTGATAAAAAAAAAGAAAAAAGCCTGGTGCTTCTCCTTCCTCCAGAGCAGCTAGGAGATTAGACCACGCAAGCCTTTGCCCCTGCATGAGAACTGTCACTCCAGCCCCACTCCCTAGCCACAGTGAAACCCCAAGCCAGTCTCCTTTCCTTATTCCCTCAATTCATTTTTGGAGCAGCTTGGGAAGCCTGACTTGCTGTCTCCCAAAAACCTCATTATATGAGTAATTAATCATTTCATACCCGTTGGTGAGTGGGGGCATCATCAATCTTCACATTCAAAACAAATTTTGAATAGGGGGTCCATCCTGACTCTCTGGTTTGGCCATAAAACAATGTGCTAATAAATGAGATGGGGCTGCAATTTTACTTTTGCAATCTTTTCCTGGTTTGAGTATGAGTTATACTGGATTTAGTAAATGAGCTGAAAATGAAAAAAATCCTTCTAGGGAAAAGTTTAGGTAAAATTAGACCTACCTGTTCCCCAATTTTTGCCGGCACTCATCTGTAAAACCTGGATAAGAATATTTTATGGGTATTTTTTAAAACTATGGATTTAATTTCTTTAAGGATTTTAAGGGAATTAAGGTTTTCTTTCTTTTTTTTTTTTTCAATCCAAGAAAATGAGGGGAAAAAATCCAAATTCCTGGTTTGGTAGTGGTGTATTGAGTAGAGACAGAAGGGGAAAGGGATCTCTTTGGGGTCTCTTTATGAAGGCACTAACCCCATTCATGAGGTCTCCACCCACATGATCTAATCACCATTCACAAGCTTTTTTAACTTTTTTCAAAGATGTTTTGTAATTTTCGACATACAAGTCTTACACATCTTGTGTTAAATTTATCCCTGCATAATTTATTTTTGACACTATTATAAATAAATGGCTTTTTAAATTTCATTTTTGGATTGTTCACAGCTAGTATATAGAAATATAAATGATTTATGTATATTAATGTTGCATCCTGCAACTTTGCTGTTGAATGAGTTCCTTATGATTTTCTATGTATAAGATCATGTTATCTGAAAATGAGAGTTTTTGCTTCTTTTAAAACATAGATGCCTTTTCTGTCTTTTTTGGAAAGTTATTAATTTTTTATTTAATTTTGTTAATAGTTCTAGGCCTATTCAGATTATTTATCCTTATATTTTGTCACATGTGTCTTTTAAGGAACTGGTAACTTTAAGTTACCAAATCTTGTGGCAATAGAATTATTCATGATATCCCTTTATTGCCTTTTTAATATTCATGGAATTGATAGTGATGACCTTTCTTTAATTTAATTTTTTCCTGTGTATATATCTCTCTTTATTCTTGGTTTCTTCTGGATGTCTTCTCTATTTCATGGTTGGCTTGGCTACAGGCTACTCAATTTTATTAATTTTAAGAAACCAGCTTTTGATTTTGTTGATTTTCTCTATTGGTTTCAACTTCATTATTTTCTGCTTAATTCTAGTTAGTCTTTATCTTTTTCTTGTTAAGGCTTAATTGAGCATTTTATGTGATGTTATTTGCCCTCCTCCTTTAGCATGTCAATTATACAGGCATGCCTTGTTTTTTCGCACTTTGCCTTCCTGCAACCCTGTGTCACCTGTCTATTGCCACCGTTTTCCAACAGCATTTGTGCACTTCATGTCTCTGTGTCACATTTTGGTCATTTTTGCAATATTTTAAACTTTTTCATTATTATTATATTTGCTATGGTGATCTATAATGTTACTATTATAACTGTTTTTTGGAGTGCCACAAACTGTGCCCATATAAGACAGTGAACTTAATAAATGTTGTGTGTGTTCTGACTGCTCACCTCCCAGATGTCCCCTATCTCTCTCCCTCTCCTTGGGCCTCCCTATTCCCCAAGACACAACAATATTGAAAATAGGCCAATTAATAACCCTGCAATGGCCTTTAGGTGTTCAAGTGGAAGAAAGTTTGTTTCTCACTTTAAATCAAAAGCTAGAAATGATAAAGCACAGTGATGAAGGCATGTCAAAAGCTGAGATAGATTAAAAACTAGGCCTTTTGCACTAAACCATTAGCCAAGTTGTGAATGTGGAGGAAAAGTTCTTGAAGAAGATTTAAAATGCTACTCCAGTGATTGTACAAATATTAAGAAAGCAAAATAGATTTATTGTTAATATGAAGAAAGTTTTAGTGATCCAGATGGAAGATCAGACCAGCCATAACATTCCCTTCTTAGAACAAGGCCCTAACTCTCTTCAAGTCTATGAAGGTTGGGAGAAGCAAGGAAGCAGCAGAAGAAAAGTTTGAAGCTAGCAGAACTTGGCTTATGAGATTTAAAGAAAGAAGCTGTGTCTACAACATAAAAGTACAAGGGGAAGCAACAAGTGCTGATGTAGAAGCTGCAGCTGGTTCTCCAGATCTAGCTCAGATCCTTCATAAAAGTGTCTCCACTGAACAACAGATTTTCAGTGTAGATAAAACATTCTTATACTGAGAGAAGATGCCATCTAGGACTTTCATAGCTAGAGAGGAGAAGTCAATGCCTGGCTTCAACACTTCGAAGGAAAAGCTGACTCTCTTGTTGGGGGCTAATGCAGCCGGTGACTTGAAGTTGAAGCCAATGCTCATTTACCGTTTTGAAAAATTTAGGACCCTTAAGAATTATTTGAAGTCTACTCTGTACTTTACAAATTGAACAACAAAGCATGGATGACAATACAACTGTTTACAACATGGTTTACTAAGCATTTTAAACCCACTGTTGCCACCTACTGCTCAGAAAAAAAGATTTCTTTCAAAATATTACTGCTCATTGACAATGCATTTGGTCACCTGAGAGCTCTCAGGGAGATGTGAAAGGAGATTGATGTTGTTTCCATGGCTGCTAACACAACATCCATTCTGCAGCCTATGGATCAAGGAGTAATTTTGATCTTCAAGTCTTGTTATAAAGAAAGACATTTTGTAAGACTGCCTTAGGTAGTGATTCCTCTGATGTATTTGCACAAAGTCAATTGAAATCCTTCTGCAAAGATTCGCCATTGTAGATGTCATTAAGAATATTTCAGATTCATGAGAAGAGGTTAAAATATCTACTTTATCTAGAGGTTGGAAGGCATTGATTCCGACCCTCACAGATGACTTTGAGGGGTTCAGGACTTCAGTGGAGGAAGCAACTACAGATGCACTGGAAATAGCAAGAAAGATAGAATTAGAAGTAGACCCTGAAAATGTGACTAAATTGCTACAATCTCATGATAAAAATTGAATGGGTAAAAGTTTACTTCTTGTGGATGATCAAAGATAATGTTTCTTGAGATGGATTCTACTCTTGGTGAAGATGCTGTAAGGACCGTTGAAATGACAGCAAAGGATGTAGAATATGACATAAACTTGGCTGATAAAGCAGTGGCAGAGTTTGAGAAGACTGACTCCAATTTTAAAAGAAGTTCTATTGTGGGCAAAATGTTACCAAATAGCATTTTGTGCTACAGAGAAATTGTTTGTGAAAGGAAGGGTCAATTGATGTAGCAAACTTCATTGTTTTATGTTAAGAAACTGCCACAGCTGCCCCAACCTTCAGCGTCCATCAACATGGAGGAAAGACCCTCCACTGGCCAAAAGATTATGACTCTCTGAAGGCTCACATGATAGTTAGCATTTATTAGCAATAAAGTATATTTTAATTAAGATATGCACGTTGGTTTTTTAGACATACTGCTATTGCATATTTAGTAGACTACGGTATAATGTAAGCATAACTTTTATACACACTGGGAAACCAAGCCATTTATGTGACTCGCTTTACTGCGATGTTCGCTTTATTGTGGTGGTCTGGGACTGAACCTGCAGTATCTTCAAGGTATGCCTGTACTCCCTTAAAAATTGTTTTAGTTTCTGTCCTACTGTTTCTAATAAACACTGCAGAGTGAAAACTTTGTCTACAGGCAGGAAGCTGGGCACTTTTAGGACATTCTTTATTTCTCATCTCGGATTACCAGTAACTTTCGTTGTTTGATGTCCAGTGTCTAAAAACTATTGCTTGATATATTTTTTTTCTATTGTAGTTTTCCAAACTGATTTAGGTAGGAGGGTAAATACAATACCTGTAACTCCATATTGGGTAGAAGTGAAAGTGTGTTAAGTATGTATATCATCTTCAAAGTAACACATTTTTATTACTTACGTTTCAGTAAACTATCTTCTATGTGGCAATGAATCTGAGAAACTCTTCTCTGTATAGTCAGCCTTTTAAGCTTGCGGATCAGGTCCATGTGTTTATTTCAAGGGTAAGCTTACATAATTTGAGGCCATTCAGATTTGCTTTAGGGGCAGCTGAAATTCCAAATCCTGTGATAGTGCGTATTCCTGCCTTGAAACAATAGATTAAAAATAAGCAATGATAACACAGAGATTGCAAAAGTGAAGTAGAACTTGAATTACTTTTAATTCTGTCATCTTACATGATAACTTGAAGTTTTTACATGCATTTAAAACTTAAAAGAGTGAAACAGTGTGAACTGTAAGAGATACTCTTGTTTGGAATGTGTAAATTTTAGTTCATATATGAAATTTTTTACCTATTTTGACTAGTATACTTTAAATTAAAATTTAATGTTTTAAAATTATTCTTTTCAAAGAGAAAGAAATAAAAGGAATCCAAATTGGAAAGGAAGAGCTAAGACTGTCACTGTTTGCAGATGGCATGATGCCACACATAGAAAACTCTAAAGACGCCACCAGGAAACTACTAGAACTCATCAATGATTTCGGGAAAGTTGCAAGATACAAAATTAATATAGAGAAATGTGTTGCATTTCTATAACGACGAATTATCAGAAAGAGAAATTAAACAAAAAAATCCCACTTATTTTCACATCAAAAATAAAATACCTAGGAATAAACCTACCTAAGGAGGCAAAAGACTTGTACTCCAAAAGCTATAAGGCACTGATGAAAGAAATTGAAGTCGACACAAACATGGAAAGATATATCATATTCTTGGATTGAAAGAACCAATATTTTTAAATGACCATATTACCCATGGCAATCTACAGATTCAATGCAATCTCTATTGAAAGATCAATGGTATTTTTCACAGAACTAGAGCAAACAACTTTAAAATTTGTATGGAAACACAAAAGATCCCAAATAGCATATCAATAAGGGGTATTTCTGCCATAACTAAGGTTAACTGGTGACAAATCTGACTTTCTATCTTCTTCAGATTTCCAAGGAACATACCTAGAAAGTTCACACAAGATCAAATTTATCCACAGACTAGAAGAAAGGGTTATATGGACCCTTTACCAAGCTGTGTGCATAAATATTTATGATTTTATGAAAATGCATGATAAATACCCAGAGTGAGTTATGAAATTATAAGAACTCCTAGAGTGGTGATTAATTCCAGTTGGAATGGTGGGAGAAGGCTTCCTGGGGGGTGGAAATTTTAGTGAAGCCTTGAGAAATAATCAGGAAGTTCTCCAGGGATAAAAAAGAGAGCTCTTAGAGGTGAGTGCAGGCTGAGGAGTGTTCATTCGGCTGAGGAAGGGTCCAGCCTGGTTACTTCTAATAAATGAGTTTCCTTTGAAAGCTGTGTTGACTCTTAAAGTTTACTGACTTTCCTACGGGAACGGAATAGCAGGAACAAAGGTTATCAGATGATCTTTCAAGGTGTCAATCAGTGAATTCTTACTTTCAGAATATAGTGTAAAATTCCATGCGATGTAGAGAGTCATCCCAAAATAGACTGCTCTTCTTTCTCAGATTTTTTTTTCAAGTTGAACTGATGTTAAGGAAGAAATTAAGAGGCATTCTTCCAATCGAATTAGGACCCACTTTTATTTTGAATGATTTCTACATTTCTAGGCAACACAAAATCACTACAGACCTCTTCCCTAGTAAATATTAAATGGAATGGCAACATAAATTCTTCTTGTTTTTGTTCCAAGAGAAAGGTAAACGTTTCACAATTTTTTCGTTCTTCCCCACTTGATGGAAGTCTTCAACTACCCAAGAGAATATAATGGCTTTTAGGAACCTAAAACCATGAAATTAAATGTAATTACTTTGTTCCTTTTTATTTTTAAAGCCATTTGTGTTAAAATGTTAGAAATTAAATTAAGTTACTCTAAATGAAAAGGCATGCTTTTGGCATTTTGTAAGATGCACAAAAATTCTTGTAGGAAATAAATACTATCTGAATGGACAATACAGAATTAGAAGGCTCTCAGTACTCACTGACTATGTCCGTTTTACTGCTGTTTCCTTTATATTTCAACTCACTCCCTCAAAGTTTTGGGCAGCTGTAAAATGCACTGCTAGAGACTAAATGGGCCACCTACTGATGTTTAGTGATTGGAGCACAATTATAACTGCAGACTAACACACTTTCTCCTTGGAAATAGATCTGCTTATTTCTAAGTGAAGATAAAATTGAACAGAATTCTCTACATTAAAAAAAAATCAAGAAATCCTCATATATTTTTAGAAACAGCAAATGTATCTACTTGGTATTTTCAAACATCAGCAATATAAGAAGGAGAAACTGGAGGAGGGGAACTGTGAGAGTGGTGTTTTTGTTTTTTTAAGTTGAATCAAATTCTCATGTCTTGGAGGAGGAATAAACCTGTATCAGTCTGCCCTAATAAAAGCTTTAATTGTCTTACTTAATCAACAATCAGCTTCTCGTTATTAAAGATAAAGGAGAAAGTTCTCCCCGTGGAAGCTCTTTCTCCATTATTACCATCGTGAATGCTGAAATCATTGCAATATTACAGCAGAGAAATGGACGTGTGGCTTTTGAATGGATGTTAAGTGAAGGACCTGAGCCTAGTCTAGTTAATTGGTGTGTAAAGCCCACAGAAATACCAGAAACGTTTAAAAGCAAATTGCAACTGATTTCATTTATATGAGAGCCTATGTGTGAAGAAACATATCAGTTTCTTCCATCATCCAATGATAAGTCACAATTCTGTTGAGTTCCATCATGCCCTTGTTTTCATCAGAAAATGCTTTGTGTGAAGGCGTGATTCTTCACTTCTCTTTATAATTAGCTAGGGGTCTTTAACAGCTTAGAAAACAAAATCTAAGCTTCCTACTGGGTTCAAGTTTCCTCTTAAGAATAGGTACTTGTATTACATAATTGGAGCACACTTTTCTCTTTCATTATGTTATTCTTGAAATGTGCACAAGAGTTTGGCCCTGCTAGGCTGCTACCTCCAAGATATATTTGCTTGAAGGGTGATACAGATTCTATTGAAGAGTCTATTTTTATATTGATATAAACATAAGAAGCAGCTATACGTTGTAGTCTGTAAGTACACATCACCTGGGATGTTTGACCTGGACTTCCTTTTACTTATTATTTGGCTTTGGCCAAGATAATTAATGAATTAGTTTAACTATGTCAACCCTAAGCATCTGGGAGACACAGGCTATATCTCTTGGGTGCAAGTATTAGCTAACAAACAAAAAAATCGAAGCAACAGAACAAAACCCACAAGTAGGACTGTAGCTGTGCTTTGAAGGGAACATACATGGAGATGTGAGAGCATATAAAAGGGAACTTGTGGCTTTTGAAGAGTCAGGACAAATGTTTCAGAGGAAATATTTCAGATGGTAACTGAAGAATGAGGGAGATTGATTAGTTTTTAAGGCATGGAGGTGGGAACTTTCTACACAGAGTGAAAAACACATGCAAAGGCCCTGTGGTACATGGCAATATGGCACAAAAGAAGCAAAAAGTAGGCAGCGTGGTGCAAAGTGCTCCTTATCTGTTAAGGCAAAAAGAGAGCAAGACAATGTGAGGGGCCCTTGGAGAGCCAGGTGGGATCAGAGCAGTGAAGGCCTTGTGGACAGGGCACCAACTGGCTTGCAACATTCCTTGTTTATATTTGCTTTGGAATAAATTTTAATATCTCCTCTCCCCAAACACACACATGCATGCAAGCACACATGTGCTCCCTTTAAAATGTCCTGGTTTTTTACCTATAAATCACATGAAGAATTTTAGTCTTTACAATGGGAACAATGGGGAATGTTTTATTTTTTTGTTTCTTTGTTTTGAAGGAGGGGCTTGTTATGTTTATCTTTGAATTTCATGAAGGGAATGCTCTATAATTTGGAAAGGAATTAATCCACTGCTAATTGGCAAAGGGAATGGCACCCTTCCAAAGGAGAGACAGATGACAGCTTGGGGGAAGGAAGCTGTTATTAATGGAGATGAGAAGACATGGAGCAACCACAGATACATTCGGGAAGTAAGATGATTAGCTCGTGGTGATGGACTGCACACGTGGGAGGAGAGGGAGGCATTGAAGATGGCTGCTGAGTTTCTGGATGAGTGCCATGTGCTAAGATAAAACACCAAGTGACAGAGCCAAGTCTGCAGGGCAAACTACAAGTTTGTTCTAAGAGAGTCTGAGTTTGAAGTGCCTTTGAAACATTCGGGTAAGAGAGAGAGATTTTGATATATGTGTCTGAAACTTCCATCAGGCACAGAAATGAGAATTTGCTGCCAATGGCATGGAGCCTAGAAGCTAGATGTGATTGAACAGAACAGAGTTTCTCAGCCTCAGCACTAGTGATGTGTGGACTGGATCATTCTTTGTTGTAGGGGATTGTTCCATGCATTGTAGGACGAATCCCTGGTCCTACCTAGAAGCCAGCAGCACTCCCTTCTTGGCTGTGATAGAAAGAAAAAATGTCTCCCAATGTTGCCAAATGTCCCTGGGGGATGGAGGGGGTGGGGACAAAGCTTCCTCCTGTTGCAGCCTTAGCCGACACTAGGATTGGACTGTCAAATTGGATTTGTACATATCTGTCTCATACTCACTGTCCAGCTTTGCAAATAATTCAAGAATGCAGGCAATCAAGAAACTAAAACAAGTAAGAGAAAGCTCTGAGACATCCTGTACAGCTACACAGGCCCTTTCTTCCTTCCTTGGTCATGGGCCCTCTGGGCCACTAATAGGTGATGGTACCAAGTGAACCTTCGGGGGTTATTAACATCACACAGCAGAAAGCATTTAATAATACTGATTATTTTATAATGTTGATAATTATACAAGTTACCTGACAGTTTCCAGACAGCCATGCTTCACAGGTACATTTTTTTTTTTAGATGAGTAATCGTCAGTCATCCTGCTAAGGCCATTGTATATCGAAGGACTCATTCTACAAACAAAATATAATTAATCTCTTCAGAAGTCCAGTTGAAAAGGAATTTAAGCCAGGTCATCCATCTTTTTTCTCTTTTTCTTTTTTTTCTGTCTAGATGAAAGCAAACTTGTCCTGTAAGCAAATACGAGTTGGAGAGTAGGACTGTTATGACAGAGAACAATCTTCTGTGAGTGATCCACCATGAACCAGAAGTTTGTAATGACTGCAGTTAGGAGCAAAAGAGCGGGATTAAGCCCCACGATGTCTCCACTGGCACACAACAGGAAGTAACTCCATGTTTGTTGAATGAGTTGAGGTGTGAATGAACGAAAGAGCGTTGGAGGGATGGAATTTTCAACCAGATGATGAACAGAGGTGTGGAGGCGTGACTGGCAAGGAGGGTGGCAGTCCCTCTTCTGGACACGCAAGGGCATGCAGTGCACAGGGTAAACGTCCACTGCTTTTGAGAGCTGGAGAAGCCACGTGATCAGGAGACAGCCGGGTTTCAATGGAGAATCAGAGAAGAGACAGAGCATTTGGGAGGCAGCCCAGGGGGCAGAGTGGAAAGCGTAGGGGGTGGGAGGAAGTCAGGGCCCCCACGTACGTGGATGATGTGCTCAAGGATCAACTTCCTGGGGAAGGCAGGGTTGTGCTTTCATCATGAGGTTTATTAATGAGAACAGGGGTGGCTGCCTTGGTAAATCCAATCTTAAGAGGTTTTGGTTATCTCTTCTTCAGTTCCTAATCCTCAACTTTTATTTACCTAAATTGAGAGGAGGAAAATATGGTCGTGGTTCAATAGAGTAGAATGATTTAGGATTTTAATAATGTCTTCTTCCTTAAAGCAAATAATGCTTCTTAAATTAGACCAAATGCATTTTCTCTGATCCATGGCGACGTAAGATTCCATGGTGCTATGCTTAGCTTAATTAAAAAAATCTTTTCCTGTACCCATTGATGTAGTCACATAAAGGTTCCTTTAAAAAAAAAAAAAAAAAGCAATCTATGTTTTTATTTTCTTTTTGTTTTGGGGGGGTTGGTAGGGAGGTAATTAGGTTTACTTATTTATTTTTTTTTAGAGGAGGTACTGGGGATTGAACTGAGGACCTCATGCATGCTAGGCATGCACTCTACCACTGAGCTACACCCTCCCCACTTAGGGTCCTTATTTATAGATGAAGAATACCACCCTTGGGTCTGAGTCACTTTATGTTAACGGGGTGATCATTGAAACTTACTGAGCCTTAGCTTACTTGCTTTTAGAATAGGGTTTATTACATTTCACTGTTGAAACTGGGGGGAGGGATAAAAGTAAATTTTAAACAGTAGTACATTACCTGGTGTATAATTAGTATTCCCCCACCTTTAGGAAGATTTTATAATTAGCGAATATGTCTGAAGTCCCTTCAAAGACATTTCCTTCTGTATCACTATTTGGGGGCGGGGGGTGATATGGGAATGGAGCTTAAGTATCCTTATGACTTAAAAGTTTATCCTCAAATTTGGCTTATGGAAACATCATAGGAAAGAGAAAGACATTCATGATGGAAACCATCTATTTGTGTAATATCCCCCCTTCTTAGGGGTTTGATGGGTGATTTTCTCCCGCAAGCTAATGACTCTTTGAAGCGACACAGACTCTCAGGGAGCCATAAGAAGCCACTGGTCTTTTCCGTAAGCCACAAAGAATATGGCCTATTTAATAGGAAGCAGTAATGACTTCTTTCATGTGTTTAATGAAAGAACACATTTCACATCTCCAGCTATCCCTACTTTAATCTCCACGGCATTTTCAGAGTCGACAAGTGAAAAATCGACATTTGGAGACTTTTAAAGGGAAAAATAGCTGTATGTCAATGTAACATTGCTTCACACACTGGACTAGGTCTATATCTTTTATAGAGATAATAAGCTTTCATCGGCTTCAAGTTACCAAAGAGAACATCATGTAATTGTCTCCTACTGTTACCTAAGATACATTTGGATTACAGAGCAATTTCCTGCTACTTTTAGCAAAAAATCAGGTTATAGTTAATTTCATTAAAGTAAGTGGTAGTTATAGACTGCCCTCTCTCCTTGCAGCGAATGCAGTCACAGGAGGGACTAAATTTGATTCAAGTCCTTAAAGGATACACAATATTTATGGCACTAATGGCTGAGTTATTCTGAAGCTCTGTATTTTACCCAGTTAAGCTTCATAAAAGCAAAGATGGAGATTTTATATATATATAAAATATATATATATATATACACACACACACACACACATATACATAGCCAAGGGCATTCTTTCTTAGACACAGCTTTGGAACACTTAGTAAAGGCAAAAAATTTCAAGGAGGTTGTGTGGTCACAAAGCTGTAATGGCGACACAATTGAAATCAGTCTTCCAAGCATGGCTTAAATTTTCTATTCTCTTTTGAACTAGAGCCAAACAGATTTTAGTCTCCATCACTTTTCCCAAACAGCTCTCCTCAAAATCCCTAATGACTCTAATACCGGTAAATCCAAGAGTTAATTCTTGGTCCTTAGCTTTCTTAATTTTTCAACACCATTAGAGATAGTTGCTTACACCCTTGCACCATGTTCTCCACTTGGCTTCTGGTCACCACCTCCTTCTTAGTTTTCCTACTCTGTCACTGCTTGCTTCTTCGATCTCTGTTTTGCTAGTCCTCTTTCTCACATCCTCTTCCGTTTCCTCGTCCGCTTCATGTAGCATTATCTAAGGGCTCATTGTTCGAGCGACTTTTCTACTTTTCTTTTCAATCAGTGTCAAGTAATTTCACTAATTCTTTAAGCTTTTAATATAATTGATATGATGAAAAGCACCCATTTTATATATTTCGCCTGAATGTCTCTGAAATCCGGGTTCTAAGCGCAATTACTCCTGAACCTGTCCATCTCCACATCTCATAGTGATCTCAAATTTTATATATCTGAACCTAAATCTTTTTTATCCCCTACTCAATTCTGTTTCTACTCCAGACTTCTTGACTACATAAATGGCAAGTCTAGCCTGTCAGTTGCATAAGTCGAAATTTGGAGTCATCCCGACTTTTCTTTCTCTCTCTTGTACCCCACATTTAATCCACTGGCAAATCCAGCTGACCCTACCTTGAAAAGATATTTAGAGGTTAGCACTTCCTCTCCCACCACTGCTATTATTCTGGTTCAAGCCACCATTCTCTCGCTTCTGCATTTTTTCCGTATCCTCCTAATGAGGCTTCCTGTTTCCATCTTTGCTCAGTTTCGTCTGTAACCTACATTTTCACCAGTCATTTGGCCCAAATATGACAGATAATGTCACCCTCTGGGTAAAAACCTTTCAAGGATCCCATAGTCCACTCAGAATCAAATCCAAAGTCTTTACAGCGGCCATGGGATTCTGTATATTCTGGCCCCTGCAGCCTCTCTGACGCTGTCTCTCTCTCTCTATGGTCTTTCCACCATCCCTTACTCTACTGCAATCACACCGGCATTCTTTGCTGTTCCTCAGATGGTCACTAAACACATCCTTTCCTCAGGACCTGTGCACTAGCTCTTTCCTCTGCCTGGACAGCTCTTTCCTCCAATACACATGGCTTCCTCCCCAACTTCCCTTGTGTCTTTGCTCACACTTCTTCCTACCACTGAATCTTCTGAACAGTATCATGATATTAGAAATTATAAATTTATTGTAAACTTTAAACATTTTGGGTATTTTGCTTAAAAACCGGATTTCTGACTTCTGATAAATCTAAACTGATGGCCAAGCTTGTCTCCACGTTTCAAGGGAGGACTAGAATGGTAGCTGTCTCCTTCATATGAAACCTTCCTTTTTCAACTGGCCGTAGTTTCTCCTTTCCCTACCTTTAGTATCCTCATTTAAGTTACTTGTCTGGTCCATCCATGTGATAAAATAATTTAATTCGGTGCATTGATTAATTCTTCAATCAACTAATTGGTCCACTCAATCAAGACCGATGATTAAGTAGACCGCTGTAGAAATATCGTCTGATTCATGTTCTTGACAATTTTTTCGATTGAACCTTCTATTGATTATTCTGCCCTTGGGCCTTTAAATAAATTGAATCTATTACTTCTAGAGAAAAGATGTTGGCTTAAAGAGTTAGTATATCACCTGCCTCTTATAAAAGAAGAGAAACGTCCAAAGAAAAGAAAGTATAGTGAATGGTAACTTCTGTGAATTTCTTCAATTACGTATAGGTGTCTCAGTGTGAAGGACGACCCAAGAAGCTAACACACAATTCATCTTCTTAAGAGAACAGAAATTCACTCCATTCTTTAAACTATTATGTAAATTTTTGGTAAATTTTTTTATGATGAATATTTATTGCATTATAATTTTTAAAATCCCACAAATTGTGAAGGATGGAAAAGAGATTGGACACAGCTGGGTTATCAGCATAGAGGAAAGGTTGTCACTGACATCATTCAAATGGACTCACGTATGCAGGAAAGGTATCCTGAAAGATTTAGCAAGCAGTAGTTACCTTACTCTTTGGAATGCTGCCTTACATCCAGGCTAGGCTTCATATGAGTAAAAGGGCCTCTTTAAATAGTGCAGAAAAGCTATGCATACAGACACCTGACCCTCCTTCCTTAGTGGGAGGACTCGCTGGCGGTCGGGGCTATAATACCTCCCTCTGAGGGGTGCTGGGCTTCTCACCTTCATCAGTGATGCTCTGGGGACAGGGATGATTTCAAAATTGCAAGAGACAGCATGCTGAACCTCCGTGTCAGGGAAGATGGAGTTGGTATTAGGAGGACTCAACGTTTGTAATTATGTTCATCTTTTCTTTTCTTTTTTAATGGCGGTACTGGGGATTGAACCCAGGACCTCCTGTGGGCTAAGCATGTGCTCTACCACTGAGCTATGCCACCCTCACCACCTTTAGTCATCAATGTGAGCTGGAAGCTGATCCATTATATCCACTGTTGTGGGTTCATCCCCTTGTGAATATCTGCTGCTACATACATGAGAGTAACTGTATCTTCATGTTGACTGCATTTTATATCATGAAATAGCCAACAGCGTCATTTGACAGAGGACTTTTCCAAATCTTCTTCTACTTTTTCTTTGAGCATTATACTGAATCATTTACCTCTTGTCTGGTTTTTTTATCTTCTCCAAAGTTGATGGAATCACTTGATTTGTTAGGAGGGGTACAACTTTGATTATGCTGTTGTAGTTTGGCATTTTCTCCATACCAAGTGACCAAGTTCATTAATTTCATACTAAAAAGGATGATTATGCTGTACACCAGAAACTGACACATTGTAACCTTACAATATCTCAGTAAAAAAAGCAATAAAGCCATACTGTAACTACTGCTACTTCTACCACTAGTTTGACAGTAATGAAGAGTGAAGTTTTCCTTCAGCAAATTTTCCAAAAGTACCTATGTAAGATGCCATGTTGAGTAGCTCATAGATAATGTTTCAGTCATATGTATACATCCATATTTTTTTTTCATGTTCTTTTTCATTATAAGTTACTACAAGGTATTGAATATGGTTCTCTGTGCTCTACAGAAGAAATGCTGTTTATCCATTTTATATATACTAGTTAATATTTGCAAATCTCAAACTCCCAATTTTCCCTACCCACCCCCTTTCCCACTGGTAACCATAAGTTTGTTTTCTATGTCTGTGAGTCTGTTTCTATTTTATAGATAAGTTCTTTAGTGTCTTCTTTTTTCTTTTCTTTTTTTCTTTTAGATTCCACACATGAGTGATATCATATGGTATTTTTCTTTCTCTTTCTGGCTTACTTCACTTAGAATGACCATCTTCAGGCCCATCCATGTTGCTGCAAATGGTATTATTTTTATTCTTTTTTTATGGCTGAGTAGTATTCCATTGAATAACTATACCACAGCTTCTTTATCCAGTCATCTGTCGGTGGACATTTAGGTTGTTTCCATGCCTTGGCTATTGTATATAGTACTGCTGTGAACACTTTATTGCTTTTAAAAGGCTTTAAAAGCAATCTAAAATTGGTGATCTACGTGTGCACCAAAGGCTGAATAAGTGGTCTGCAGATGCTGAAATTTTCAAAATCATTGAGTGAAAGAACAAGTCAGGTTTAAGGGCTGGATGTGGGGCCAAAGGGGAACTAGAGCCAGAAGCCTGCACACAATCAGGGCAGAAGAGTGTGAGATACACAGCAGTGGGGGAAGGGCTTTAGAGGACCTGGGACATCTTCCATGAGTAGGTTGTTCTCCCACTGCATGTTGGGAGCATTGCTTCCTGTTAAAGGACTAAGTGGGGCTGACCAGCTGAAATTCTCACTGAAACTTACACTTTCACAATAGGAGCTTACCTTAAACTATCTTTGAGCCTTTCTTTCTTACTGCCCTGGACTCAAATATTTAATCCTGGGTGACCACCTCTCCAGCCTCCACAACCAACACATGCCCCTATATCCCAGGTTAAGAGATAGAACTCTTTTATCTTTATATTCTTTCCATGGATGATTTTATATACTTCTAGCTTTAACTAGTACTTCAAAGCAAATAGCTTTTAAGTTAATATTTCCGCCTCATCAATTTCTTAACTCATGGGCCAATTTTCAGCTGCCAGGGGTTCTTTCTTTTCAGAGAGAACCTTCTCCCCAAAGGTGGGTTTCCTTAAACCCACAAACAAAAATGGCCTCCTGTTTCGAACTTGCATACCTGCTGTTCTTCTGAAATTATCACTACCATATACTTGCAATGAATAAGGCATTCATCTTTCATGTTTCAAATCCTTCATATTGGATTCTGTGCTCCTTGAGTGCTAAGACTATGCTTGATTTATTTGTCAACCCCACTCATCCTCACTGCTCCCTGCAGGGCACATGGCAGACGGTACATATAGATGTTCCCAAATATTGGATAAATGAACATATGAATGAGTGAGCCATTTCGGATACTTGCGTCCTTGTTTCTGGCATTTCACTGGTCAAATAAAAATGAAATTACAATCTAAAATTTAGCATACTTTTGTTCCTTTGCCTGCCACAAGAGACACTTTTCTTGGAACATAACATTTAACAGATTTCTTAGTGTTCCTTTTTAAAACCAGACATTTTCATTAAAATGTACTGAAACCAGACTGATATGCAAAGTAAGATACAAGGCAAAAGGCCATAAGGGAAAGCAATTTTAGCAAAATTTAGTAAGAAAGTAGAGAAAAGAAGCTTAAGTATATGTTAATAATTGTTAAATATTGCAAATAACCAAATATTTAACCTGAGAGAAATAAATGTATGTAAGTTGTGGGCTGTGATAGACACACTTGTCAAAAACTGATGTTTTAGGCAGTCTTATTACCTTAGTGACTTGATAAATTTCCTCTATTTAAAATTCTAATAAACTTGTAATCATTTAATGGAGTCTGTGCATTCTCTGTTGTATTTTCATTTTCCTTGCTCAATTTACTCGTTTTTTCTTTCTCTCTATATAACAGATTTTATAAAACCCATTGCTGGTCGTGCAGTGTTTTGGACAAAAATTTGTGAGCTAATTACAGCCTTAAACATCTCGAAGTGAATCCATTTGTCTTAAGTGGGCTTGATGAATTTGGTCCTTCATTTATCTTTCTTACACACACATCAGGATATACGACAGCTATTAAAGTCCTTATAAGATCCTTTTCTCAAGATGACTCACCTAAAGCAAGTAAGAAGGGAACTGGGATACACACACACACAGATGCACACTTACATACACACGTACTGGCACACACACATACACGCACATATACACATTTGTCATGCTTTTTATCCTATGGTCAATGCCTGGATCAGGAACCAGTGAGTGGAGGTGGGAGGAACACCTTTCACTATTACATCTAATGGTTCATTGTGGGCAATTTTTGTTTGCTCTTTGTTGAGCCCTTGGGCCCCACGAATTTGGAGGTTTTAGTGCTCAAGGGAGGAATACTTCTGCCAGGTGGCAGAGTTGTAGTTCCCATGGATTGGAGGCAAGAACTGATCCTCTGTGTACTCTGGGCTTTTTCTGCCACTGAGCCAACTGGTAGAGAGTATCATCATTGGATTGCCAGGAGGATTGATGCCAGTGATCAGAAATTGGATTGCTTTCCTGTGGTGCAGGCAAAGAAGACCATATCTGGGATCCAGGGAATTCACTGGAGCTCCTTTTGAGACTCCTGCTTTCAATAGTCCCGGTGAATCAAAAAAGTGGCAACCCAATAAAGACAAGACCACTCTTTCATTTCCCACAAGAACGAAGTGTGTAGAGTGGAAGAAAGCAGCTCTAATTGCAAACTTAGGTCTTAGGAACTGGGTACAGAAAGAATAAAATAATTGTTTATTTTTTCACTTTTTTCCTTTTCCTTTATGTGAAGAACTCCAACATTGGCTAGCCTGTGAGGTTTGCGATGGGAGTATGACGCACTGCTTTTGCATTCTAAGGAGAAAGTTAAGGGAAAAGAAAATTAAAGTCGGATTTTAATAAAGCAAGGAGTCCTCAGAGGATTAAGAAAATATAATCGAAGAAATTGAAGTTAGAAAGGTGAGGCTCCCATTTGGGGCAGGACTTGACTTTTCTCTAAGTTTATCTTCAAGCCATGTTTTCAGTACAGATCACCATTTGTATATGAATAACTGTTTAATCAATGGGCTTTGATATTTTAATTATATGTGTTTTTTTCTTAGATGAAGCTTTTCTCTGGGGTTTGTTTGCATCAGTGTTTTTCAAAGTGTGATGTAACGATCTTTTCAAAGGGTTTCTATCTTCTAGAATGTTATTTGCCTTTTTCACTTTCATTCACTTATGTATGTGTAGTGGAGTTAATGTAACAGGTTGACCACAGAAGCAGGTAGAGGGTCTCACTGCCTTTTATCAAGTCATACGTTAAAGAGACTTGCAAAAATTTAACACAGTGACACTCTTCTCACTATTTGTTTTTAAATAAAAATGGTCTTTATTTTAATCCATGTAGTTTTACCATGAGTTTAAAAGAATGAATAACAAAATATTCCATAAAACGATCAGCTTTAATTTCTTCCTACAGTAAATAATTGGAGATAGAACCTACATAAACCTTCTTTGAGTTCTTCAAAAATTTTTCTGAGTGCAAGAGGATTCTGGGACCCACAAGCTGAAGAATGGCTAGTGTGCACCAGGCCATTTTTGAGATCAGGCACCTGTATTTTGCTTGAACATTTTAACTTGCTTTTGGCTCCTGGTTCCAACCAGGAACGGCAGGCGTAAGAGCCTGTAAGATAATAAGCATTGAACAAAATCTCTCATTTATTCAATCACTTGACATATTTTTGATTGACAGCCTACCATAAGCCAGGTATTGTGCAAATTCCTGGGTATAAAAATCAAAACCAACAGTCTCTACTAACATAGGTCTAATTTTCAGTGAGTAGAGAAGGGAGAGAAACATTTAACAGGTCATCACAAAAAAGGTAGTTAATTACAGTTGTGATGAGCACCTGACAAGGAAGCACAGGGTGGAGTGAATGTAGGTCCAGGGACTCCTGAACCAAGCAGGGGTCCTTCAGGAAGTAACATTTCAAGAAACAGCATGGGAAGAGAATACCTTACTTGTTAAGCAAAGAAAGAACATAAAAGATGAGGTTAGAAGTTAGGGGCCAGGTCACACCACACCTTGAGGATCACGTTAAAAGATTTACTTTGTGTATGAGGATGTGTGTGTGTGTTCATGTCACCTTGTATGCACGTGGGTGTGTACATGTGTGGACAGCTGGTAGTCCCAGTTTAAAACAGATGGCATTTTTAATATTTATCTAACATCAAACCATAGAAGTTTAGTTAAATGATTGTATATTGTTGCAATGGAATATTACAAATGTCTTAAGTAAGATATATGTGCAAATTTATTGAAAAAAAGCCATTCATGATCTCCTTTTTTTGCCAACATTTATTTTATTTAAAAACTTTCAAATTCGTTTTTATTGATGTACAGATCTAAGAGTTTTGACAAATGAAAAGAGTTGCATAACCACTGCCATAATTAGGATACAAAACAGTTACATCACTTCAAGTAATTTCTTCACACTGCTCTTTTAGTTAACCCAGACTTTACCCCTCAAACCATCGCAACCACTGGTTTGTTTTCCATCCCTACAGCTTTGCCTCTTCCAGAATGTTATGCAAATGAAATCATGGCTCCTTCCTTTTATAGCCCAGTTGCATTTCATTGTATGGGTGTATCACAGTTTATATATCCGTTTTTCTGTTGAAAGAATATTTATACGATTCCCAGTTTGGGGCAATTATGAAAAATGCTGCTATAAACATTCATACACAGGTTTTTGTGTGAACATAAATTTTCAAATCTCTAGGGTAAATATTCAGCAATGGGATTGCTGAGTTGTATAGTAATTGTATGTTTAACTTTATAAAAAATTGCCAAATGGTTTCCCAGGTGGCTATAAAATTTACATCCTCACAAGCAATGAGCGAGAATTCCTATTGCTGATTCTTCACCAACACTTGATATTGTCGGTTTTTTCCCAGACATTTTAATAGGTAAGTGGTATCTCATCATGCATTCAATTAGTATTTCCTTACAAGTCATCGTGTTGATCATCTTTTCTTGCTTATTTTCCACCTGTCTATCTTGTTTGATGAAATTGTGTTAACTATTTTGCCCTCTTTTTATTGTTTTCTCTGAAACTGAGTTTTGAGAATTGTTTATGTATTCTATATACAAGTCTCTTGTCAGGTTGGCAACAATTTCTCTGTTTGTAGCTTGTCTTTTCATGCTTTTAACAATATCTCTCATAGATCAAAAGCTTTTAGTTTTGAAGTCTAATTGATTATTTTTATCTTTCGTAGATTGTGTTTTCAGTGTTGTATTTAAGAACACTTTCCTTTCCCAATGTTGTGAAGATCATCTATTTTTTCTAACGTTTTATAGTTTTATGATTTGCATTTAGATCCATTCGTTTATTGAGTTTATTTTTGTGTTAGGTATGAGATGTATAAATATCCCATTGTTCCAGCGTTGTTTGTTGAAAGGTTATTTTTTCTCTGCTGAATTGACCTTCCACTTTTGACAAAAATCAGTTGGCTCTAGATGTGTGGGTTTATTTCTGGATTCCCTAGTCGGTTCCATTTGTTTATGTGTCTACCCAGCTACCTTTTACCAATACAATTTAGTTTTGAGTTGTGTACCTGATAGTAAGCAAGCCCCAAAGTCCAATCAAGTAGTGTTAAGTCCTCTAACTTTTTCTTCTTTTTAAAAATTCTTTTGGTTTCTAATCCCTTTGCTTTTCTCCATTAATTGTAGAATCAGTTTGTCAATACCTACAAAAAAGTCTTTCTGGGATTTTTATTGGGGTATCATTAGCCTGTAGATCAATCTGAGGATAGTTGACACCTCTGTGATCCTGAGCCTTCCAGTATATGAACATGGAACTTTTCCTCTTTCATTTCTGTCTTTGACTTCTTTCATCAGTGTTTTATAATTTTTAGTATACAAATCCCACACATATTTTATTAACTTTGCAAATATGGGTCCCATTTTTATATCTATTGTAAATTATACTTTTGAAATACTGCAGTTTCAAATTATTCATTGATTGTACACAGACGTGTGATTGATTTCTATATATCAACCATTTATCTTGTGAAAACTCAGTTATAAGAGCTTTCTGGTAGCTTTCTTGAGATTTTCTGTGTCCTCAAGCATATTACCTATAAATAGAGACAATTTTCTTTCTTTCCAATCTGTACATTTTTTATTTCTTATTCTTGCCTTATTCCCAGATATTTTTTGCTGGATGTGGAATTCTGGATTGACAGTTCTTTTACCCCAGAACTTTAAAACTGGTGTTCCATAGTGTCTGCACCAAACTGCATTCCCACCAGCAGTGTAGGGGGGTTCCCTTTTCACCACAGTCTCTCCAGCATTTGTCATTTGTGGATTTTTGAATGACGGCCATTCTGACTGGTGTGAGGTGATACCTCATTGTAGTTTTGATTTGCATTTTTCTGATAATTAGTGATATTGAGCATTTTTTCATGTGCTTTTTGATCATTTGTATGTCTTCCTTGGAGAATTGCTTGTTTAGGTCTTCTGCCCATTTTTGGATTGGGTTGTTTATTTTTTTCTTATTGAGTCGTATGAGCTGCTTATATATTCTGGAGATCAAGCCTTTGTCAGTTTCATTTGCAAAAATTTTCTCCCATTCTGTAGGTTTTCTTCTTGTTTTACTTATGGTTTCCTTTGCTGAGCAGAAGCTTGTAAGTTTCATTAGGTCCCATTTGTTTATTCTTGCTTTTATTTCTACTAGGAGAAAATTTTTGAAATGTATGTCAGATATGTTTTGCCTATGTTTTCCTCTAGGAGGTTTATTGTAAACAGTGTGGAGATTCCTCAAAAGACTAGGAATAGACTTACCGTATGACCCAGGAATCCCACTCCTGTGCTTGTATCCAGAAGGAACCCTACTTCAGGATGACACCTGCACCCCAATGTTCATAGCAGCACTATTTACAATAGCCAAGACATGGAAACAGCCTAAATGTCCATCAACAGGTGACTGGATAAAGAAGATGTGGTATATTTATACAATGGAATACTACTCAGCCATAAAAACCGACAACATAATGCCATTTGCAGCAACATGGATGCTCCTGGAGAATGTCATTCTAAGTGAAGTAAGCCAGAAAGAGAAAGAAAAATACCATATGAGGTCACTCACATGTGGAATCTAAACAAACAAAAACAAAAACAAACACAAACAAACAAACAAACAATCAAACAAAAGCAAAGCATAAATACAGGACAGAAATAGACTCATAGACAGAGAATACAGACTTGTGGTTGCCAGGGGGGTGGAGGGCAGGAAGGGATAGACTGGGATTTCAAAATTGTATAATATATAAACAAGATTATACTGTATAGCACAGGGAAATATACACAAAATGTTATGGTAGCTCACAGAGAAAAAAAATGTGACAATTAGTGTGTAAATGTCCATGTATGACTGAAAAATTGTGCTGAACACTGGAATTTGACACAACATTGTAAAATGATTACAAATCAATAAAAAAAAGTTAAAAAAAAGAAATGGAGATGAAATAAAGACATCCTCAGATTTTATATAAATAAATAAATAAATACTCTACTCATTATTAAAAAACAAAACAAAACAAAACAAAAAAAACTGGTGTTCCACTGTTGTGCCAAGCAGAGAAACAGCCCCTCCAAAATACATCAGCCAATGATCAGCATCAAGGCTACAAAGAAGAAAGAGCTTTATTTGGGGTCTTAAGAACTGCAGTTCAGGAGACACAGATTTGGGTAAAATTGAGAGTATTGCATGGAAGAGAAAGAGTATAGGTTTTACCAAGACAAAAAAACCCCACAAGTTTGTTAAAGTTGCCTAATAAGAATTGTGATTAACTCTGACATAAGTTAGGAAATAATTGTCCTTAAGGAACCACAAGTTATTTTAAAGTAAGTGTCAATAATTCACTTGAGTTTCTGGCAGATCTTCTGGATGCCTTTGTTAGGACAATAAGTAGCCAAAAGTTCAGATTCCATCCGGGCTGAAATATACATAATTCACACTTCTTTAATGGTCTCCTGGCTTCACCTCAGAGAGCTCTGTTAGCAATATCAACTCCATTTTGATCTTCCTTCCAAAGATGTCCACATTCTAATGTCTGGAACCCGAGAATAGGTTATCTTATTTACAACTCTGCAACTCAATTAAGGTGGTGAGAAAATCCTGGGTTTTCCAAGTGGACTCAGTTTAATCCCATGTGTCCTTAAAAGCAGAGAATCTTTTTCCCGCTGTGTTCAGAGGACACAGGACTGTGGATAAGTGGTCAGAGAAATATAATATTATTGGCTTTGCAAATGGAGGAAAGGAACCACAAAACAAAGTACGTGGGCACCCCAATGTTCGTAGCTACACTATGTACAATAGCCAAGACATGTAAAAAAACCTAAATGTCCATCGACAGATGACTGGATAAAGAAGATGTGGTGTGTATGTATACAATAGAATATTACTCAGCCATAAAAAAGAATGAAATCATGTAATTGGCAACAACATGGATGGACCAGGAGATCGTCATTAGAAGTGAAGTAAAACAGAGAGAATAAAAAATAATATATGATATCACTTACATGTGGAATCAAAAAAAAAAAAAGAGAGAAAGAGAGACACAAATGAACTTATTTACAAAACAGAAACAGACTCACAGACATAAAAAACAAAATTACTCTTACTGGCAGGGGAAGGGGGTGGGAAGGGATAAATTGGGAGTTCTATATTTCCAAATATTAACTATTATATACAAAAATAGATTTATAAAAAAGATTTCTTCTGTATAGCACAGAAGACTATGTTCAATATCTTATAGTACCTATAATGAAAAATATGAAAAAAGCATATGTGTATGTCTATGTATGACTGAAACATGCTGTACACCAGAAATTGACACAGCATTGTAAACTGACTACACTTCAGTTAAAATTTTTTTAAAGATCAGAGAAACAAATAATAAAAAAAAATAAGCTGGAAAAGGGAAGGAACCAGATTCTCCCCTAGAAGCTGCCAAAAGGAAAGCAGTCCTACAGACACTTTAATTTTAGCAGTGAAAGCCACATTGGACTTCTAACCACAAAACTGTAAAATAAGAAAATTACATTCTTTAAAGCCACTAATTTTGTGGTAATTTGTAAAGCAGGAATTGAAAAGTAATGCAACTGTCCTCAGTTTTCTGTTCTGGTTTCTGTTTCTGGTTTTTGTTGACCAATCTTCAGTCATTTGAATTGTTACTTTTTACATAATGTGCTGTTTTCTTTGCAGATCAATTTGGCAATACTGAACAATATTAAACTTCTGATGTTTCCGCATTTGTTTTCTTCTATAATTTCTTTCAAAAGTGTTTCACTGTTTTCAGGGTATAAATTTTACATTTCTTGTGTTAAATTTATTCTTTAGTTATTTCTATTGAGACTATTTAAATGTAATTGTTTTCTAATTTCTATTTCAGTTTGCTTATTGTTACTGTATAGAAAAGCAATAGAATTTATTATGTTGATTTTACATCCTTCAAACTCTCTGAACTCCTTTATGTTAATGGTTTATTATTTTTATTTTATTTAAAAATTTTTAAAAGTTAATAGATTTCCTTAGAATTTTCTATTAGTGTGATGTATTCCATGAGTTGATTTTCAGATGTTGAACCAATTTTGCATTCCCAGGACAAATCATATTTAGTCATGATGAATACTAATCCTTTTGATATGTTGCTAGATTTGATGTACAGTACTTTGTTGGTGATTTTTGAATCTGTATTTGTAAAAGGTATTGATCTCTAGTTTCTTTTAGGGGGGATATCTGGAGCCTGAAAGCAAGCCCTATTGAGCTGAAGTACAAGAAAGTCTCCCTTCCCTGAGTGCTGGCACCCAGGCTAAAGGGAAGAAACCTGGAGATCAAGGTCATGGACAGAAGCAAGTCAGGTTGTGGAGTGACCTACTCAACAAGTGGCTGGGGGAGGGGTTGCTCATAAGAGATGTTTTTCTAAACTTCACTGTCTTGCCAGGGGAGGACTAAGTTCTTCTTGGTTCCAGGACATGAGTAGGGAATTCATAGAGATTGAGTAAGGAAGAAGCTACCAGTGCTAGTCAGGCACACTTACCCCTTTATGTCTCCCATCATGGAATTAGATGCAGGCTTCTGTTAACACACCGAGAGTTCTATGCTCCAAAAGAGAGTGACCGACCCTCCTGACTGGCCCTGGACTGAGAGGTTCCCAGGACCTGGGACTTTCAGTGCTAAAAAGAGGGGAGACCTGGGCAAACTGGGACAAGTAGGTCACCCTACTTCAAAGTGATGTACTTCTCCCAGTAAAAATATGAATTCTCTCTCTACTTGATTAGCTAGGTGGGAAGAAAAAGGCAGTGTTACTGGGTCTGGGAGTTTGTGTAATATGTTTTCACAATTCTCTGTGGAAATGTAATTATTTTGATTTCAATTATAATAAAGTTAAATGTGAGATTCTCTCTTGCATCTGAGAATGTCTGTCTTTTTTAAATGTCTTTATTATGGCATGATTCTTGTACAACAAACTACATGTATTTGAGATGAACAATTTGATGAATTTTGATAGATGTATATACCCATGAAACCACCACCACTATCAAAATAGAAAACATTTCCATCACTCCTTGAGAGGTGCAAATTTTGAATTCCCAATTTATCCCTTCCCACCGCCTTTACCTGCTGGTAACCGTAAAGTTGTTCTCTATGTCTGTGAGTCTGTTTCTGTTTTGTGGATAAGTTCATATGTGTCCCTTTTCTTAGACAACATAGATAAACCTGGAGATTGTCATTCTAAGTGAAGTAAACCAGAAAGAGAAAGAAAAATATCATATGAGATCGCTCATATGTAGAATCTAAAAAAGAGAATGTCTTACAAGCAGGATATTGCTTAGACATTTCAGTGTCTGAAGTTTTGGCTGTTTGACACTGAGTAGCACTATGTCTGTTGTCAGGTCCCAATATGTAAAAATCAGAGTCAGACTTAACAGATATCAACTGAGGAGCAAATGTCTTCCCTCCAGGTTATCCCAAGAAAGATTTCCTAGTTCTTTCATTAGAAAAGAGTGTTGAGAAAATCAAATTAAAGCAAAGCAGAAAGTAGTGAAGTATAGAACTCAAAATTTCATCTGTGTCCTAGTAATTAGTAGCATATTTGGGTTGTGACTTCTGGATTCGTTTCAGCAAAATAACATCTTCATTTATGCTCTGTTGCTGTAGCTAATGAATTATACTTTTATTGGTTTAGTACCTTTTTGAGTTTTAATTTACTTTCATTGTTGAATCAATGCAATAGTTATGAGCAGTTTCTACTATGCCTTTTCTGTATATATAAGTCAACACTGTCTCTATAAACAGAAACATGTATAGCCTCCCAAAGGTTTCCTGATTTAGTGCAGATGCATTACTGTCTGAAAGACGTTAGGCTCTCTATACAGGAAGATGGAAAGGGTTAATTGGGAAATGGGAAGAGATGAACAGAAAAAGTGCTGTCAGCATGTTTAAAGGTCCAATGTACTCCTTAAGGTTAACTTCATATCTGATTTCCTGACGTTTTTTATCGTACTATTTAGAATCCATTACTTCTTAAAATCTCTAAAGATCTCTAAATCATGACTCCCATGCTTTTAGTTGTAAGTTTTCTAAGGAAATAGAACACTTAAGTGGAAGTTATTTTGGGGGGGTAATTTAGAAATCAGGCTTAGGGAAAATGAGGACTTTCTGTATAATGTATAATAATAATGAGAATTGTGATAAGTAAAACTTACACTGATCACCTATATGTCATGTGTTATTCTAGATGTTTTAATAGATTATTTAATTTGCCACAACCATCTAGGAGTCAGCTGCTAGTATTCCCATTTCACAGAAGAGAAAACAGAGGCCCAGAAAAATATGGTAATTTCAGGAGGTTGCACAACCAGCGAATAATGGATCCTGCATTTAAACTCAGATAACTTGATTTCAAAGTGCACATTATTAGACATTATGCTAAGAAATGTGATTAGCAATAAAATGATCTGTGATCCATAGTAAAGAAGAAATTCACCATACAACTTACAAGTAATGGATCCTGGATTTAAACTCAGGTAATCTGATTTCAGAGTGCACATTCTTAGACATCATGCTTAGAAATATGAGTAGTAATAAGATGATCTGTGATCTATAATAGAGAAGAAATGTGAGAGTCTAGGTAAAGGCATGGAAATAAGTGGTAAGCAGTCAACAAATACCCATGATTTATAATTAATCAACACATCTCTGGTGCTACTATGTTGTAGACCCATAATTACTGTATCTGACATTTACAGAGAAAAGGGACTAAAAAAATACACTGTCCCTGGACACGCCTACATTTGAGTTCACATTCATAATGTTAGTTGCATATTATATAACTAGTGATGAACTAGAATTTAGTGGTGTCCTGAAGCATAAATCATGGATGTTAAAAAAATGATCTTCTTATCCACTAAGGTCCCAAAAAGTTAGGTGGCAGCATTGTAAAATGTTTAGAATATTGTGTATAACATGGCCACTTTCTAAAAGTGAAGATTCTAGGGCAATATATTATGTTCTGTTGGAATTTATCTTTCTAGGAGAAAATATTTTGCTAATTTATAGGCTTAGGTTATACAAGAACTGGAATTTGCTGAACAGGGTAAAGTTATTACTGCCATTAGTAATGGTTCTGTTTTCAGGGATAATTGAGAGAAAAATGGCCAAAAATCTCTATTTCTAATAACTTGAAACATTTTACTATCTTTTAAAGTCAACAAACTTCAGAGGAATGATCAATATTGTTTCTGAGGAGTTTATTTAGATTTGAACTTACATAGAGCAAAGAAATACTTCTTTCTTTTTCAATGAACAGCATAACAGGAGGGGGTGGGGGAACCTCTGTTTTTGTTTTTAAGGCGAAAGCAGGAGAGATGTAAATGGGCCACTTAACTGAAAAGGCCAAGGATAGAGCTTACTTTAGATACAACTGAATATAAGGGCTTAATCTATGTCATCAAGATGGCATTTTTAAATTTTGTAAGCTTTTCATTCTGCTTGGTTGATTTCATGTTCAGACATGCTTTATGTGAGTCAAAAATGGTTCCATCACATCAAGAATTCTATTACCTTTACAGGTAGTGATAGCAGAGAAACCACAGGGCTTCTTAGATGGCGTCAGGAAAGTCCTCCAAGTGTTGTTTGACTGTTTTGACTGGTTCCTGTCACTATCTCCTACTGAATTACTAGGATGTGTAACGGGGACCTCTGATTGGAAGGCCTGGGCCATGTGCCCACCACTGTGATGAAAGATAGAGCCATGTGATTGACAAAACATCTATGAGGGGGATGCCACGCGACTGAGGCGTGTCCAAAGGGCAACAGACACTTGATGGAAGCTTGGATAGAAGCTTGGATAGTCTTGTATGAGGACTCCTTCTTGGGAAGATGTACCAGCAAACATTATCTTTTCCTGACACTATTACTGAATTGGTCAGAGGTAGCCACGGATAGCTAGTGGTCCTCTTGCTTGCCTATTTACAAAACTGTGGTCATCTTTGATGTTCTTAGTGAATCCTTTAGGCTCCTGACTTTGAGGCACACAGTACATTTGAATGTCCAGGCTTCCTTGTCGTTGATGGTGCCACATGATTTTCCTGTCATGAGAGGAAATGATGTATGTCTCCTGGTGGAGGGTTTCGTTACTGATGTGAGACTCCAGAGCTCTTTCCCTTGGCACAGCATTTGAGACATTTGAGATGGTGTTCACGTCCATCAGTCTGAATTGTTCCTGAGTTATTGCTGTAATCAGAACCTTCTTATAGGATCTCAATGGTATGAGATATGCGAAATATATTGTGATATATGCAAGAAATGAATCTTTGATCAGTTTTGAGTCAATTAGATTTTGGAGTTTTTTGATCATCATACTATGATCTAACCCATCTTGATGGTTCTAAGACTATGTACATTTCTATATCTAACTGCATTCATTCAATCTTACAGGCATTATATGGGTCAAGTACTGAGGCAAATATTGCCAATATTTATTCCTGGATTTGTTCTTCTCATAGTCAGCTCTCCCATTCTTATATCAAATATACATAGAAGGTATAGTGATAAATTTTTCTACGCCTTTGAAAAACATTTGTTATTGACTCCACTAAACGCCTTTTTATAAAACAAAGTACAATTTATCTATTAGAAGATAGTAATATTTTCTCCCTAGATACAGTCTCAGTACCTAAAAACTAAAAACAAGTACACTGCCTTCCAAACTTGAATTTGGCTTAAAAAGAGTCTGAATGAAAGGTTATATACTCTAGTGCAACATTCTAAATGAGAAATACCCCAAAGACCTGACCCTGGACAATTTCCTGAACTCTTGTATTACGTTGAAATCATAAGTTTTTTTTCATTTATAAGCTGTATGTATCTTCTTTCTTTCTTTAGGGATTCTTTTCCCTTACAGCAGAATTTCAAGGAAACAGCAAGTTTCAGTTGCTTATTAACCAAAAGTACCAGAAAACAAAAATTTCTCCAGTGAAATACTTAAGAATGATATTAGGGTAATATGCAACTCTATATTTCAGAAACTGGAAGTTTCAGCTGAGGAATCAAGGTATAAAAGAGAGGAATTTCTAATGTGAGTTGCAAATTTTCAAAGGAAAAAAATTGGGAAAGGGTTTCATAATTCTAAGATATCTTTATCCAAAAAGTGTGATGCAAGAATGAGGTTGTTGAAAAATATTCAGAATTTGGTGAAAAGGATTTCTTTGGTGTAAGATGTACAGTGATTCTTGCCCTTGACCTTGTCAGGGGTTGGGGAGCATACCTAGCGAAATGCAGTTCATCAGGACCATGAAGATTTTGAGATGGGATCTTGTAGTGCAGGCACAGAGGACTGGTATGTGATCATTAGTTGCTTTGCCCATAGTGTTTCTGTGAATGGGTTTGGATTGGTCTGTGCTCCCTGAGTTTCTCTGGGCAAGGGGATGGATGAGTTTCACCTGTGATCAGAGGATGGCCAAATGGGAGAACCAACCTGGAGCCGTTAGAAATACAGTGGAAAAAGTCTCTTGGAAGTTCTAAGAGGCTCCCCAAAGAAAGTCTGTGTGTGGTAAGTGGCTAAAACTCAGTGGGCTAAGTTGGAACAGTGGGAATATTGATCTCTTGGATGTTGGGAAAAAACAACAAAATGTTCCCAGTTGAGAAATCTCTGAAGGAAACACAAAGTAACTTAAAAGTGAAGGAATTAACTTTAAACATCTGCGAGGCTCAGAATACAAAGCTAGCTTAAAATATGTCCAGTTAAGTAAGGATTTGCCAATTTCTCTTTCCTTTCCCACTAATTTGACCCTCCTGGTTTCAGAGACAGTGATAAGAAGTACTTCTTCAAGAAATCAGCCTCTAATAAGGACTAGCTCAAGGAGACATTACAACCTGTAGGTCTAGATTTTGAGATGCGGTTGGACTCCTTAGCTATAGAATTGAGATAATGCTTGGGACTTAAAGTGGCCCAGGCTTTTATCTTCACTAGGTGCAGGCAGGGGTGAATCACTCCATTGACAGGTTTAAAGACACTGGAGGGTAGTTCCCATGAGCACACAGCCACAGGACATGTTTGTTCAGCTTCCTGATTGTGTTCATTAAGGCTTACATTTGAGTCAAGAACACAGCCTCTCTAGTCTCCAAATGATGCTCTCATTAATATATTTCTTCAATTCTAAGTTGCACTAATCCTTCACATACTTAAAATTGATATGTATATTAAATGTGAAAATGTTTGTATTCTTTCCAAAAATGTTTCCACAATATTAGTAATACGTCTTACTGAGACAAAAGGGAAGGGCACAGGTCACAACAGTTTAAAGAATGACACAGCCATTGCCACAGTACACAGACACAGTACAACATAAACTGGTTAGAACCAACTAATCCCAAGATGGCAGAAGACTGGACTTCCAGGGCAACTTGAGCCTCATTGTGGCTCATTGTAATACATTAGCTGCTAAATGGCACACCCACAGGTTCCATGAGAGTCCCTAGGTTGACCATAAAAGGACAAAAGTTGTCAGGGGCCCAATTCCTGGACATACCCACTCTTTCCCCAAAAGAGTTGGAACAACCGTCCCACTTGTTAGCATGTGAAATTATCCAGCCCATGAAAACTAACCACCCCCACATCTTGGGGCCACCTCTCTTGCCTTCTGAGGTGGCCTCCACTCTGTCTATGGAGTGTGTATCTCCCTGAATAAATCTATTTTCACTTCACTATGGCTCGCTCTTGAATTCTTTCCTCTGTAAGACAAGAGCCTACTCTATGGTAACAGTACAATTATTTGAGCCTTAGAATTTAGGAACTACACTATTATAAAGAGGCTATATAATGTTTTTGCAAAATGGTTTATATAATTATATATTAAATATTGGAGAAAGTCACTAGGTGGCTAAAATGGTCATCTAAATACATGCAGTTCCAATCTAAGGAAATTATAGTTTAAAAAAACTAAAATTTTGACTGGATTTCCCACATAATATTTAGCATAGCATTTTTTGAAAGGTGTAATCATTGAGATCTTGCTTTCAAAGAAAGTCACTTAGCAGGGAACTTAAAACAGCCTTTCTGACCAGTGTGAGGTAATATCTCTTTGAGTTGCATTCTCTGATGGTTAGTGTTGTTGAGCAGTTTTTCATGTACCTGTTTGCCATCTGTATATTTTCTTTAGAAAAATGTCTGTTCAGATACTCAGCCCATTTTAATTGGATTGTTTGGTTGTTGTTTGTTTGTTTGTTTGCTATTGAATTATATGAGTTCTTTATATATTATGGATATTAATCCGTTATCAGACATATGATTTGCAAATATTTCTCCTATTTTGTAAGTTGCCCTTTCATTTTGTTGATGGTTTTCTTTGCTGTGCAGATAAACGCTTAACTGGTTTTCTTCATCTCAGTTTCTTCCCCATCAATTCCATTCTACTACTTTGCCATCAGAATTATCCTCTTATAACACAGAATTGCTCATTTGAACCTCTTCTTAAAGGCTGTCCTTATTGGTTTTGACCACTGCAAACTGTTGAGGTATGACTTTCTATTTTTCTTTCTATTTTTCTTTCTACTGTTCAAGTACACCTTACAGTAAGCACTCAATTACAGTAGACATCAGTTAACCAGACTCCCTGGCTCCATTCATGTATCTATTGATTCCATAATTCATCTATCAATTAAATAGCTACTGCATTCCCAATAGAGAATGGAGGTTCTAAGGGTAAAGCAACGAACAATATGGACAGAGCCTCTTAGCTCAAAAACTTACATTTTGACATGGGAAAACGAACATAAAGCTTTAAAATAAGTAACTGTACATGAGTAGACATACACACATATATGTGTGCTTCTTTGTGCATCTGTATCTATAACTTCAGATATAATAAAATGTTATTGAAAAAAATAAAGGGGTAGGTTTATTTAAAAATAATAGGGGCTATGCCTCATTGCTGAAATAGCATTTGAATCAAGAACTGAAGGGAGTGAGAGACGAGTCCCATGGTGCAGAGGAGAGCATTCCGGACACAGGGAAGGACAAGTGCTGAGTCCCCAGGTTCATTGATCACTTTCTCTGCTGTGTCAACCTGCTAATAAGCCCATGGAATTAGTTATTAATTTGTTTCATTTCATTTTTCTTATAAATTCCTTCTCTTTGCTGCAATCCTGCATTTATTTATGCGTGTTGGTCATTCTTTCCAACATATCCTTTAACTTACTTACCTGGGCCAGGGTTGAGTCTTCTTCTGTTGACGGCTTCCTGTGTTGGCCGTCAGTCACCTTATCTTGCTTCTTTACGTGTCTCATAATTTTGTACCGTACACTGAGTATCTCGTATAAAGTGCAGCGGAGAATAAACGATGATTGCCCTAAAAGGGCTTCCTCTTCTGTCCCGTTTCTGACATGCTGAGTTAATCAAATCTAGAGCTGATGTGAGTTAAAGCTTCATTGACCTCTTGTTTAGAAACAGCTCACCAGTAGCTTCACTTGTGAGGGTGAATCAGGACTTCTCCTTCAGCAGATTTTGGGATCTGACCCTCAGTGGAACCCTGGAAATATCCTTCTTCTTTATAACCAGGCTGGTTGTTTTTTGGGGGAGTTAGTCCATTCTTTTAACTCTCCAGTCCTACCTCCAAATTTTGCACCTGAGAAAATCTCTCTCTGCCCTGATGACCTGCCCTACACCTTAAAAGGAATGGCTCCGTGCATTGGACAAATGTCTTTTAGCTCTCCTGCCTCAACCCCAGCCTTTGGCAGGTGTTTTCTGACCCTTGAGAAGTGCTGTTGTGCTTAGAGAGATTCACCTCAACTCTTCTGCTATGCCAAGTCTTCAGGAAGTGTTTCTTTTTTAATTTTTCTTTTTTTAATTTAAGTATAGTCAGTTTATTTCATTTTTTAAGTTGAAGTATAATCAGTTTACGATGTTGTACCAATTCCTGGTGTACAGCATAATGTTTCAGTCATACATACACGTACATATATTCCTTTTCATATTATTTTTTATTATAGGTTACTACAAGGCATTGAATATAGTTCCCTGTGCTTTACAGTAGACTCTTGTTGTTCATCTATTTTATACACAGTAGTTAGTGTCTGCAACTCTCAAACTCCCAATTTATCCCTTCCCACTCCCTTCCCCCCAGTAACTGTAAGTTTGTTTGCTCTGTGTTTCTTTGCCCTGCACTTGTAGAGGGTCTTGTACACCTCAGAGAGATCTCTCAGTGGCTCTGCCCTTGTCTTTGGCACACTAACCCTGTGCACTTGGTGAAGAGCCAAGGTGAAGACCTGGTGGATGGAAGAGATTTTGGATCTGACCTCCAGTAGAACCCTGGAAATATCCTTCTGCTTTATAGCCAGGCTGGTAGTTGTTTGGGAGTTGGTCCATTCTTTTAACTCTCCAGTCCTACCTCCAACTTTTGTACCTGAGAAAATCCCTCTTTGCCCTGATGCTCTGCCCTACGCCTGTGGCAGGGCTTCAAGCCTTCTGCTCGTGCTCATTCACATGCAACCAAGACAAGTTCCGCTGGCATATTCTTACTCTGTTAATGGTGGATTTCTCCTCCCACTGCTCCTCTAGGGATAAAGACAGTGGCGTTCACGTTTCCTCAGAGGGGATTTTCACTTCATTAAACTTGGTTCCCTTTTTATTCTTTGCATTGTCAGCTCTCTGAAACTCTGCTTCTGTAGATTTTCTGGTTTGTTCTTGTTGTCAGGGCAAGAGAGATAGTCTCTTGTGGTTCTCTCCATGCTGACTGGAGATGGAAATCTTGCATCCAAATCTGAGACATGGGTGGTAGGAAAAGGCTTAGGTGAACTTTGATTTAAGCAAAAAGGAAGTTAGACAAATCACTCATTTTTCTTTCTATAGTTTTGCCTCTCCCTGGTATATGTCAGGGCTTGTTCTAGGCACTGGAAATACAGAGACGGACAAGACAAATATGAGCCTTACATATTTTGGGGGAAGTGGACATAAAGAAAATAAACTATGCCTAAATATTTAGCTTTAGATAAAAGGCAAATACGTGGGGGAAAATGAAGCAGGGTAAATGGATATATTAAGCCTAGTTTATGCCCCATCTTGGGTTTGCCTGGCCTTACCTAACTCTATACCCATTCTGTTATTTACTTCATTGGCTGGATTGGACCTAACAACTGCTTACTTATAACTCTCTGGAGTAATAAAGCTACCACAGTCCAGAGACCCTACACGTGGTGCCAACTGGGAAGACAAGGCTCTTGTCCATTCCCTACCAGGAATGGTTGCTTGAAGTTTCTAGCTTGTTCAGCAGCTTCCTGGGAGGGCCACACTACACAACCTGAAAGTGTGGAGAAGTTAAAATCTTGTGGGACCTCACACCCATTAGGAAGGCTACTACTGAAAAAAAAAAAAAAAGACAGAAAATAGCCAGTGTTGGTGAGGATGTGGAGAAATTGGAACCCCTGGGCACAGTAAGTAGCAATATAAAATGGCACAGTTGCAATGGAAAACAGTATGGCAGTTACTCAAGATTAAACACAGAATTACCATATGATCCAACAATTCCACTTCTGGGTGTATGTCCAAAAGACCTGAAGCAGGGTCTTGAAGAGAGATTTGTACATCCAGGTACCTAGCAGCATTATAGATAGCCAAGAGGGGGACGCAAACCAAGCATCCATCAATGGAGGAATGGATAAACAAAATGTGGTTATAAATATGACGGATGATTATTCAGCATTAACACAGAAGGCGATCCTCTCACACACTTGAAGACATTTTGCTAAATTAAATCAGTCAGACACAAAAAGATAAACATCATATGATTTAATTTATATGAAGACCCTAGAGGAGTCAAATTCATAGAGAGAATGGAAGTAACTAGAGGCTGGGGAGAGGAAGAGATGGGGAGTTGTTGCCTAACGGGTGGGGAGTTTCAGTTTTGCAAGCAGACCAGAGTTCTGGAGTTTGGTTACAAACAATGTGAATGCACTTGGCAGTGCTGATATGAACAGCTAAAAATGGCCAAGATGGTAAATTTTATGTCATGTATATTTTACCGCAATTAAACAAAACAAAGCAAAACCTTATAAGGTAGACTTCAAATAATGACAGACAGGAGACTGGAAGGTGTTAGGAGATAATCACTCATCCTTTCTCTCTCTGTCTCTTTACAGACTGTCCTCGACAGACTGTTAGGAGACTCGTAAACTTCAGTGAGCCCTTCCGGGGACTCTGTGAGACCAGCTATGGTTATTTCTTTTTTTTTAGAAACCGACCAGCTGAATAACACATTTTCCTGTCATGTGGAATTTATTATTATCTCACTTCCCTTTTATACTCTTATTTCCTTTAGGATTTCAACCCTGCTCCCCACCCACTCAACAACACATCTTAGTACTGACTCCCGAATCAAATTATATTTTCTAGGGAACCCAGGCTCAGGCAGTGCATTTGTGCTGTGGTAGATGGTTTGTACCCTGATGGTTGATCAGGGTAGAACTTGTAGGAGACATCCCATTTGAGCTGGAGCTTAAATAAGGGAGTAAGATGAAGAGATCTTTGAGAAGGGCACACCAAACAGCAAGTGCAAAGACCCTCGAGTGGGAGCAAGCTTGGTGCTTTTGAGGATTGATGAGAAGGATAATGCAGTCGGCGTGAAGTGAGAAAAACGGCAAGTGGTGGGAGGACGGATGAGGGAGAGAGTCAGGTCCCCCATCTCTTAGAGCCTTGGAAGCATGGTCAAGGTTTTCAATTTTATTCTAAAGGATGGAAGCCGGTGGAAGGATATTAAATCATCTGAATTACAGCTATAAAAAGATCCTTTTAGCTATATATATATTTTTGGCCATGATTAAAAAAAAAAAAACAAAAATGACACATGTTGGTAGGGATGTGGAGAAATTGATCCCCTTGGAAGATGTTGGTGGGAGTGGAAAATGATGCAGCTGCTATGACAACCAATTTGGTAGTTCTTCACAAACTTAAACCATATGAGCCAGTAACCCTACTCTTGTGTCTGGACCCCAAAGAATTAAAAACAGGTATTCAAACAAAAATGGCTACACAAATGTTCACAGCAGAACTGTTCATAATTGTCAAAGGTGGAAACAACCAGAATGGCCATCAACTGAAGAATGGATAAACTAAATATGGTATATGCACATATGGGAATATTATCGAGTCATATGAACAAATGAAGTACTGATATATGATGTAACACAGCTAAATCTTGAAAACATGCTAAGTGGAAAAAAAAACAGACCCAAAAGGTGACATATTTTATGATTGCATTTATATGAAATATCCGGAATAGGTAAATTTTTAGAGACAGAAGGCAAATTAGTGGTTGTCAGGACCTGGGGAGAGGGGGGAAGAGGGATTGACTGCTAAATGGTGCAGAGTTTTCTCTTGGGATGAGGAAAAGTGTTTTGGAACTGAAGGTTGTACAGCATGTAAATGTACTAAATGCCCCTGAACTGTAAACTTTAAAAGCATCATCATTATTTTTATTTGTTACATGATCGTTCTGGCTTCTTTGTTCATGGACTGCAGGTGGAGTGAATAATGACTTGGATGGGTATTAAGGAAAGAATTCCAATGGCAAAGAATTGAAGTCAAGCAGGGAATTCGGTTAGGAGAATATTGCACCAGTTCAAGCAAAAGGTAATGGTGGCTTGGGATAAGGTGGTAGTAATGAAGATCTCATTTCTTGGGGATGAAATGGATGTGGGAGGGCGGGAAGTTTAAAGAGCCAGATGGAAGGTAACAAGATGGGTCATTCCTAAAAACATTGGACACCCACTTAGCAACTTCCTTTTTTTGTGAGCCCTGGTACATATCACTGGATGGCCACATGCTTGGTTCAAACCTTGAATGATCTAAAAATACGCAAGTTGGTTTCTTATTTGGGATGGTTGCCTACCCCAATGCTGATGCTTTTTCATGAGTGTGGCTGCTAGTGGAAGAGGAAATACAAGATAGATAATCATTCCAATGCTCCACCTTCCTTTTACAGATACAACGGAAACAGTGGTTTAATCATTAGATGTTTTATTGCTGCCTAAAATGGGTAAAATTCTTCTTAAATGTTCCCTTCGCTTTGGAAATTCATTTGATGGCCAGTTGGCTATTATGCAATTTCATGATGAATCTGATAACTCTTATTTTGTGCTAGGGTTTTGCTGGAAGAGTCCTTCCTACCTGTTACCATCACTTGACTTTTCTCCTGAACTTCAACTAGCCTGGAACAGGCTACATAAACAATTTCGAGTTTCTACAAAGCAAAATAAGGTTAAAACCTCAAGCAAGGCTTGAATTAGTCTACATTTCTTCCACTTTTATTAACAAAGAATAAAAAATCTGTAAACTCTAAGCTTTTCTACAAGTTGAAACATTTTGTGTAAAAGAGTCAGGACCAGAGATCTTGAATTCAGTAACTTTCCATTTTGATCAGCTAATTTTGTGTTACACTCACTAGATCAGATGTACTCTCTCCGTCAATCAGGATTGTGAGGCTTTTAGGCAAGCCTAGATAAATGTGAGTGAGCTGAAGTAGTCTCCGGGACAGTGAAAAGTCTACTTCTCTACATTTTTTGGAAGCTAGACAGCTCAATTACCCGAACAGTTTTCATGTAATGGAGATGCAAGTGAAATGAATAATGACCTGGACGGGCGCCAAGGAAAGAATTCTGATGGCAAAGAATTGAAATCAATGTGCTCACTTTTCCCTGAGCACTAATGTGAGGAGCTTTGTTCAGTGTTATTTGCTTTTATAACCAGCATAATACTATTCCCACAAAAGGGGAAAAATTAAGATCAGAGGCCACGCACGTACTGTAAGTGATTTCCAGGCTGACAGAAGTTAAGGATCTGGGCTACAATGCATGAAAGACTTTTTCCATTTTTCAAGTTTGTGAAGATCAATCAGTTCCTCCGTACGATGGAAACTATCCCATAAAAAGGAAAGCGGGAGAGAAAGCTACTTGTAAAATGTGTTTTATTGGAAAATAACACACCCAGGCTCTGTAAGTGAGCCGTTTAAATTTTCAGTGCTAGAATATAAAAATCGGTCAAGAGACATATTAAAATAGATCATGGTGAGGCTGTTCCAGTGACTGTCACGGATAAGCCAGCAGCATGTTGTAGGTAATATGGGTTTTCTTGCTAGGAAGTTTCGGCTATAACCAGATAGGTTCAAAGTGGCAGCCACTCATAAACCCATAGGTGGTAATGGAGTTCTTTTAAGTCAGTGTCTCTTCTCACTCCATCGAGTCTGCCACCTTCTTTAAAGCCCGTTTCATCTTAATAATCAACACCCGGGAGGAAGACAGGTGGTCGCACCTCTTAAGAACCTGTACAAGTTGTTTCCTTGACAGAGTGCTGGTTACAAAAACCACTTGTCTAGAGCTACTACTTTGGCTATATTGAAGATTCTGGTACCAAACTGAGTACAGTAAAATGGAATGAACCCTAAAAGGTTAAAGTAGAAACAATACGTTCTCTATCTAGTGCAGTATTTTAAAAAAAATTCAATCAGTTACCAGTATTCTAAAGTTGGGTGATTATATACACACAAACACATACCCAGACAACACACACACACAAATCCCAGATTCCCAATGTCCCATTAAGGACTGGAAAATTATTCAGCCATAAAAAAAGAATAAAATAATGCCATTTGCAGCAACATGGATTGACCTAGAGATCATCATTCTAAGTGAAGTAAGCCAGAAAGAGAAAGAAAAATACCATATGATATCACTCATATGTGGAATCTAAAAAATAGAGAAAAAGGACACTGTGAACTCATCTACAAAACAGAAACAGACTCGCAGACATAGTAAACAATCTTCTGGTTACCAGGGAAAGGGGCTGGGAGGGAATAAATTTGGGAGTTTGAGATTTACAAATGTTAGTCACTACATATATCAAAATAGATTAAAAAAATATTTCTTCTGTATAGCACAGGGAACTATGTTCGATATCTTGTAATAACCCTTAATGAAAAAGACTATGAAAGTGAATATATGCATGTATATGCATGACTGGGACTCTGTGCTGTTCACCAGAAATTGACACATTGTAACTAACTATACTTCAATAAAAAGAAAACAAATTGGAAAATTGTAGCCATGGAGATGCCTTCTGGCCGCAACTCACTGTTGCCAAGCCAAGACTGTTCCCTTCAGGAGGGTTAAGTCTTGACAAAGGTAAAAAGTTCCCCATGTTACTTTTTTCTTAGTCCTAGTCAGCATTGGTGATCTGCCTGGATCCTCTCAGAATCTGAGTTGAGAGCCCCAAATTAATTGAATGTAAATCTTTTTGTAAAGTGGAGATGGCTAATCGAAATCTGTTAGCGCTTTTCTAAGCCCTAAGTCCTAAATATGCAGAACCAAGCCTTAACAGTGTTTTTCCAACTTCTACTTCATTCTCTTTGATTCTGTTTGCGTTTGCTACCATAGAACAGTAGTGAATTAGACTCACTCTGGATGGGAGATGTGGGAAGGAGAATTGTGTGAAAGGACATTCCCTGTGGCTGTCTTGGGATGTCTCTTAGATGGGATGTGACCCCATCTAAAGATGCTTGCAGCAGGAGAAAATAATTAACTTTATCCTCTGAATTGCCAGTCTTTCTGGAGGGCAATATACTAAGGAGTTTATAAAAAGCCTTAAAAGCTTATATATCCTTTAACCCAGTAATTTCATTCCTGGAAACATGTTTTGAAGGAATTAGCAGAGATGGGCACAAACATTTATTGTGCTAATATTTATAACTGCAAAATATTTAGATTGGGTCTACATTTTAAAATTAGAATAAATTATGACACATCCTTATGAATTGAAGCTGTGCAGCCACTGGAAGTGATATTTCAAGGAATATTCAATGACTGTGTAAATGTCTATGCTATATTATAAAATGGATGAAGACAGTAAGAGTCCAGCTCTCTGAAACTCACATTTGTTGGCAGATATACATGGAAAAAAAAAAGCAGAATGATTTCATAACAAAATATTTATAGTAATTATCTAGAATAATGACTTTCATTTTTTTTCTCTTTTCTATAATTGCCAACTTTTTGGCCATGAATAAGTACTTTGTATAATAGGAAAGAAACACATTATTTTAAAATTCTTTCCTCCTATTCCTCTTCTAGCTTTACCTCCAGACACTACCCCCTCCCCAGCTGTTAACAACTGGAATCAGAAGAAAGAATTTAAAAAGTCAGATTAGTCACCAAGTGATTCATGTTAGAGCATCTTAGCCAAGAGCCAGGCTGCTTGAGTTCAAGTACCAGCTCAGATCCTTTTGGGTTACATGAGGTTCAGCAAGTACTTAGCTTTTCCATACCTCAGTTTCCCCATCTGTGAAATGAGTATGTGAAAATTCTAACATCATAAGGATTCGTTGACCCAAAATAAACTGACTGCTAGATATTTCTCCAGCAAAGATGGGCTCATTTGGGATAGCAGAGAATTGCAATTCAGGATATGCAATCATGGTGAGTCACAGTGCAAGTCCTGGAAGGACAAAAGGAAGGAGAATGCTTTTACAGGGAAGAAAACGAAGCTGGGAGGGCTGTAGTAAACAGAGTCTGTATTTTTCATTGGCTGAGTCCTTGACAAGAAAGAAGAGAAGTTTTTCCTTTTCCTGTTGGGCTCTGCTGTTGTTGTGGGGTGTGAGCCTGCCCCCTTTTGGTCTCTTAACATTATTTAAGTGGGGTTTCTGTTTATTAATTCTCAATTTTTTAATTGAAATATAGTTGATTTACAGTGTTGTGTTAGTTTCAGATGTACAGCAAAGTGATTCAATTTTACACACACACATATATATGCTTTCTTGTTCAGATTGTTATCCACTACAGGTTATTACAACAAATTGAATATAGTTCCCTGTGTTACATTAGGTCCTTATTTATATATTTTATATATAGTAATGTGTCTCTGTTAATACCAAACTCCTAATTTATCCCTCTTCCACCTTTTGCCTTTGGTAACCATAAGTTTGTTTTCTATGTCTGTGAGTCTGTTTCTGTTTTATAAATAAGTTTATTTATAACATTTTTTTAGATTCCACATATAAGTGATATCATATTTGTCTTTCTCTCTCTGACTTACTTCATTTAGTATGATAATCTGTAGGTCCATCCATGTTGGTGTAAATGGCATTATTTCATTCTTGTTTATGACTGAGTAATATTCCATTGTGTATGTATACCACATCTTCTTTATCCAGTCAGCTGTCTATGGATATTTAGGGTACTCTCATGTCTTGCTGTTATAAATGGTGCTGCTATGAATATTGGGGTGCATGTATCTTTTCAAATTATAGTTTTCATCTTTTCCAGATATATGTCCAGGAGTGGGTTTGCTGGATCATATGGCAAGTGTATTTTTAGTTTTTTAAGGAACCTCCATACTGTCCTCCATAGTGGCTGCACCAAACTGCATTCCCACCAACAGTGTAGGAGAATTCCCTTTTCCTCACACCCCCTCCAGCATTTATTATTAGTAGACTTTTAATGATGGCCATTCTGACTGGTGTGAGATGATACCTCATTGTAATTTTGATTTGCATTTCTCTAATAATTAGCGATGTTGAGTATCTTTTCATGTGCCTATTGGCCATCTGCATGTCTTCCTTGGAGAAATGTCTATTGGGATCTTCTGCTCATTTTTCTGATTAGGTTGTTTGTTTGTTTGATATTGAGCTGTATGAGCTGTTTGAATATTTTGGAAATTAATCCCTTGTCAGTTGCATCATTTGCAAATATTTTCTCCCATTCCGTAGATTGTCTTTTCATTTTGTTTAGTTTCCCTTGCTGAGCAAAACCTTTACATTCAATTAAGTACTATTTGTTCATTTTTGCTTTTATTTCCATTACTCCAGTAGACAGATCCAAGAAAATATTGCTGTGATTTATGTCAAAGAGTGTTTGCCTCTAGGAGTTTTAAAGTAGCTAGTCTTACATTTAGGTCTTTAATCCATATGGAGTTAATTTTTGTATATGGTGTTAGAGAATGCTCCAATTTCGTTCTTTTATATGTAGTTGTCCAGTTTTCCTAGCACCACTTATTGAAGAGACTGTATTTTCTCCACTGTTATTCTTGCCTCCTCTGTCATAGATTAATTGACCTTAAGTGTGTGGGTTTATTTCTGGGTTCTCTGTCCTGTTCTAATGATCCATGTGTCTGTTTCTGTGCCAGTACCTTAATGTTTTGATTACTTTAGCTTTGTAGTATAGTCTGAATTCAGGAACGGTGATTTCTCCAGCTCTGTTCTTTCACAAAATTGCTTTGGTTATTCAGGGTCTTTTGTCTTTCCATACAAATTTTAAAACTTTTTGTCCTAGTTCTGTGAAAAGTACCATTGGTATTTTGATAGCAATTGCATTGAATCTATAGGTTGCCTTGGGAAGTATGGTCATTTTAACAATATTGATTCTTGCAATCTAAGAACATGGTATATCTCTCCATCTGTTTGTGTCAACTGCAATTTCTTTCACCAGTGTCTTACAGCTTTTGGAGCACAGGTCTTTTACCTCCTTAGTAAGTTTATTCCTGGGTATTTTATTATTTTTAATGTGATGGTAAAGGGGATTGTTTCTTTAATTTCTGTTTCTGATAATTCACTGTTAGTATACAGAAGTGCAACAAATTTCTGTATATTCATTTTATATCCTGCAACTTTACTGAATTCATTGATGAGCTCTAGTAATTTTAGGGGGGGGGGTGTCTTTAAAGTTTACTATGTATAATATCATGTCATCTGCAAATAGTGACAGTTTTACCTCTTCCTTTCAAATTTGGATTCCTTTTATTTCTTTTTCTTCTCTGATTATTGTGGCTAGGACTTTCAAAACTGTGTTGAATAAAAGTGGTGCGAGTGGGCATCCTTGCCCTGTTCCTGATCTTAGAGGAAATGCTTTCAGCTTTTCACGTTGAGTATGATGTTAGCTGTGGGTTTGTCATATGTGGTCCTTATTATGTTGAGCTATGCTCACTCTGTGCTCACTTTCTGGAGAATTTTTATCCTAAATGGATGTGGAATTTTATCAAAAGCTTTTTCTGCCTCTATTAAAATGATCATATGGGTTTTATTCTTCAATTTGTTAATGTGGTGTATCACATTGATTGACTTGTGGATATTGAAAAATCCTTTCATCCCTGGGATAAATCCCACTTGATCATGATCACAGATTAAATAAGTTAATATTTTTAAGCACTGAAATTAAAGCCTCATTTATTTTAGATGCTTTCTGTGTTTATTGACTAGATCAATAGAGCATGAGGGATTTAGGCTAGAAATGGCAATGACAACATTTTAAAAGTTAGGTTATAAAATTTTGAGGATATTAGTTTGTTTCCTTTGGATTTTTGGAGTGACCAAAAACAATTTGCAGTCCATTGAGCTTTATGGGGTAGGTCAGAGTAATTGGAAGTTCCATTGACCACCTGGTGACAGTATAGCAAAGAATTCTAGAATCTTTTCTCCTGGAGTTCCGCAAGGACAGGGTTGGACCCATGAGCATTGCTAGAGGGATTCTGTAGTGCAGTTTTGACTGCGAGTGATGTAATTTAATGGATCATTAAAGTAAAGGAGGCCATAAACTCACATAAAACTGCCAGGATGCATATTTTGCTTGTCTCAGAAGAATCTGGGAACATCAGTTTAACAGTCGAGTGCCAATGTTCTGGAGCCAAAGTTAAAAATAATAATAATAAAATTATTATTAGAGGTTTTTCTAACCACCTACTAAATACAAATGAGATTAAATTATATACACTAGCCTGGGGACTGTAGGAAAGGGAATATTTTAATTTTAGTGGAAAACGTGTATTTCCTCACTTGGAAGCATCCCTGAGTCTGGGGTTTCCAGCCTTCAAGGAGCCTAACACAACCATCCCCTGCTTTTGCAGCAGGAAATTCCTTGACATATTGTAAGCACTCAACAATTGCGTTAGAGAAAGTGATTAGGTTGCTGGAGCTGATATTTTAGGTAAATTAGCAATTTATATTTTAGAACTCTAAGTAAATAACTTTTAGTTTCAGGACTTATTTGGACCAATACTTGGAATATTTGAGCAATATTTAGATCAAATATTGGTCATTGCCGGCTTCCCAAGCTTGCAACCATTTGTAACCCCTTTCCCTCCCTCCCAAATCTAGGCACACGTCTAGCGTTAGGCAGATCTACTGATCAAGTACATCTATCTGAAAGCTAGGAGCTACCATCAACATTAGAAAACAGGGGCTGTGGTTGTTAACTTGCCAAACTAGTGGGCCTTCTTGTTACTTGCATGTGCGGATCCCTCCACTAAGAATACTTCATCTCTAGATACTTGCATGCTGCCTTCAGGTCTCCAATCAAGTGTCAACTTATCAATGGACTCTTCCATCCATCTTATATAGGAGGGTGACTCCCTTCGCTGCACCGCCGTCACACCCATGCATGCACATACTTACATGGAGGCACCCCTGTGTCTTTAACCTGGCTTTATTCTCAGTGATGGAGTTTACAGTTTTCTGAAAGACTGAGTGTTTACTCATTTGGATATTTATTTTTGGCTTCATCCAAATTAGAATGGAAGCTTCATGAGGACAGGGACTTGACATAATTTGTATTCTCAGCGCTCCACCCCGTACCTGGACTCAAAGTGCTCAATAAATATTTGAATAAGTGTACAAATGAGTGAATGACCATTTATTGAGAGCCTCATGTTTTAGTTTGTTCTGATTGTATAGGAAGCATTATCTCAGGTTATCTTTGAAACTGTCCTGGGAGGTGAGAACTATTATTTCAGGTTTTCAGGGAGGAAACGGACCCAGAGAGGTGAAGCAGCTGCCAAGGGGGGCACAGCCAGTGAGCAATGAAGCTGCGCTTCCAGCCCAAGTGCCCCCAAAGGCGAGACTGCTGCAACCTGGGGGGGCCTGATGGGCTGGGTCTCCGTTAGCCTCTGCCTTCCTCCTCTCCATGGGAAATGCCGCGGTCAGACTTGCTCAGCATCCCGATCTCTCTGTGGCTGGAGTCCTCTTTTGCCACCGTCAGTTTCCCCTCCAAAGCGCTGGAGTGCTGTTCCTGGGCCCTGCCTATGAGGTGGGGGGGCCCCCTCTGAGCAGAGTTTCCCCACGCTGTCTGCCTGCCTAGACTCTAAACACACCTGCTCCTCAGAGAGTCCTGTTCAGATTTCTACCACCTCAAGTCAGACTTGCTGTCTCTGGAGCACATGTATTGAGTGTCCCCTTCCCCCAGGCTCTGAACCACATTCAGTGGGAACAAGACAGACACGCTCCCTGCCCATGAGGAGTTTTCGGTTCACTGCGGGGAAGTCTGCCCCTGAATGAGCCATTGCAGGTGTGATGAAGGTTCTTCCAGATTGCTCTCTTGCAGGGTTAACGAATTTGTTCCTTAGAGGGCCAGAGAGTAAATATTTGAGGCTTTGTGAGTCTCCTGGTCTTGTCGCAGCTACTTACTCTGGAACTGCAGTGCACAAGAAACCAAAGACCTTACATAAATAAACGAGCTTGACTGTGTTCCAGAAAAGTTTATTTACAAAAGCAGAGGATGGCTTGGACTGAGCCTGCAGCCCTGCTTTGCTAACCAGCTTTCCTTTGTCGACTTGGCTTTGGTGAGACTTACATTTCCCACAGCCCCATCCCAGGAGGGTGTTGGACTGGAACAGGTCTGAGATTTTGGGAGCCTAAGGAAAGCAGCCCCCATCACGAGGTTAAGGATTCTGGCAGGTGGAGATGATGGGAGGTGGTGAGAGATGGAGCGAGGTTCCAGGTCATCCTGCTGAGTGCCCAGCTCTTCTTAAGGCCAGCGATGTGTCCAGCCCTGACCCCACCCCCCAGAAGACACTTTGCTATGAACCCACCAGCAGCTTATGCCAAGCTTTCCAGGTATCTCTGAAAACTGAAACTTGCTCCCCTGCCCCTTTGCTGGTGTTTTTCTCCTTTCTTTGTAAATTTCTCTCTCCAGGCCTTCCAACACTTGTCTAAGCTCCAACTTCTATAATAAGCATCTTATTCCATTGCACTCAGAGTGCTTTCCTGATTGGACTGTCCTTAAGGGATTAAGTCCACAAAGGGATGAGGTTTTCTTAGGCAAGCCCTCAGTGTTCATTCCCAAGCATTTCTCCCACTGACGGCGTGTCTCCCTCTCTCCTCTGGCTCATTATTGCCCTCTCCATCTTTGAATGTCCTTTATTTTACTTTTCATTATTATCTTACAGTGGATTTAAAGCTAGAGATGGGTAAGGTATTTTTGATAAAAGAATTATACCAAACTGTTCATCAAGTAAGACAGACACATTCTTGCAAACAGCCACCATGTGTTTGCTTTTTCCTTTGCCCTTGTGGTAAGACCTAATGGAGACCCTGGCTGGGCTGCGGTACCAGCCCTAGGTGTTCTTATCAGACAGATCCTAATTCAAACCTCTGTACTCTCTGGGTAAGCCTGGGCAAGGTTATTTACCATTTTAGTATCTGCATTAGCTCACGTGTTTTAAGGAAAACAGTAGGTACTGAGGGATGGTGGGAGGGTGAAGTATGGTACTATACAGTTGGCTGGACGTTTAGTGGCTAAGAGATTTCCTGTCACTGCCCTGAGCCTGCCCCTCTGTTGTGGTCTTGGCAGTCCTGCTCCCTGCCGTGGTCCATCATGCATGTTACTGTGATAGCAAGATGCCCTGCCCTCCGCTCAGGCCCAGCATGCTTGAACATGGCTAGCAGCAACAGGGACTCCCAATGTGGCATGACTTGCCACCCGGGGATGCTGGCAGAGGAGGGGAGAAGACGGGAACGAGCTCCTAATTTCTGAATGAATCTACAACATATAGATGGCTCTGAGACCCACCCCCGGGAGGATGTGATAAAAAAATTCCTGTACCAGCAGCAGATTCTTGCATTTCTAAATGAAACAGGCAGGTGTAATTGCTTCACCTGCAATGATCGACACGGTAGCCCCTCCTCCAAAGAGTCAACCCTTACCTGGCTGAATGCTACTTCTTCCAGGAAATCGTTTCTGATCCTTCCAGCTGCAAATTTCCCTTTTATCTAAACTCACATAATGCTTGCTTGTTCTCTGAAGATACAAACCTTTTGCACAACCGTTAAAAGTGGAAATTAAAGTTGAAGTGTACATGCCAGTTTTTTAATAGTATATACATGTGGGAACAGTTGCTTTTTTTTAGTCCCAGTTTCTTCATCTTTATTTAAAAATTTTTTTTCATCTTTTAAAAATTGTAGTACAGTCAGTTTACAATGTTGTGTCAATTTCTGGTGTACAGCATAGTGATTCACTTATACATATACATACATATATTCCTTTTATATTCTTTTTCATTGTAGCCTATTACAAGGTATTGAATATATCTCATCTTTAAAACAGAGATAATATGAGTACCTACTTGCCTGACATGCTGTAAGCAGTCACTACACGATAGCTGTTACCGATCTTAGCGTGTGGTTAGCTAAGTTCTGTTCCTCTCTTGTATGAATATGCCAGGGAAAAAAATCTATGTTTGGTTTATCATACCTATGGCTTTGATCAGTATTGTAGATTCCCAAATCATGTTTGCTGAACGAATGTACTTAGGTAATCTAGTAAAAATGATTCATCAGGGGAAGGGAAACAGATCAATATGCTTGGATGTATTTGCTTCTTGTAGACATGCACTTAGGGCTGAAAACACCGCAAGGTGAAAACACTTTGTGGTGTTTTCAATCATATAACTTTAAATATTTAAGGCCCCAGATTGACCTTTTGTTGTGCTTTCTGCCTCTTGCCCTCAGAACTTATTTCTAATCCACTCTGAGCTAACCCCTGCTGGCATCAGCCCCATAAAAGAAAATGAATGTTCTTATTCCTAAATGAATAATGACACTGCTACTTGTTTTTTTTTTTTTTTTTTTTTTTCCCACAGGGGATTCTTCCTATGTCTTACTGGAGCAGTGAGACACACTGAGAAAGGACTTCGACATTCTTTTCTTAAAATGGGAAGAGACATCTCAAAAGCGAACATTTCACGTTTGTTTTCGGTGCTCCTGACACATGTCTTAATTTACAGTTACAGAGAATCTCTAGGTCTGAGGAAAAGACCTGAAATGGGGAAACTTGGCAGACTCTGCCTTCTCCCATTACCCCATGGATGATGGACAACTTCATAGCGATGACAGCTTGGGACACAGTTCTAGAAATTCTTTTCTCATCAAACATGCGTTAAATGTGTGTGTCTGCACATGTATTTGAATATTTTTTTCTCTTCGTTTTCTCTAAGTGTTAAATAGTGCAGCTCTCTCCATTAGTAGCTTGGCATCTGTAAGAAGCGGGGAGAGCAACAGAGAATTAGTTATTTTATCTCCAGTTTAGGACTAACCTGTGTGAAACAGCACCCCAACTGCGGAGACAGCGGTACATCTTCCTTCTTCCTTCCTCTCCCGCCCCTTCCTCCTCTTCTTCCTCCTTCGTCTTTCTTCAGCCTCTTTTTTCCTTCTCCTCCTCTTCCTCTTCCCCTTCCTTCCTCCTTCTCTTTCTTCAGATTCTGTGCTCAGTTCTTAGAGAAGAAGAAATCACATAACATACTCATTCTTTTCACAGAATAAGCACCATCTCTAGGGATGTCAAATTATCATTTAAGTTGATCTGATTCTGAATTCCAGCCTCTCATTGAGAGCTTTTGGTAAACCTGTCTGAAAATCGCCTCAGTCGTACCCTCCCTCTCTGAACTTAGCCTGCCCCATTATGATGACGGAATGGCATCTGATTTTAAGAGTGTAAATACCACACTGAATTTCACTCTGAGCGTTTCATCCTTCACTAGGGGGTTACAGCTTTATGGCTCATCGATGAAGTGCAGCAAGGATGGTTAGAACCTAGGAAATAAAGGTAGAGTTCATCACGCATAGGGTTTCATTTCCTAGGAAAGAAAGATTTTTTTTTAATGTAATATATTTTTCATATTACTTCTTCTTGTTTATGGTCAAAATTGTATTTTTTTAGCATCATGATTCACCAACAGAGATTTATTTACTGCATTCACCCTCGATGACATGCGTTAAAGGTAGAAGGGAGCTTTGGAGATCAGCTAGCAACCTCCGCTGTTTCACACAGGGGGATATCCAGGCTCAGAAGCTGTGTTTTGGCCTAATTGATTAGCAGTGGAAGCAGAAGAAAAATTCAAGTTAGCTCTTACTAGCAATGCAAATCACATTGCTTGCTCCTAGTGAAGGTCGTCAGAGCATCAAGAAAGTGTGGATTGAAAGTCGTGATGACCACAAAACTAGAGCACATGAAGATGAGGATGCGCCCCTTGTCAGACTGAGTCAGGTTCAAATTCCACACTTTCTAGCTGGGTCCTTTGGGGCAGGTTGCTTAATTCTCTCCACACTTCTATTTCCCCAACCGAAAGAAAGTGTGAAATACAAGTGTTTTCCTAAGCAAAGGGATTGGGAAAGTTACTGTCAGACACTAAGTATGCAATAAGTTTTATTGCATATTGTATTATTACTATTATTTGTAATAGTAGTAGTATTGTTGTGGGGGAATAGGGTCTTGCCTCACACAGGAAAGAATTCAAGAGTAAGGCATGGTAAAGTGAAAGCAAGTTTATTTAGAGAGATACACACTTCACAGAGAGTGGGGTCTGTCTCACTCAGGAGGGAAAATGGCTTAGGAGACACACACTCCGTAGACAGAGTGCGGGCCGTCTCAGAAGGTGAGAGAGAGAGAGACCACGAGGTGTGGAGGTGCTGGATTCATGGGCTCGGTAATTTCATATACTAAGAAGTAAGGGGATTATTCCAACTACTTTGGGGAAAGGGTGAGGATCTCCAGGAAACGCCCCCACTGCCCATTTTTTTTTTGGACCTTTTATGGTCATCCTAGGAGCTGCCACGGCCCTGTGGCTGTGCCATGAGGCTCAAGGTCAACTGGAAGTCGACTCTTCCACCATCTTGGTTCTGACCAGTCTGGCCTGTGCTCGCTGCTGTGTCAGTCCTTCAGCGGCTGTGCCTGCCCCCTTCCCTCCACTTCAGTGGTGGTGGCAGTGTTCATGTCACACTTATTCTTAGTGTTTATACTTCTCTTCCTTGGACTAATGTTTCCTGTGGTGTTTAGGGTCTATGATATTATATAATTAAGAAGGGTTCAACTGAAGGTTGGGGTTAGGTGGGTCCTTATTGATAAAATAAAGAAACTGTTACAGACCTGAGCCGACTAAGGCGACGTAACAGCTAAGGCAAATGTGGGATACTGGATTGGACTTCGGTAATTAAAAAGTGGAATCTGATGTAAAAGCTGGTAAAATGTGATTTAAGCCTGGAGTTTAGTTAATAATGTACCAGAGCTGGTTTCTTAGTTTTGTCAAATATGCCATGGTAAATGTAAGAGGGTAACGTCAAGAGACACTGAAGCTATGCACTATCTTTGCAATTTTTCTGTAACTCAAAAATTGTTTTTAAAAAAAGCTTATTTAAAAATGTAAAAATGAAAAGAGTCTATAGAAAACGATGAGAAAGCAAAATTATAAAAATACAAGATGGAAAAGAACAACCATGGATAAAGCAATAGAAAAAACCTTTCTGACTACAAGAAGAGTCTTGGCAGCAATTTTGAAATTTTGAAAAACTAGACAAATATGATACTTTCTCAGAAAATTATAAATTACCAAATTATTCCAAGAGAAAATAGACAACTGAATAATTGATTAAAAGTGGTGGAAGTTATGACATTTAGCCTTGAAAAAAGCACCCATTTTGATAGATTTCAAAACTAAGTTGTATCTAATCTTTAAAAATAGATTATCCCAATTTTATTTATGGTAATCCTCTAGTATAAGATAGAAATTACCCCATTTTATTCATAAAAGTGGCATCATATTAATGATGAAATTGATAAAGAAACTATAGTCTAAAGAAGGAAACATGTCATACAAGCATAAAGGCAAAGCTTCTGCATAAAATCAGTGTGCAGAATCCAGTAATTGATCAACATTTAAACTGTCATAGCAAGGTAATATTAATATATAGAAAAATAATGGTTTCTAACTTCAGGAAAATTATCATCATAATCCTATTAGAGGTATAATAACATCAAAAGCTGCTAAAAAATACTTAATATCCAGCAGCCTTTCCTATTAAAACTAAAGTAAAGGAGTATTAGAAGGAAACCAAATGTAATGAAAATCTGTTTACCAAAAAACAAAGGCAAATGTAATCCTAACTGCTGAATCAATTAAACGGAAATTAAAATAATTAAAGTCAGGATTAGATAGGAAAAAAACTTTCATTATTTTTATTCAATATTAATTTAGAGGTCCAAGAAAATGAAGCAACACAAGAAATGAAGGGAAACTAAAACAAAAACTGAAAAAAAAAGATAATTTGGATTTTTTGGGCCAACATTTGATTGATGTAACACCATCTTATTTGCTATGATTTGACTGCAAGTTTAGAAAACAGAGTAAAAAACTACTAAAACAAGTAAGTGAATTTGGTAAGGTGGCAATAAACACATTTTCTCTATTCTAGCCATCAGTGTTTAGAAATAGACTCAGAGTATTCTCTTTATAAGAACAATAAAATCATACCATATGGGGAATTAACAGGAAAGACAGAAGACTTACATGAAGAAAATTATAAAATTTAATGTAAGGATAAAATCAAGAGCTAAATGGTAAAATATTATAGTTTCTTGGATGATAAAAAAACAGTATAATATAAAATTTTTAATTCCTTCAAAATTAATACATAAATTCAATGCATGCAGTTAGAATTACAAGGTTATTTTGGGGAAATGCCCAAGCATAGCAATATACACATTTTCACATATACAGTATGTGTATAAAAAATATATATACAAAATGTATGCACACACAGCTAAACACACATACACATATAAATACATACACACATGAATATACACACATGAATATATACATTAATATGTACACACATGTAATATCAATTACACTATGGATACATGTGTGCATATCTATATATATACATGAAAAGATACATGGAAAAGGTGAGTATCTTGCCTTCCAAGATATTAAAACACACTACAAAGTCACATTGCAATGATACTGGCATAGGAGTGAATGGAACAAAATACACATTCCAGAAATAGATTTGAATTATATAGGTGAATATATGACAAAGGCAATATTGTAACTTAGTGGGAAAGGATAAATTATTTGATAAAATGTGCTGACTCAGTGATCTATGCATATGGAAGAAAAAATATTAGACTCCCATCTTACATTATGTGCAAAAATAAATTCCAGGTGCAGTAAAGATCTTTTTTTCCCTGAGCAATTTAAGAGAAAGTCAATGTCTTTTTACCCATCAACACTTCAGTATGTATTTCCTAAAAACATTTGCAATACAATCAAAATCACAATCGAAATCAGGAAATTACTTTTGATAGCATATTGTTATCTTATCTATGGTATCAGAAAATCACTGATTGTTCCACTGATGTCTTATTAAGCAACAGAGGAATAGAATTTCCTTTTCTGGTTCAAGGTTCACTTCAGGATACCATGTTGCTTTTGATTGTCATGTCTTTTTAGTTTTTTTTTCATCCAGAAGAATTCCTCAGTCTTTCCTTGATTTTTATCAGGCTGACATTTTTGAGGAGGAGAGACCAGTTATTCTGTCAGCTGTCCGTCGGTTTGGTTTGCTTGCTGTAACTGAAGGCATTCTCAACCATGCTTTTGATTGACCTATTATTCTCTGAAGTTCCTTCCAAGCAGTGACCTACACACTGATTTGAGGCCTCTCAATGGCAAAATTAGATGGACCCCTGGGTCAGGGGCTTTCCTTTCAAGACCATTTGTGGACAAAAATCAGAACACCTCCTGCCATCAGCCACAGCCTATAGAAGAAAACCTATCATTTCCATATTACCTGTAAATCTTAGATTCCCTGCTCCCTTCTTAGATTTACAATGTTTATTATTTATAAACAACCAGAAAAACTTTTGCCTACTTGTTGGACATAAAGGTAATTATACCTGAGGTACCATCCTTGTCAAAACCTTGGTCAATTATGTAATCAAATTTCATACTCAGCTAAATCAGGCCCTAGTGACAAGTCTACCCAGAAAGGAAAAGTAGCTTCATAATTCTTCTCAATTCTGCTGTTTTTTCTTGAACTGGCAAGTAGGGGTTGTCTTTGTTGTAAATACTATTTTTTTTTTTTTTTTTTTTTTTTTTTTGCCAACTGGCAATATCATTTTGTTTTGCATTAACTCTTTTGGCTGCTTGCCTTCTTCTAACATCTCAAAGACTTAAGGAACCAGATCCTCAACTGGTTGAAACCGGCCATTCCTTTAATAGTTGTAATTTAATTTCACGCCTGTTTCTTTGCACAAACGCCAACATTGTAACATTTATCAAAAAGCATATAAACTGGCTGCCTGGTTTCCATAGACTTGCTAGGTGAAAAAAGCACCCCCCTAGGAAACCAAAGCTCTAGGTTTTCCCCAACTTTTAATTAGTGTGGTTAGAAATCAAGGTTTGTGATACTTCCTAGATAAGACCTTGTTTCTACTACTTTACTATCCATCTGACTTTGGGCAATTTAATTAATATCACTGTGTCTAAACTTTCTCATGTATCAAACAGCAATCATTATGTTACATATTTCACAGGTGCTCACATTAATGCGAGGAAGAAATTAAATAATGATACGTGCTGCATAGCATATATATACCAACAGTTAGTAAATGTTGACGATTGTTATAACAAGTTATTATGTCATGTTGGGGAATCATATAAATGAATGTTCCAGGTATCAACTTGTGTATAACAAACTGTGCCAAACCTACTAGTTCAAAACCTACAAAAGCCACTTTATTTATGCTCACAATTTATAAGTCAAGAACTGAGTGGATCTTGGCAAGGTGTAGGACCCTTGGTGTCACTCAGTCATTTGCAGCTCATAGCTGGGATGGTTTTGGATAGTCCAAGAAGGCTTCACTTATTTGGGGGTCCCACCTTGTCTGGTAGCTTGGGAGGGTCAGCTAAAAGATGGGTCTCAGCTTGGTCTCTCTCCTACATTAGTTCCAAGCCTTCTCAATGTGGTCTCTCCAGCAGAAGAGGCAGACTGCTTACATAGTAGCTTGGGACTCAAGAGTGAGTGTTCTAAGAATCCAAAGAAGAGCTACAAAGCTTCTTATAACATAGTTCAGAAGTCACAAAGCACCCTGCGTGCTGCATTGTTTGTTTGTTTTGTTTCAGAGGACTAGCTCAGATTCAATGTGGAAAAGTACTCCATGAATGCATGAACACTGGAAGGCATGGTTCATTGGGGGGCCATCTAGAAGACAAGCTACCACAATGAATAATAGTGTTTCTTCCAGGAGTATGCATTCATATCTGTGTGCAGACTAATGATTATGCATTAGTTGGGCATGTTTTGTTTTATTGCAAAAATGTTTGAAGAAAGGACCACAGATGTTTTATTGCAAAAATGTGTGAAGAAAGGACCACAGACTCAGCACATGGAGTGGCTTGAAATTTTCTGAGATTGTGTTTCTGGAAATGAGATTGGCTTGAGAGATCCCAGGAATGCACAGCAAGGAGCAGAGACCTTTTTAGACTCAGTATTTCCTACTGTTTCATTTCTTTTAATTGAAATTATTTGAAGATTTGGGAATATATTAACTGGTCATTGCTCCAACTACACTATGTTAAAAGCCACCTCTAAATCTCAGTGGTTTATAATAATAAACATTTATTTCCTACTTTCCTGCCTCTAAGTCAGCTGTGACTCTGCTGGCTTTAGCTGGGATCATTTGGGGTCAGCTGGATTAGGATTTGGGCTTTGGGTGGGTCCAGGTGTGTTCCACGTGTCTCCTCGTTCTGGAACTATGACAGGGTCCTGAACCTCTGATGAAATTCAGGAGGTCTAGAAGCTAAAGCAAAACACACAAGCACAAGTAAGACCTCTGTTCGTGCCATGTTTACTTATGTTCCACTAGCCAAATCAAACCACATGTGTAAGCCCCGAGTCAGTAGAACTGGGAAGCCTGTGCTACTGCAGGGGGGCCATGGGGGAAAGGGATAATTGTGAACAACTAATATTCCTTACTGTGGAGGGTCTCAGCATAGTGGAATAAGAAGTCAGTTCCCTAGACATTCACATCATGCTGAAAAGATCTGTAAGTTTCCATTTGTAAAACTCTATCTCCCACTCAGTAGAATAATAGAATATCACCTTCTGATAAAGTTTTAGGGGAACTCGGAGTTCACTCCAAAGCATTAGATTTTAATTTTGTAATATACAGAAATTACTACCATATTTTTGGACCTTCTGTTATTTATATTCATACTGCGTTTATGAAACACCAACACTATATTTTGCTATTGACAATGCATAAGAAATTGGTCGCTGCCCTGAGGAATTTATTTCAGTGCAATTCAAGCTGTTTAAATCAGTGCCAGGCTCTCAACTTTGTACAGACAGCTGTGGAGAGGAGATAAGCTTTTGAAGATGCAGCAGAAATGGTGTTTAAAGAGGGAATGAAAGCGGGAGAGATGATAGGCCAACCAAGAAAGGGAGAGTTTACCCCAACTTGCAAAACGCAAGGTGGGAGAGGAAAAAACCAACAGTTCAGTTGATGGAACAGACAAAGGTGAGACTCCAGCTCAACTTTATCCTCTGCGTTGTCAGAAATCCCAAGGAATTCAGATATCCCCTGGATTTATTCTTCGACAGACACACTGCATGAAGTTGTGACTTCAGGTTTATCACGTCTCCATCTCATATTTCTTTTGTGCTGATAACACGGAGTAGTTCCCCTTGAAGATGCTGAGTTTCTCTCAGTCCCCATGGGCAGGTTGTTAATAGAAAGACTGATACACTTCAGTGGTTTTATAACTCAAAGTAGCACTTGACCATAAGCTGAAACAGTAACTTTCAATATGTTATAATTTGAGGGTTCCCGTAGGCATCTATGCTTTCAAAATAATTTCTAGAGCTAAGCTTACCATGTGCCTGATAATCCTAAATTACTTCATGAAAAATTCTCTGCATTATATGAGCTGAAGAGAAGTAAAACTATGATGCCATATATATATATATATATATGTGTGTGTGTGTGTGTGTGTATAATTGGATGAACATATGGCGAGGGAGATTTGATAGGAAGACCCAGGCGAGTAGAAGAGTCCCTTGCCCCCATGAGGTGTCTACTCACTCTGCACTGTCCTCGCCAGCCTCTGCAGTGGGCATTTGTGTTCCATTGCCCAGAATCCATGGGCTCTTTCCAATAAGCTCCCATCACTGTCCCACATTGTGGGCAATACTTGGTGAGTCTGCAAACTGAGATGCCCTGTCCTACTACTCCTCTTCTGTGATGGTTTTTTGATGTGTCAACTTGGCCGCAGTCCCCGGTTACTAATCGAATACTAATCTAGAGTGTTGCTGGGAATATATTTCGGAGATGTTATTGAAGTACAAAGCCAGTAGAATCTTAGTAAGAAGTGTCTTCAGTAATCTGAGTGGGGCCTGCGTCAACCAGTGGCAAGAGCTTACAAGAGGAGCTGAGGCTTCCCTCGGGAAGGAAATAATTCCTAGGGTGAGCTGCAGCTTCAGACGGTGCCCGAGAGTTCCAGCCTGCCCTGCCTGATGGCCGCCACAATCATGTAAGCCAATTCTTTGCAATCAATCTCTTTATATATGTCCTATTGGCTCTGCTTCTCTAGCTGAACCCTGGTGGGTAGACCTTTCCATCACACTTTCTCACAAATGAAGCCAGAGGGATGCACCAGCAGCCCTTTGTTTCCTCTCACCAGGTCCTCTCACTCCCGCGGTAGCACCAAGGGTGAGCATGACGCTGAGTTTGGCCGGTTGGCAACCTTCCGGCTCTTTCCCTTGATGCATAAAAATGAAACAAACAAAACCCCTAGCATTCTGAATTTTTTTTTCTTTCCAGTGCAAGTGTCCTGACAAGACCCTCTAAAGGTTCCTTCTCACCTTGTTTTTGCTCTACTTCCAATCCCGCTTCCTACCTGTTGCATTCTCTCAGAAATTTTCCTTTTGCTTGGCCACAGCAAAACATGACTGGCAAGCCCACTCCTATCACTGGCAACAGGAGCAAAGAACCTCAACTGGTACAGCCCCTGAGCATTCCGACTGACAAAACTTGGACTTCTTTCAAACCTGAGCTCCCAGAATAAAGGCAAACAAACATAAACCCCTGAAGTATCCCATAATCAGACTGAATCTACTTTTTCTTTTGCTTTGAGACAGGGGGTAGGGACTCTACTAAAACGTCAGTGTTTTCTGGCAGGAGTAATACATCAAACTAGTATCATCACTTGCGTTTTAGCATAACTTAGCCTTTCCATTGAGCCAGGATGTGTGGAAACCAAAATGAACGGGGAAGATGACACGGGAACTGTGATGCGAGGGCGAACAAGAAAGCGGTTGGAACGTGAGGCAATCCACGAAGTGTGTCAAAAGACAGAACCTAACGGAGGATGGGGGTGTGGGAGTAGGTAAGATACGGGGTGAAAAAATAAGGAGGACTTGCGGGAAGGGATCTGGGCTTGCTGCTCAGATGTAGTGACCAGCCATGCTCACTCTACGTGGTAGGAAGGAGAATGGAGCCCAAAGATGCCCATATCTTAATCTCAGGGGCCTGTGAATGTGTTACCTTACAAGGCAAGGAGAAATTAGGTTGAGGATGGAATCAAGCTTGCTAATGAGCTGACCCTAATATAGGGAGGTGGCCTAAAGTAATCAAATGGTCCTTAAAAGTGGAAGAGGGAGGAAGGGGGACCAGTGTCAGGGGGACGCTATGTGAGGAAGTCTTAAGCAGCCATGAATGTGAAAGTGGGCCGTAAGCCAAGGGAGGCAATGCAGTCTCTAGAAGCTGACAAGGCGAGGAAACAGATTCTCCTCTAATTCTCCCAAAGGACTGCAGCCTGTCAACACCTTCACTGAATCCAGTGTGATCTGCAGCAGAGTTCTGACCTGCAGAACTATAAGGTAATAAATTGGTGTTGTGTTAAGCCAATAAGTTTGTGGATAATTTGTCATAGTAGTGATAGAGAACTATTGAACTCTGCAACCCATGAAGATAGTAGGAACAACAAAGAAGTTGAGCTGTAAGACCTGGAGGTGGTTTGTACACTAGGAAGGTCAGATCATTTCCCTGCTTTATCATTTCCTGGCAAGGTACTCAGTCTCTCTAAACTTTGATATTATCTCCAAAATGGGCAGACAGTACCTGCTTGCAGATGTGTTTTTTATAAATTAGAGATAATACAGGGCTTGGTTCTTAACATCTGGACTCTCTTCCTAGCTCTGACCAAGGCTGGGATTCAGGGCTGGCACCTGGTACCACCTAGGAGCAAGGAGTTTATTTCGGTGGGCTGGGAAACGCAGAACAAAGGGGGAACTGATGTGTGTAGGTTGCCAGGTCAATATGGGCTCAGGAAGAGAAGAGGTGACATGCAACCCAAAGTGACAGGGCAGCGAGGCAGTGACAGTCCAGCAATCTGGCTTGGCAGGATTGAGGGAACAGGTTCAGGAGTGAAGGTGCTGGACAGGGACCCAGGGTCAAGGATGGCAGGAGGGCTGGAATAACCACAGAGGGGTATCTACTAAGCAGTTTAGACACCGAATAGCGTGTGATAAATATAGATCAGTCATTTTTAAATCAAATTTTGAAGACTTTAGCTATGATTTCTTTGGATGCATTTTCCTCTTTCCCTTCTTTGTCCTCTCCTGTTATGCGAATGTTGACTTGTGTGTATGGTGTCCTGTACTCCTCTGAGACTCTTGATTTTTTCTCCATACTATTTTCTCTCAGTTCCTCAGATCACATCATCTCTACTGATCTGTCTTCAAGTTTGCTAATTCTTTCCTCTGCCAACTGATGTGTACTGCTGACTCCCTCCAGTGAATTGTTAATTTCGGTTTTGTGTTTTTCTATCTGGTTCTTTTTCACGATTTTTATCCTTGTATTGACCTTTATTTGAAGCAGTGTGGTCACGATACCTTTATTTCTTCAAGCATCGTTTCATTTTGTACTCTTAGCATCATTTTAATGCTGCTTTCAGGCTGGCCCTGGCTGCCGAGTTCACCTTCCAGGCCTCGTCAAAGGCAGATCTTGCTACCTGGCTTTTTTTTTTTTCCCCTGTGTATGAGTCACACTTTTTTTTTCTTTATATGTCTTATAATTTTTGGTTGAAAACTGGACATTTCAGATATGATATTGTAGCAGCTCTGGATACTGATTCCCTGCAGGAATTGTTGTTTTATTTACCTGGCTGTTTGTCTGGTGACTTGGCCTTGGTTGTACCTGCCTGGCGGAGAGGTCTGTACACAGAGCTGGATAAGGAGTGTGTGTAAGGGTGAGTCATGACTTAAATGCCAGAGACTCATTATTCTTACTAAGATTTAGTGGGTTTTCATGAATGAATGTTTCTCCATTTAATGTATTCTCTCAGGACACTTTCTAGAGACTTTAAATGATTAAAAAAATTTTTTTCCCCTCAGTTAAATTTTTATTTTGCTGGGGAGAATTTTTGCTGAGCTCCTCATTCTGCCATTCTAGACGTCCTGCCTCTCTTTTTTTTATTGTGTACTTAATTTGAAGATACCCTATCGCCCTTTAAATAGGTGGAGGCAAATTATTTCTGTGTCACCATTTTGACATTGACTTTGATAAATGAGAGTCTTTGAAATGTGCCCAACTTGGGGTTGGGATCATTGATACAAGCTTGGTTTTTCTCCCAGTGAGAGTCTCTAGTCTCAGAAGTAACAGTCTGAAAGCTGAGCTTACATCAGAAGCACAGGTTTCGATATAGTGATTAATTGTGGCACCCCGTTAGAGATCTTTGGAAAAGTCTGTCTCTAGAGTTAGGGACTTGTGGAGCTGGCCCTCCCAGAGGTATCTGTAGGCACTTAGGAGAATTGCTTCTCATGTAGCAAGAAAAAAAAAAAGATGATAAATGAGCTAACAAATTGAACCTTCAGGTTTAAAATAAAAGGCATTAAATGCTGACTACAAAAACATAGGTAAAGATCAGAGTCCAATTGTGGTTAATAGTGTATGTTAGTCAGTATGTTAGAAAAACAAAGAAGTTTTTGAAACTGTTTTGGAGCAGAGGAAGGGAGATCACTGGAGCAATTCGAGAGAATCCCTTGGGTGTCTCACTGTTCTCACTGTGTGGGAGAAGGCAGCGCCATTTCATTCTCTCCTCCAGACAGCCACCAGCAGACTTTCAGGTTTGTGAACTATTATTTTCATCTTTATAGGAACAGTGACTGTGTTGTGATAGTTATGCAGAAGGCCTCCATTCATGTTAATTGAACAAGTAAATATGAGATACAGGGGTTGAGATCCAAATATATATAAGGGACTCAAACAGCTCATAGCAAAAAACAAGTAATCTGATTTAAAAATTGGCAAATGACCTGAATACACATTTTTTTTAAAGAAGACGTATAAATGGACAAGTACATTAAAAAGGTGCTCAGCATCATTAATCATCAGGGAGATGCCAATCAAAACGATAAGGAGCTATCACCTCACACCTGTTAAGGTGGCTGTTATCAAAATGACAAGAGGTAATGTGCATTGGGAAGGATGTGGAGAACGGGAAACCCTATGCACTGTTGATGGGAATGGAAATTGGTGCCACCACTATGGAAACAGTATGGAGATTCCTCAAAAAATCAAAAATAGAACTATTATATGATCCAGCAATCTTCTTTCAGGGTATATGTTCCAAGGAAATAAAATAACTATCTTGAGAAGATATCTGTATTCCTCCATGACTGTTGCAGCATTACTCACAATAGCCATGCATGGAAACAATTTAATTATCTATCAACAGATGAGTGGATAAAGAAAATGTGGGGGGGGGGGTGTGTGTGCCTATATATATATATATAGGCACACATGTATACACATGCACAATGGAATATTATTCAGACATGAAAAAAGAAATTTCTGTTATTTGTGACAACATGAATGCAACTTAAGGGCATGGTGCTAAGTCAAAAAAGTCAAACAGGCAAAGACAAATACTGTATAATCTCACTTATATGTGAAATCTAAAAAATGTGAAAATCATTGAAACACAATAGATTAGTGATCACTAGGGGCTGGGGCATTGGGGAAGTGGGGAAATGTTGGTCAAAGGGTAAAGACTTTCAGTTATTAAGATGAATTAACTTCTAGGGATTTAGTGTACAGCATAGTGACTATAGCTAACAATAGTGTAATGCATACTTGAAAATTGCTAAAAAAAAAAGTAGATTCTAAATGTTTTCACCACACACAAATACACACACACACACACTAAATGGCAACTATGTGAGGTGACAGATGTGCCGACTAACTTTATTGTGGTAAGCATTTCACAATGTATACATATGTCAAATCATCATGTTATATACCTTAAATGACAAATAACATTGTATAAATTTGTACCTCCCATAAAGCTGGGGGGAGGGGGAAAGACCTATTCATTGCTGGATCAGTCAGTGTCCAGTGATGGAGACAGAAACCATACCAGTTAATTTAACAGAGAAAACTTAACACAAATAATTGGTTAAAGTCATGGTACCGAGTTCTCAGGTGCAGGTCCGTGCAGGATTCCATTCTTTGTCTCCTTGATCATTGATCTCCATTGTAGTGGGTTGAATAGTGTCCCCAAGAGAGTAAGTCCATGCCCTAATCCCCAGAACTTGTGAATGTGATCTTAGTTGGAAAAGGGGTCCTTGCAGATGTAATGAGGAATCTCGAAATAAGACCATGCTGGGTTGTCCAATGACAAGTGTCCCAGAGGAGAGGGCCATCTGAAGAAGAAGGCAGGGACTGGAATTGTCCAGCCACTCACCAAGGAACCCCTGATGCTACCAGAAGCTGGAAAAGATAAGGATTTGGAGAGAGGATTTAGAGAGAACATGTTTCTGCTGACAACTTGACTTCAGACTTCTGACATCCATGCGAGAGAATAAATTTCTGTTGGTATAAGCCATTAGTTTGTGGTAATTTCTCATGGCAGCCTTTGGAAGCAAATATTTACTTACATTTCATACTCCCATTGTTGGTCCTCAATCATCATTGATCCAAGCCCAAGCTTCCCTCTTAAAAGTAAGAGTGAAAACAGGAAGAGAAATGAAGTCATTGGTTGGGTTGAGAAAGATCAGAGATTAGACATGGAAGTGTATTTTTCCTTATCCTGATCTCAAATTAACTTTATGAAAACTTATAGGAGAAAATTGTTGCTGGCAACCAGCTTAAAGAAAAAGGACTCCAGATTTTATCCCCTAGTACATCAATTATCGTAGTTCTGTATCTTAAGAACCAGAAATGCAGAAGACATTTTGAGATTTGACTTCTTGCTATTTGATGTCTAAAGAAACAGCATGACTCTTGTCTGCTTCCTGTTGAGCTTCTAAAGTGTATAAATTGTGCAGATAACGGGGCATCATGGTTGAAAAGACTTGGTGAAGCCAGCATGTGTATATAAATACATATACATATGTATTTATAATCACGTGTATTAGCATATACCTATATTTTCTGGTTGTCTAGGGTCCAAAGGCTCTATGAGAAAGAACTTGAAATGTACCTTCCTTCGCAGTTCAGACAAGTAAAGATTTTCTTAACAGACATTTGAAGAGAGGTAGAAATCACACTCCAGGGAAGGACAGCTCCTAAGCAAAACAGCCAGTGGTTAGAAGGAGCTGCAGCATGCTGCCTTATACCCAGCATCGGGGTCTACAGGTCAAGGGGGAGCAGTGCTTCCAAGCAGACCTGGCATTGTGGTCCACTTGCCTACGTGCTCTCTGACGAAGGCGGATGTGTGTACAATGACAAAAATGTATCATGACACATCTAAGCTCCTCTGGGAAACCCTCTCACACCATTAGAGGTTTATAGGGGTTTGGATGGTGGCCCCCAAAAAGATATGTCCTGGAACCTATGAATTTGATGTTTTGGGGCAAAGGGGTCTTTGCAGATGCAATTAAGTTGAGGAACAGGAGATGAGGTCATTCTGGATTACCCAGATGGGCCCTGTACCCAATAACTAATGTTTTTATGAGTATCACACTTGGGAGAGACACCTGGAGAAGATAAAAGTGATGTTTGGAGTGATGCTGTGACAAGCAAGGAACAGCCGGAGCCACCAGAAGTGAAGTGGAAGGCAGGATTCTTCTGGAACGCCTTTGGAGGGAGCCTGGCCCTGCTAATTCCTTGATTCTGGACTTCTGGCCTCTAGAACTGTAAGGAAAATTTTTCCCCCTGTTGTAAGTCGCCCAGTTTGCAGTAACTTGTCACTGCAGTCCTAGAAAACAAATACAAGACTGGTTGACAAAATAAATGGCTCTGGATTAAAAGGAATCACCCAACTCAGCTATGGGATGTCTTCTAAACACAGGCCATGAGAAGGGGCGTTGACATCTCACCTGGAGACAGCAAGGGTGGAAATCCAGAGACAAATGATGATACAGCGCTGTCTGCGCTGGTGGGAAGTGTCAACACCTTCACAAGGTGTCACAAGCTAAGTGCAGTCAGTGCCTCGCTTGCTCTGCTTGGGGCAAGCCCTTGGACTGCAGACCTTGCACGTGATGGCTGCCAAGGGCATGGGTGAGCCGGTCCACGGCTGGGCTTGTCTGTTACACATGCTCCTCCCTGCAACAAACCAAGCCACACAGCAAGGGTGAAGGCGGGGCGTCCTGTGAGTTAACAAGGAGGGACAATTGATCCAAGACACGTAGGCACAAAATATTAAAGTAAACTTCCCTGGACTTACTAGATGGAGGGTCCAAAGGGACAATTTGGTCACATGTATTTTATTTAATGTTGAGGACAAATCATCACAGTGCTACATTTCCCACAACACCACAGGAATCAATTATTTCTTGCTTGCACATCTTTTGATTCTTGTTACCCTCCATGGACAGAACCCGTATCTGGGTACAGGGAACGCATTTTCCAAGGCAAAAAGCGGGAAACATCTCTGACAGTAATGTTGTGCCACTTTTGGCAGTAAACGGCAGTAAATGGCAGTAAATGGCAGGCAGGGAGATGTTGTTTGGATGACAAAATGCTAGAAATGTCAAATCATGATGAGAATGGGTGATTCAATATAATACATAAAACTGGCATCACCCCAGAAATCCCAGATGGTGGAGGCGAAGCATGAGCAGCCCTTATTTTCTCAGCTTTGGATAACCGAGACTAGAGAGAGACCAACAATGCGTTTGTTTTTACCAAAATATAATTCCAGTAAAGATGAGTGCTATTAATTAACACTCTTATTAATGAGACTCAGAGCGCTGCGGTTTTGAAATGAGAAAGCATCTAGACGGAACATGGTACCCTCACCCCTCAGGTTTTACGGATTCAGGGCAGGAGGAAGCTTGCTGAGTCTTCAAGGGCTGTAAGATCCATTTTGCGGATGTGGAAACTGAGGCAGGAGAAATTGTGCTGTCCTGGAAGAGTCACCCTAGGGATGGGTGCTGGGGGCTGGAATTGAAGCTGAATGGTTGAATTCTCATCTGCCACTCTTCTCGCCCGGCCACGCTCCCCAGGACTCTTATCTAACGCTGACTCCCTTCTGCTGACCACATCATCCTCGGATTCTTCTGTAGTTTGCGCTGCTTATCGTTGACGTCAGCCTTTTCCCAGCTGTGTATCAGAGGCACGGCTTAAACTGCTTCAGCACACAATCAGTTCTACTTGAAAGACAGGCCTGGGCAGGGAACGCAAGTCTCCAGCATTCTCAGACATCACGAGCTCTGTTCCTCGGAGTATCTCCAGCTTAAAATCAGCCCCTTTGTTACAAACTTTTATTTCTCTAGAGTAATCTAAGACTTAATTTAAATACCTTTCGGCAAAAACAACAACAACAAAAACAAACAAACAAAAACCCCAAACCCAAAACAAACCAAACAATGCTCAAAGAAGGCTTTAAATAAAAGCCTACAGGTTCTCCTCAAAAATGACTAACGCGAGGCATGAATTTTCAGACATATGGTGGCCAACAGCCTGGCGTTCATGGGGAATGTAAGATTTTGGAATCAAGAAGATGTTAATTCAAATCCCAAACCGACCACTCTGAGCTCTGGGCTACAGTTTGTGGCAGTGAACTAGGAAGCATTTTTCTCAATAGCAGGATAACCCAATGGAGTTATTGACTGTTATTTTTTTTCTGTGGGTTCATCAAGATAGAATAAGAGAGGAGAGGAGGAGGCAGCATCAGGCAGAAAAACTTGTCACTCTCACTGTGAGGCTTCCATCTTGCTCTCTCCCCTGAAACTCCTGGGTCCAATGAGAACACTAGAAAGCCTCTAAGGAGGTCGTTTCTGGCAGAAGTATCCTAGAGACACCCTTTTCTGTCTCATGATTTATACATTTTGGGAGCTCAGGGATGGCCCTGGCTCTCTTCCAATTACATACATGCTTATGGCCAGTGCTGACACCCAGTGGGTGTTTTTTTTTGTTTTAACATTTTTTATTGATTTATAATCATTTTACAATTTTGTATCAAATTCTAGTGTAGAGCACAATTTTTCAATTATACATGAACATATATATATTCATTGTCACGTTGTTTTCTCTGTGAGCTACCACAAGATCTTGTGTATATTTCCCTGTGCTACACAGTATAATCTCGTTTATCTATTCTGCAGTTTTGAAATCTCGGTCTATCCCTTCCCACCCGCTGCCTCCTTGGCAACTACAAGTTTGTATTCTGTCTATGAGTCTGTTTCTGTTACAGCGGGTGTTTTTTAAGGGGACCATGGTCATAATCCAAAGGCCTTTGGAATCCTATTGCTTCCTCTTTGGGGATTTATCACATTCTTCCCTGTTAGAGCCAGACACAGAATCTACGTCCCTGTGACCACTTCAGGAGTGTAGAGTGGGGAACCAGAACACGTTACTAAGAGGTGCTAGATTCCTGGCCAAGATTTAGCCACAAATTTATTGGGGAAAAATACAACCCCAAAGAGGTGCTTGTGGGAGGCTTACTTCCCACCATCCATAGGACCTCACCTTTTTCACCAAGCCCATTACCCTGGAAAATGGATGTAGGTGAGGGAGGGTGGCTGAAATGGCTAATAGTCCCTCTGGTTTTCCCCTCAAGTTATTCATGAATTTACATCTAGCCTGTAAAAGTCCCAGAGATTTCATTCTAGAACTCAGTTAATAGTTCCACACTTTACTTCGTCATTTATTTCAACACATTTAATGGGCACCTACTATGTGCCTGGCAGCTGTAGTGTCCCCATGGCGATGATGGCGTGTTCAGTTCCTGTCCTGTTACCCTGTATGCCTCTATAATCATTGTCACCATTTTCTTCTAACATACCCGTTTAGCTCCTTCAGATCTGACTCTTTGGTTCTCAACGCTGGGTCCCACTTCTTTGTTCAACCTGGAGGTTTCTGTCTCAGCTGGAGCCTGAATTTCCCCCGACTTAACCACTAAAGGAGTGAAATTTTTGTAACTCTCTGTGTAGAGACATGAGCCAAACACTTTAGAAATTCCTGTAATGGTGGTAGGTTTGAAATCTGTTCAGAGCAATTCAGGAATCTCCCTCTTTCCTTTCCTATAATAAAACAGATCTCAGCTTTTAAATATTTTCTAACTAATATTTCCTCTGAAATCTCCATTCCTGCTCATCAGCAGCACCAACCACCGCAGCAAAAACAACACTACAATCTAAGCTTGTTCATTAAAGATATACCAGTGTCTTCCAGTTTAAAATAGTGTCTTTTGGATAAACTGTTTCTTTCAGTTTAGGAGTCTCCATTTGGTAAACGCAGTTTCTTTTTCAGTAACAACTCAGTCTTTCAAGACTTTTTCCTGTCTCCCCTTTCTTTTTTCTTATGTCATCAAAGTGTAGGAGAAATTTTACCCAACTTCACGCTGCTGGCTGGAGGGCGGGGGGCTTGGGTCCTTTTGGGAATGTGGATGGTGTTTGGTTGAGACACAGCTCACTTAAGTTGAGTCTTTGGGCGCTGGCATCTGTCTCTGCTGCCCGGCTCCTTGCCTCGGCCCCATCAGGTGCTGTTAACACTTTTCTAACTCAAGTGCTTCATGTCCCCCATTTTTTTTTTTAATTGTAGTTAGTCAGTTACAATGTGTCAATTTCTGATGTACCCTCCTGGTTTTGGACTGTCCGGTACTCAGCTTGGATTGTAGGAACGCTTTGCCCTCCACGACTGTGATCCTTCCATAGGCACATAGGGTCTAAAATTTCCAGCTACCTCTCACATCCTTCCTACGGTCATGTGGGTGTTTCTGAATCTTCACCAGGCTATGAGTAAGCATGAGGGAAAGAGTAAGGTAGTATTTCTGGATCATAATCTAGACAATTCACCCCACGAATAATACTCCACCATCCTCACAATGTGTTGGACGTGTTGGAGGAGAAGCTGAACACCAGCTTAGCCACTCTTGGATTCTCTTTGAGCTAGGTGGGATTTTTGTTGTTGAGTTTCTGTCATCAGAAATCTATTGCCCCTCTGGGCTCATGTTCAGGGAATTAGGACACTGAGCTGCAGAGAAACAATGACTCTACCCTGGTCTTATCTTGTCGAAATTTCTTTCTATAATTAATTGTGTCCTCCTTCCAGAGACCCGTGGGATTTGTATTCTCCCTTATTCTGTGACAGAAACCGTACATCTATCAAATTCTCCCTGTTCTGTAGAGTAAAAACTCTATGCTCAGACTTCCAAGCTTTGCTCTTGTTGTGTAAAAGCCAGGCTTTGGAGTTTAGCAAAGGATTTTGTCTCTAAACAAAGCCTGGGCTTTCAAGACTCTTATCCTGCTATGGACTCAAGAAAAAAAAATTTTTTTGAAGCTTAAAGCTGAACAATGATTTCTTTTTTCTAAGCAGCATCTGACTTGCCTCAGAAATGAAAAGTCATCAAATCAGAAGCCAGAGGCAACATGATTTATGGAGATGGAAAAAAAAATCATTGTTTTAGACATCTCAAAATAGAATGCTCTTCACAAGAGCAAGGATAACGTTTCCTTTCTGAATGCCTGGTGCCTAGCCCAGCACCTACTGCCCAGCAGGCACTCAACAAATGTGTGTTGGATGAAAAAGGTAGTCTCATTAGCTTTTCCTCAGATTCCTCTCTAGATCACCCCACTGGGTACCCCAGTTCATGTGCAATCACTCTGAGGGTGTATATGAATGAATGAAGTGTGTGGGTACTGGACCTGGTTGACATGTCTCCCCCATTTACTCAGTCCCATCCAAGCCCATGTGTTAGACTGCTGTCACCTTACTCCTCACACAATAATTCTTCACGTGTGGTATCTGGAAAAGCAGTAACAGCGTCTCCTGAGTACTTGTAATAAATGCAAGTTTTTATGCCTATCCTAGACCTGCTCAATCAAGAACTCTGAAGTAGGTCCAGCAATTCAGGTTTAAATAAGCCCTGTAGGTGACTCTGGTGTGTGCTAGAATTTGGGGACCACCTCTCTAATACCTCCATCTGGCTCAGCCTCCCCTATGGATGCAGGACGGGATTTATTATGGCCTCTGTTGAGCCAGCATGGGAGGAGCCTCAGCCTCTCCCATATCTAGGTTCTGTTGGATCAGATGCTCAGAGATTCTGGCTTCCCGGAAAGACTGGATAACACAACCCAAAACTGATCAGGAGGTTAATGCCTTGTGCAGATATGTTGAGGGGATGATGAGTGTCTATGTGAAAAGTCAAGTCAAGGAGCTTGCAGTTGAGACAACTTTAAGACTGTACCAGGGTGAACATGGGACTGAGACCAGCATCAGTGTTCAGACCTCAGTAAGACATTATTCTGTATTGCAGACTGTCTCTCTGCTCTCCCACCCTGGATGACCAGAGTCTTACTGTTTTTGTTAGTTAAGTCAATAAAACTCTGAAATACATCATTAACATCTTAAATCAAGAGTTTCTAAAGACAATAAGAAGACTTTGAGTAATTAAACTTCTATGAAGAATGTATGAGGTAAAATTCACCTAGCACGTCAAGTATGCATGATTATAAACTATGCACAACAAAATCTTCCATGTGGATTGTAATTCTGATGTTACATTTTTAGTGCATTTTCAACAGAGAACCGGCGAAAACCTTAGGGAAATATCTCTGTCCTGCTATTTTTCTCTTGTTCTGGTTTTTTGTCATTCAATGAGTTTATTCTAAGTCCCATCTGTTCCAAGTCCCAAGATGTCTGTGTTTGAATAGTTGCCTTCCTCATCTTAATTGCAGAGACGTTTCAGCTCTTTGTCGGTAGTGTTCAAAGTTCATATGGATAATATGGCAACTTCATTAACTATATGTGCATAGCTTCCTCCTCTGATTAATACCTACTATAAATTTCACTTCAGTTCTGGAATCTAATGAAGTTTGCTTTCTTAGGAACTGCATATCTGTTCCTCTGAGGACTTTCCTCTCTGAGGGTTTTAATCATAGCTTGTTCCCTCTCTCTGTTCTAAATGCTTGCAAGTCTGAAATCCGTTCCTCTGCCTTGAAAAACAGTGGCTTTTCCTTCGATGGAAAAACATTTTTCCAATAGGATACGATTTATGAAAGGGCTTCTCTCTGCTCCCTGCTGCATAGAAATTACTTCTTGATAATTCTCAGGTTATTGTCAAATATTTCCACCTCGTGTATCCATATACAGTATTTTTGTTTAACTCTTCTTATGCATAATTATGCAAAATAACTAATTTCATTAGTCATATTGAAAGATAGCTCCTGAAAACAGAACTGTAAAGATGATTAAGGGCCTTTAGAGGGAGGAAATATGAAGCAGTAGGTTTGGGTAGCCAGCCCAAGAGTCATTGTGCACTTGCCAAGAAGATCAAGGTCCGGGTGAAGATGGAACGGCATGGATGTGATGGACTTTGAGTGCCGGGTTTAATAAACCCAGTTAGTAAAACCGTGATTCCCTAAGACCTGAGACCAAGACGTGGGAGGTCAGCTGGCCTGGTGGAAGATGCAAAGACTCACTGCAGGTCACAGCAACAGAGCTGGTGCTTGTGGAGCAAGACGTTAAGAAAAGCCAAGAAGAGAACAGTCAGGTAGGAGAGCCAACTGAGCAGAGACCAAAGTGAGAATTCAGAATTCGTTCATGTTATCACAAACCCCTTCAAAACCCTTTGATGCTACCTCATTACCAAATACAGGGTTCTCAAACTTTGGAAAACTCACTGTTGTTACAAATTCCTAGTCTGTGCCACAGAGATTCTGATTCCGTATTTGTAGGGTCAGGGCTCACACAGCTCAGCTTTATCTAACTTAAGTGATTTCCCCATATTTTCAGAAACACCGAACTTCAGGGTAAAGTCCAAATTCCTGACCGTAAAAATGAGTGTCCTCTAAGATTTCTCAAGGTTGTTTAAGTATTTCTTCTTTTCTCTGAAGCAATTCTTAATATCATTGAGATTGAACCCTTCCTTTTATATAGCAGTGCAATCCACAACATTATTATAGAGCTTTAGGAACATAAGAACAGCTGCTCGATTACATTCTGCCCTCTTCTAGAAGAGGGCGAGCAACTTAAAGATAAAGACTAGCACTTGCTTCTGATTTCCCAGTGCTTGGCACAGTGCTTAGTGTAGAGCAACTGCTCAAAAACGAGTTCTATCGTATCTATTCATGCAGCCAAGTGAAAGTTATTTCCATCTCTTTGGGGGAACAGATACCGCTAACTAATATGAAAAGATACATCTCCCTTCTCCCCAGCAAATCCACCAAATTGTGGTGTATTACCACCATTGTGTCCCTTTCTTGCGATGTTGATGTCATCTGGCTTTGGATTTAGGGTAATCTTGGCCTCATAAATTGAATTGGGGATGTAATTTTCTCTATTTTCCGAGTATTTGTTTTGGATTGGTATGAATTTTTACTTAAATGTTTGTTAGAATTCACCAGTGAAGTCATCTGGGCCTTGATTTTTTTTTTTTTTAATGTGTGTGACAATATTTTTCATTACTAATATCTTAACATATAGGTCTATTCAAATATTCTATTTCTTCTGAGTCAGTTTTAGTAATTTATGTCTTTTTAGAAGTTTCTCCACTTCATCTAAGCTGTTCAATATGTTGTTATAAAGCTTTTCATGGTATTTCCATTTAATCCTTTAAATTTCTCTGTGTTCTATAGTGATTTTTTTTAATTCCTAATTTGTATCACCTCATTTTCTTGGTCAGTTTAAGTAAAATTTTACCAATTATTCATTTCAAAGAACTAAATTTTGGTTTCATTGATTTTCTTTATTATTTTCTATTTTGTATCTTACTGATTTATGTTCTGATCTTCATTTTTTTATCCTGGCTTTGATTTTTCTTTCCTTTTTTCTAGCTTCTTAAGAAGCACATCCAGATTATATTCTTCTATTTTAATATAAGTGTTTAAAAATACAACATTACCTCTAAACACTGATTTAACTGCCTCTCATAAATGTTAATATGGCTTGTTTTTATTCAGTTGCATTTATATTTAGCCTGCTATTTTTAAATTTCCCTTTTGATTTCTTCTTCAATCTATTAGTAATTTATAATTATGGTTTTTAATTTCCAAATAATTGAGGATTTCCCAGATTTCTTTCATTGTATTCATAATTTTATTCCATTGTATTGGGAGAACATTATTTGCATGATTTAAATCCTCTTACAAACATTGCGATTTGTTTTATTACCAAGTGTGTGGTCTACCCTAAAGAATATTCTACTCTTGAAAATAGTATGCAGTATAAATTCTGCTGTGTTGGTGGAGGGTTCTCTGCATGTCGGTTAGGTCAAGTTTGTTGATGGTGGTACTCAAGTCTATAGTCTCACTGATTTTCTGTCTAGTAGTTCAGAGTAGGTTTTTATTGAGTTGTAGCTCCAGAAATTTCATTCAGACTCTTTTTCCATAAGAAACCAGATATTTATGATGATTTAGGAAATAAACTAATAGAAAAAGAAAGAAATCTTTCACATTACTTTGTTAAAAGTTAGCTACACCTCACATAAAATTACAAATGGATAAAATAGTTTTTAAAGGAATAATTTTAACCTGCTTTTGTTACTAAGAGCAACAAGATCATTTTTTGGCTTTATGTGACATGGAATCCTAGCATATTACCCCATGCAGTGTGTTCCCTGTTGTTTCTCTATGTGTGTGAACGTGACTGACGTTCTAAAAACCAAAGAGAACCAAATAGGAAAGAGAAACTCCAGTCCAAGAACGTATTGCTCAGGACTGTGCCTTCCTTTTTTATTTTATTTTATTTTATTTTATTATTTTATTTTATTTTATTTTATTTCCCATGGTGCATAGAACTTCCCTTGGGGCAAAGTAGGTATTCACTATACAGGAGCTTACTGCAAGACTGACGTCCTGGAAGCAGTTCAATATAAAAAGCAATCATTTCTGTGACTACATGGAATTCTAGCCTTGCTCAACTTTTCTGACAATTACTGATGCTGAAGGACATGCTAACTGAATGCACAAGCATGCTGAGTGGCCAGGACCCTCTATAGCTTGTGTAATGCAAAGGCTTCTTGTAAGGGTTTCTGTATAATGATTGGGTTTTAGTGGAAATGACTCATCCATCCTTAATCAGGGTAAAGGATAGCCTCAAAGTGGTAATTGCTGAAGATACAAAACGCAACTAGCAAATTATACAAAGAATCTCATTTTACATACACTAGAATGCTGGCAAGTAGCTTAGAAATATGGAAAATTTTGAGCTGAAATGGTCTTTATAAAGTACTTATTCCAACTCCTTTTTTTTTTTTTTATTACTGGTGAGGAAACTGTAGCTCAGAACATGTTTTTTCTTCCCTAAAGTTGTTCTCAGAGTTGGTTCACTTCATTAATTTTACTGGTCAGCTGGCAGTCCTTCCAAACTGATCAAGGGGATAGACTTAGCCACAACACAGACTTATTTCTGAATTGGTGCTTCCATACATGTAGAAAAACCCATCATCCTTCATTAAAACAACAGAGGAAAAAAAAGAATAAACTTTGAAGGGCTCATGTTATCTGCTTTTAGAATATTTGCCTATAAAATACCCAATACATTTAATTGGTTCAATTCACATAATTTCACAGGAAGAGGACCTAGATGTCTTGAGAATGGTACTAACACTTTAAAAGAGAGATGAAGAAATAATGGAGTTATCAGTAATCACACCATAAACAGATCTTAAGCAGTATAAAGCTATTTTCATTTTTGTTCCTTTGTGGATCCACACCCCAAACTCAACAAAAGTATGATCCTACTGTATACGTTTGGATATAATGATATCCTGAAAGGAAATTCACTCTTTCTCAGTGAGAGATTATAGGACAGTTTTAAACCAACTGTATTTATTCATTCAATGAACATTTAATGCCCAGCACATGCCAATCGCTGTCTGATGCACATGGTATCCGATAGTAAAGAAAACATATAACTATCTCTGTTTGCATAGAAATATAAACTCTGATCATTACAGCAGTATAATATGCAATTCACTTAGTTGTATATGCATATTTAATATTATACACATTAATAACAATTTTGAATATTCCTCTTTTCTCATCTCACATTTCAAAAACCATTTTATTCAAACTTGTACGTGCAATTTTAAAAGCAATTTTAAAAATCAAAAAATCATGACATTCATCAGTTTTACAGATTAAGAATATGGTTTTCAGAATGTTTTTACATCCCCATGACATTTATTTTATAACTGGAACTTTGTACTTCTTGACCACCTTTACCCGTTTCACCCTCCCTCCCCACAGCAGTCACCATTCTGTTTTCCGTATCTCTGAGTTTGGTTTCATTTTGTTTTGTTTTTTAGATTCCACATATAAGTGAAATAATATGGTATTTGTCTTTCTCTGACTTATTTTGCTTAGCATAATTCCCTTAAGTCCATTCATACTGTCATAAAAGGCAAGATTTAGTTATTTTTATAACTGAGTAGTATTCCTTTGTGTGTGTGTGTGTGTGTGTGTGTGTGTGTATGCAACTTCTTCTTTATCCATTCATCTATTGATGGACACTTAGGTTGTTGCCATGTTTTGACAATTGTAAATAATGCTGTGGTAAACATATGCGTACAGATATCTTTTTGGGTTAGTATTTTCATTTTCTTCAGATAAATATCCAGAAGTGGAATTGCTGGATCATATGATAGTTCCTTTTTCAATTTTTTTAGGAAACCCCATACCATTTTCCATGGTGGCTGCACCAAACTACATTTCCACCAATAGTGTGCTAGGGTTCCCTTTTCTCCACATCTTGCCAACATTTGTTATTTCTTGTTTTTTTGATAATAGCCATTCTGACAGGTATGATGTAACATCTCATTGTGTTTTGATTTGCATTTCCCTTATGATTAGTGATGTTGAGCATCTTTTCATGCGCCTGATGGCCATCTATATTTTTTCTTTGGAAAATTTTCTATTCAGATCTTCTGTCCATTTTTAATTTTATTGTTTATAGGATTTTTTTTTTACTATTGAGTTTTTCAAATTCTTTATATATTTTTAGATATTAATTCCTTATCAGATATATGATTTGCAAATATTTTCTCCCACTCAGTGGGTTTTCTTTTCATTTTGTTGATGGTTTCCTTTGCTGTGCAAAAGCTTTTGAGTTTTATGTAGTCCCACTTGTTTATTTTTGCTTTGTTGCCTTTGCTTTTGGAGTCACATCTAAAAATTCATTGTCAAGACTGATGTCAAGTAGCTTATAGTTTATGTTTTCTTCCAGGAGTTTTATGGTTTTAGATCTTACAGTCAAGTCCTTAATCCATTTTGAGTTGATTTTTGTGCATGCTGTGAAACAGTGATCTAGTTTTATTCCTTTGCATGTGGCTGTCAAGTTTTCCCAGCACTATTTATTAATGGGCCATCCTTTACCCACCATATAGTTTTTCCTCCTTTGTCATAAATTAATTGACCACCTATGGGTGGGTTTATTTGTGGGTTCTTTATTCTGTTCCACTGATCTATGTGTCTGTTTTTATGCTAATACCATACTGTTTAGATTTCTATAGCTTTATAGTATAGTTTGAAATCAAGGAGGGTGGTGCCTTCAGATTTGTTCTTCTTTCTCAATATTGTTTTAGTTATTTGATGTCTTTCTTTGATTCTATACAAATTTTAAGATTGTCTTCTTCTGTAAAAAAATTAGAATTTAATAGGAATTGCATTAAATCTATGTATTCTTTCAGTAATATGGATACTTTAACAGTATTAAATCTTCAAGTCCATGAGCACAGAATATCTTCCATTTCATTATATCCTCTTCAATTTCTTGTATCAATGACTTATAGTGTGTAGGTCTCTCACTTCGGTTGAATTTATTCCTGGGTATTTGATGCAATTGTAAATGGGATTGTTTTCTTAAACTGTCTTTCTGATAGTTAGTTGTTAGTGTACAGAAATGCAATTGACTTCTGTATATTGATTTTGTACACTGCCACTTTACTGAATTTGCTTATTAGTTCTAGCAGTTTTTTGGTGACATCTTTTAGAGTTTTCTGTATATAAAATTATGTCACCTGCAAATAGTGAATGTTTAACTTCTTCCTTTCCAATTTGGATGCCTTAGTTTCTTTTTCTTGTTTAACTTCTCTGGCAAGAATTACAATAAACAAAAGTGGGTGAAGGGGGCGTCCTTGTTTTGTTTCTGAACTTGGAGGAAATGCTTTCAGCTTTTCACCATTAGGATGATGTTAGCTGTGGGTCTGTCATATGTGGCCTTTATTATGTTGAGGTGTAGTCTCTCTACACCCAGCTGCTTTGCTGAGAGGGTTTTGTTTTGTTTGTTTTTTTTACCATAAAGGGCTGTTGAATTTTGTCAAATATTTTCCTGCATCTATTGAGATGATTATATGATTTTTATCCTTCATTTTGTTAATGTGTTGTATGAGGTTGATTGATTTGCATATGTTGAACAACCTTTACATCCCGGGAGTTAATCCCACTTGATTATGGTGTATGATGATTTTAATATATTGTTGAATTTGATTTGCCAATATTTTGTTGAGGATTTTTGCATCTGTGTTCATCAAAGATATTGGCCTGTAATTTCCTTTTTTTTTTTTTTTCTTTTTTTGTGTGTCCTTATTTGGTTTTGGTATCAGGGTTATGTTGGCCTTGTAAAATTTGACTGGAAACATTCATTCCTCTTCAATTTTTTGGAAGATTTTGAGAAGGATAGGTATTAAATCTTTGACTGTTTGGTAGAACTCACCAATGAAGCTGTCTGGTCCTGGACTTTTGTTTGTTGAAAGGTTTATGATTATTGACTCAATTTCCTTACTAGTAATTTATCCATTTAGATTTTTTATTTTTTCCAATTGTCTTGGATGATTGTATGATTCTAAGAGTATATCCATTTTTTTTCTAGGTTGTCCAATTTGTTGGCATATAATTGTTTGTAGTAATCTCTTATTATCCTTTGTATTTCTGTGGTATCATTTGTAATTTCTCTTTCAGTTCTGATTTTTATTTGAGACCTCATTCTTTTTTTCCTTGGCAAGTCTAGCTAACAGTTTGTCAATTCTGTTTATCTTTTCCAAGAACCAGCTCTCAGTTTCATTGATATCCATTTTTTATTCTCTATGTTATTTATTTCTGCTCTGAGTTTTATTATTTCCTTCCTTCTGTTAAAACTGTTGGCTTTGTTCTTCTTTTTCTAGTTTATTTTGGTGTAAAGTTAGATTGTTTGTTTACTTGAGATGTTCTTTTTTCTTGAGGTAGACCAGTATGCTATGAATTTAACTTAAAACTGCTTTTGCTGCATCTCATAAATTTTGGTAATGTCATATTTCCATTTTTATTTGTCTCTAGGTATTTTAAAAATTCTCCTTTGATTTCTTTGTTCACCCAATGGTTGTTCAGTAGCATTTTGTTTAATCTCTGCATATTGTGATTTTTTTCAGTTTTCTTCTTCTAGTTAATTTCAAGTTTCATACCATTGTGTTCAGAAAAAGATGTTTGATATGATTTCAACCTTCTTAAATTTATTGAGACTTGTTTCGTGGCCTAACATGTGATCTATCCTGGAGAATGTTCCATGTTCACTGGAAAAGAATGCATGTTCTGCTGCTTTTGGATGGAGTGCTCTCTCTATATCTATAAAATATATCTGATCTAATGTGTTGCTTAATGCCAATGTTTCCTTGTTGATTTTCTGTCTGCATGATCTATCCGTTGATGTAAGGAGTGTTAAAGTCTTCTACTAGTGTTGTATTTCTGCCTTTTGGTCTGTTAATATTTGCTTTATGTATGTTGGTGCACTTATGTTAGGTGCATATATATTTGTAAATATTGTATCTTCTTGTTGGATTTACCCCATTATCATTATTTAATACATTTCTTTGTCTTTAATTGCAGTTTTTGTTTTAAAGTCTATCTTGTCTGATATTGGTATTGTTACTTCAGCTTTCTTTTTGTTTCCAGTTGCATGGGATATCTTTTCCCCTTCCTTCACTTTCAGCCTGTATGTGTCCTTACATCTGAAGTGAGTCTCTTGTTGGCAACATATACATGGCCTTGTTTTTTGTATCCATTCAGCCACTCTATGTTTTTGATTGGAAAATTCAGTCCATTCACAGTAAAAGTAATTATTGATAGGTATGGACCTACTGCCATTTTGTTAATAGTTCTATGGCTATTTTTTTATAGTTCCTCTCTTTTCTTTCTTCTTTTATTCCCTTGTGGTTTGATAACTTTCTTTGGTGTTATGTTTAGGTTCCTTTCTCTTTTTCTTTTGTGTGTCTATCATTGGCTTTTGCTTTGTGGTTACTGTGAGGTTCACATAAAACAATCTATTTTAAGTTGATAGCAACTTAAATTTGAAGTCATTCCAAAATGCTTCATTTTTACTCACCCTCCATGTTATATGATTTTGCTGTCACATTTTATATTTTTTATTTTATGTATTCCTTAACTAATTATTGTAGTTTTAGTTAATTTTACTACTATTGTCTTTTAATTTTCATACTCAATTTATAAGTGATTGATTCACTACCTTCACTATATATTTACCTTTATCAGTGAGGTATTTTATTTTTGTATGCTTTCTTGTCATTAATTAGTACTTTTTTCCCAACATAAAGAAGTCCCTTTAACATTTCTTGCAAGGCCAGTTTAGTGATGATAAACTCCTTTAACTTTTGCTTATCTGGAAAACTATCTCTCTTTTAATTCTGAATGATAACCTCACCAGGTAGAGTATTCTTGGTTGGAAGTTTTTTCCTTTCAGCACTGAATATACCCTTCCACCTTCTGAACTGAAAGGTTTCTGCTAAAAGAAGGAAACATAATGTTTCCCTTGCATGTAACAAGTTGTTTTTCCTCGCTGCTTTTAACGTTCTCTCTTTAACTTTGGACATTGTACTTATAATGTGTCTTGATGTGGAACTCTTTGGGTTCATCATTTTTGGAACTCTGGGCTTCCTTGATCTGGTTGTCTGTTTTCTTCTCCACATTAAGAAAACTTCAGCCATTATTTCTTCAAATAAGTTTTCTGCCCCTTTCTCTCTCTTCTCCTTCTGGGATCCTTATAATGCAAAGTAATTCTGCTTGGTGTTGTTCCACAAGTTCTTTAAGCTAGCATCACTTTTTAAAAACTCTTTTTTTCTTTTTGCTGTTCTGTTTGGGTGAGTTCCATTGCCCTGTCTTCCAGATCGCTGATCTCTTCTTCTGCTTCATTTAGTATGCTGTTGAGCCCCTCTTGTGTATTTTTCAGGTCAGTTATTGTATTCTTCAGCTCTGTGATGTCTTACATTTTCTTATATTTTCTGTCTCTTTGTTGAAGTGTTCACCTGTCCTTTCCCACATTTGGTGAGCAACTTTATGACCATTCCTTTGAATTTCTAATCTGGTTAATTACTATCTTTATTTCATTAAAGTTTTTTCCTGTGTTTTTTAAATTTCATCCTTTTGTTTGGAACTTATTCCTCTGTTTCCTCATTTTGCCTGACTCTCTGTTTCTAGGCATTAAGCAGAGCAGCTACCTCTCTCAGTCTTAAAGAAGTGGCCTTGTGTGGGAGATGATCCTTATAATTCAGCCTTGCCCAGGCTCTTGGTTGTCTCTCAAATGTTTGTGATTGTCTAAGCAGCCTGATTGATTCGTGGTAGGTCCCAGTTGTTGAGGTTGTGCTAACACCTGCCTGTTCCAAAGAAAGAGATCTCAGTCAGCATCTAGTCTCAGGCTTATGGGAAGCCAGCTCCTGAGGCAGTATCTTTAAAGTATGAACATATGTATAGTCCTGTGGGGCCACCATTGTAATTCCCACTGGTCTCCAGAGCAGGAGATCTGGAAGTGTCCCCTGGATGACAGTTGTATACAACCTGGGGCTCTAAACAAGTGTACAAGCCCTGTCCTGGGAGGTATCATCTAGCTGCCATGAGACTGAAGGGGTGTGAAGGGAGGTGTCTCCCTGCTTACAGTCCCTGGGAGCATCTCCATAGCCTCTAAACATGTGGCAAGCCTGAAGCCTGTCCCTCAATCTGAAGCTCCAGGACAAGTAAATAGACCTTTTTCACAGGAAGACTTGGGTGTGTTCCAGTCTGCTCTCTGTCCAGTGTCCTGGGCTGGTGCCCTGCTGAGAACTACCTTTTCAATTGTTGCAATCCTGTAGAGCCCCCAAACTGAAGCTCCTTTAGCCAGCAGGGCCAAGTGATCAAAGGCATGCCCTGTGTGTATTGCACATGTCCCCTTGCCTTAGTGAGGCAGCTGGGGCACACCTGCCGGTGCTATCAAGGCAGTGGGAACATGCCTTGACTGCACACACCCGCCAGCTACAGCACACAGATTCTGGGAGCATAAGCCAGCTTTAGCAAGGGACAAGGAGAATGCTGTGACCTCTTGTGCTTGCTGGCCCCAGCGATACAGTGGTTGAGTGCCCTGACGGCCTGTCCCCACTGGCCTTAGCAAGGCAGAGAGAGTGTGTTATGTCCATGTATACCTGCCCACGCTGGCAGGTAGAGGGAGAGTATAATAATGTCATCCTCCAGTGCTTCTGTCCCCTGCCCCTCCAGCAGATGCTCTAAGATTAGCAAATGAGTCTTCTTCACCTAGACCAGGCACTTTTCAAACTGCTGCTTTTGCGCTGGGTCCTGCAGTGACTGAGTGCACAGCAAGCTCTTTAGAAGAAGAATCTTAGTTCCCTACAGCACTCTGGGCCCCTTGGACATAAGCCCCAGAGTTTTCTAAGCCAGACATAAGGGGGGCCTGTAATGATACAATTGAACTTATTTATAAAACAGAAGGTGACTCACAGACATAGAAAACAAACTTACGATTGCCAAAGGGGAAGGCAGGGAGGGATAAATTAGGAGTTTGGGATTAGCACACACAAACTACTATGTATAAAATAGATAAACAGCAAGATCCTACTGCACAGTACAGGGCATTATATTCAATACCTTGTAATAACCTATAATGGAAAAGAATTTGAAAAAGAATATATATATGTATAACTGAATCGCTATGCTGTACACCAATAAAAAGCGTAGCCATCTCTCTGGAGCAGATCTCAAGAGTTGGGGTGCCTGCCGTGGGGCACAAAGCCCTTGATCCTCTGGGAGAAGCCCAAACGTCGGGTGGGGTTTTGGTGAGAACGCATCTCTGTCTCTCCTGTCCATCTTGATGTGGTCCTTTCATCCTTCCTTCTGCAGGAGCAGCTCAGCCTCTTTTCAGTTCTTTCTCTGAGGACGTGGTTCCATGTGCAGCTGAAGATTTTGTGTGCCCATGGAAGGAGGGGAGTTCAGGGTCCTTCTGTGCCATCATCTCGGACTGCTCCCTGGTTTTCACTTTCATTTAAATTGAGATCATAATGCTATGTGACAAGAACCCATCTGTATAAGAGTATCATTATTATTTACCCATTCTTACTGTTATACACGGTTTCCACATAGTAACTGCTCATTGTTATAATGCCTTTTTAAGGCATTCTTGGAAGACTTCTTTACAATTATATCCAACGATGCAGTGGTGATGTCATAATACTAATTACTAAATGTATGCTAAATTTTAAGATCTGTTTTTACTGACTCTGTCAAGTGACCTCGAAAAACATTAAAATTACCATCGATTGGTGTGATTTTATGGCAATGTATTTTCTCCAGTTTTGTTCTTTATAAATAAAACAATTGAAAAGGTTTGCCCAGATATTATTACAACTTCATAGAGACTTTGCTAAGGGAGAATTTTTGAGGTAAAATAATTCCCTCTGTGTTTAGGTAGAAATCTCCATCATTATAATTGTACCTTTTCTGTGAATTTTCTGTTTCTCACATGCTCTTTCTTTGGAACCCTTTTTACAAAGGAGATTTTACAAACATAATGGCTTGTTGGTTTCTGTACCTTCATAATAATTCCACTTTCGTCATAGAGAAGTTCAGGGCTGTCTTCATCAGTGCCTAGGTCCAATCATGGCTTACATTTGGAGAGCTGGAGGGATTTGTAACTCACTAGGCTTCCTTGTGCGTTTGGCAGAGAGATGGCCAGAGTTAACAACAGCCACGCAGCAGAATGAGGACGTGGCCGATGTGCAGGTGCTGGAGACAGTGTTTTCAGTGTAGAGCTGGCATAAGGTTGTTCCATCAACAGATGTTCACTGAACATCTACTGGGTATGACACAATTTCTGAGCACCCTAGCCTAGTGTTCTGAGCCGAATTCGCTGCCCTTCATGCTCCTCAGCGTTGGCATGAGCTCTTTCCAACATTTTTTTCAGGATGTTAAAGCCTGTAAGCTAAGTGTCCATCATAATGATAGGTTGTCCCAGGACTCAGCACCAAAGCCAGAGTATGAATGAAATTTTTTTTTTTTGCAAACCATCAATATGATGATTTACCCATTATGTGTGATGAAATTAGTCTTCAAACGGCTATTCTTTTTGACAGGTGACTTTGCTTGCTTAACATATGGTTATAGGAAAAATCCCATGATCAACACTGTCAAAACCAAACAGCATTAAATGTCTATGATTTGGAACACTCTAAAGGTGATTAATTTGGGAAGCGATTGGGGGAGTTGCTTTTAAAAATGTATGCCTTCTGTTTTATCTCGATACACTGGTGAATCGTAAATACCCATTGTCAGAATAGATTGTCTTGTTGCTGAAATGTTTTTAAATCTTGCCCTTCTGCAGTAACATTTTGGCATATATTTTCTTCCATAAATATATGTTGCTTCATGCACAAAAACATACAATTCTATTTTTCATATAGCTGTTAATAGTCTATTTTTAGAATTATGCAGATTTAGGCACATAATACAAAGTAACCTTTTTTTTTTCTTCATAGAACTGGTAAATTGTTTCATAATTTATCCCTGCTAAAGTAACTCCTTCTCAACTGAGAACCTATTTTCAAGGCTTCTTGTGAAAGTAAAGTTATACGTCAGAACGGTTTGCACAAATTAGATTTGTTTGTTCTGCATGTTTTGAATTATGTTAGAAATAATCTTATATTATTCTCTCATAGCCTCTTGTTATAGAATACAAAATAATGCCGTAATTCAGCAGAGCACTAAAAAGTGACTGTAAGCCCCCCATATAGTACATGACAACTTCTTTGCATATCAGTTTGCTAAAAAGGCTAAACAAAAGGAAAGATTTAGGATTACAAGATATACAATAAAAAATTATACTTCTTAGAGGGGTGATATCAACAGATGGAGATTAAACAGCAGAGAAATGAGTGCCAAGTGAGCACCCCCAAATTATATCTGCTCAACAGCAATTCCCTCAGGGTCCTGAATGACCCTCTGGTTAGTTTCGTGTTTGTTTTCTAAACTCACAGCTGGTGTCAAGATGGCCAGGCTTAAACAAAACCTTTGCCAGCACCCTAGCTGCCTGAGGACAAGGTCAGGGTTCTGTGGCTTTGACCATTGGGCCCCCATTGGCTTCTTCGATGTGGTAATAGAGTCAGACAGCTGTGCGTTCAAATCTTGTGTCCTGCCCTGACACTGCGATCAGAAACGTCTCTTTCCTCTGAACTTTCATAACAACGGTGCTTGTGTTTCTGTCGCAGTGGTAATAACATCTTACCCTGCATTAAGGTATTCCAGGTCACATCTTGTTTCTCCCACTAGGCTGCATATGCCTTGAAGGGTGAGGACTGTGCCTTGTTTATTGCTGAGACTCCCAGTACCGTTTAGTCTAGAACTTTCCACACGGTATGTACTCAATACATATAGACTGAAGAAACTAAGAAATAAAGGTGCCTTTTGAGAATTAAACAACAAGAAGAACAAAATTCCAAAATCAGCCGAACAGAGGAAAATCACAATTTTATGCAGAGTAAGTTACAGAAAGGTATTGCTTTAAGAAATGCTGGTCAATTTGCAGCAACATGGGTGGACCTAGAGATGATCACACTAAGTGAAGTACGTCAGACAGAGAAAGACAAATGACGTACAATATCATTTATACGTAGACTCTAAAAAATGATACAAATGAACTTATTTACAAAACAGAAAAAGAGTCACATAGAAAGCAAACTTATGGTTACCAGGGAAGAAAAGAGGTTGGGAGGGATAAATTAGGAGTTTGAGATTAGCAGATACAAACTGTTTTATACAGAATAGATAAACAACAAGGTCCTACTGTATAGTACAGGGAACTCTTCAGTAACTTTTAATAAGCTATAATAAAAAAGAATATGAAAAGAATATATATAAATGAATCACTACGCTGTACACCAGAGACTAACGCAACATTGTCAATCAACCATACTTCAATTTAAAAAATTTTAAAAATAAAATAGAATTAAAAAAGTAAGAAATGCTGGCCAGATCATATTTAGTTCTACCGTGACTGCCTAGGCGTGGGGGGCAGCAACACAACCCGGTAAGACCGTCCTTCCTCCTAGGCCTTTTCTTTTTTTTTTTAACCAACCCCATTCATTGCCTCCACACTATCCAAGCAAGCTATTGTCTGATGCTTTGGGAAACTAGTGACTAGGCCACCACTTCCTTCATGCCTGATGGGGACAATCAGCGAGGCCTCCGCTGCTCAAAGTGTGGGTCTTCGTCAGTGGCTTCTGCATCCCCTGGGAGCTCACTGTAAATGCAAGTTTTCAGGTGTGATCACAGAGCTACTGAATCAGAATCTGCATTTTAACAAGAATTTAACACCTGGAGAGGTGATCAGCTTGTGTATTCAAGTTTGAGAAGTACTGACCTCAGACATTTGTCCAAAATACTAAGTTTGAGGTCCTCTCCCGTGGATTCTGATGCTCTAGAGGGTTTCTGCAAATCCATATTTTTAGCACCTGTGATTTTTTTTTTTAATCATAAAGCAAATTTACAAAGTACCAAACTCTTTCAATCAGGGACAGAATGTTTTAAATGATGACCTAAAACGTTTATGCATCCTTGAGCACTCCCAGGTGTTCTACTGGTAGAAGAGGAGGAGGTAAGAAAAGGAACAAGTGTCTGCCATTGGACTCTTGGGTCCATATGGATCTCTACAGTCGGGGTCTTCCATATTTCTGAAGAGCGCACTTGGGCTTAGGGGATAAACATTTTTAAAAAAAATTTAGCTCTTTCTGATGGAAATATTCTAACACTGCATTTTATGTTTCCTTACTTTGGCAATATAATTCATTCCTTAAGGAAGATATTATCAGGTTGATGTGTATATTTATGCTATAATGTTATAAAACAGAGCATCTTGGGGCATCTCTGGTGTGTACTGATGGCCACTCACAAGGAATAATCCACATGGATAGAAAATACATGTATCTGATGCATGTGTATATAACTTAATATATGTGTTTATACTCACAAACAAAAATTCACGTGTACACTTTGACACATGTGTGAAGGCGTATCAATAGAAAACACAACACGGTTTTCTAAAGTGATTGTTTTATCCAAAGCCTTGGAGGAAGGAATGGCTTTAAAGCCAACTTTTTCCTTCTTTCAGATCCTAAAGTTATTTTTAAAAACTGTAACGATAAATGTATTTATTCAGTTCTATTGCCAAAAATAATGAAAGATAGATCTGCATCAAATATACTGTAGATTTTCTTCCAGCACTTGCCACAGTGCAAATAATTTGTTTCAAAGCACTTCAGTGGCATCGAGGAGAAGAGGGAGTTTCGGTGAATCGAGGACCTTTGTGGGAAGGATGCTTGGAACTAAAAAGCAGTTAGCACAGAGGATAGACTAGAAGATTTGCTCATGTAAAAATAATGACCTGACAAAAAAAAGACTATGTGCTGAGAATGAATCCCTCTAAGTTCAACAACAAAGGTTCTTATGGAAACAATGCCAAATAATGACTGTAAACAAAATATTTTCCTCCATGTCCTCTGTGAAATGTCTTTCGTATTCTCCAGCCCACACTTGTTATCCTGCCAGAGGTGCCCTCAGCATGACGTTAAGAGTTTGAATTTGTAGTTTTGAATACTGATGATTTAAGGTTATTTTGAAAGGATGCATCAATCTTTCCCATTTCTTATAAAACGTTTCCTTCCTTTTTTATCCACAGTCATCCCTACTTGTCTGTATGATGCATTCTCTACTTGTTCGTAAACACGATGTCATTATTCTGTAAATGTCTTTCATCTATACACTTTAGTACATCATCTACTGAGTAGGGACCATATCCTTTAAACCTCATATATTTTCTTTGTGAAGTATTCAGGGGTCAACACATTTTGTCCAGATGTAACAGATGGAGATACGTCATTTGGCAGATTAAAGTTCACTCCACAAATATGTATCCAGTGACTGCCATACCCTGTGAACGGGCTGAAGTGATGGGGATATGGATAGATGCAACCTCTTCTCTAAGAAAGCTGAATGTACTGCTGGGGTGGGCGAGTAATGAGACTGCATAAACATCCTGATGGAAGTAGAGGGCTTGCTGACAACCAACCCAGAACTGGGGACAAAGGAAAATTTCCAGAGGAAGTGCTCTCTCTGCGGGAGTCTCCAGGCCAGCGGGAGGGGAGGTGGAGGTCGGGAGGTGGAGGACAGAAGGTGGTGGGGATGGGGCCCCAGGCTTGGAAGGAGCATGCGCAGGTCTCCTGCGTGAGCCGACGAACACGTGCAGTTTCAGGACCTAACGGAAGTGGTGCGTGCTGGGGTTTGCATCCTCGTGGGTCACACCCGGCATCTGTGTTACATTTAAATTTTACTAAGAGCTTTCTTGTGCATTATCTAGCTCATTGCTCACAGCTTCCTCAGCTGACGTACGTAAGGTCAATAGGGATGAAGTGAGTTCTGGCTCAGAATCACTCTTGAGCTTCCGCCTCCCATGCTGAGCCCACATCCTCTTCTGTCTTTCATTTGTGCCTTCTAACATGTGGACGGTCAGTGAACAGAAACCCTCAGGTCATCTCAGAATTTGGAAAAGTGCAGGTCTTTCTTCAACTGTTACCTATTTTATTTGAGAAAACACCTCTTTATATATAAATATATATATAATGTATATAAATATATATAAAGTCTATAGAAATATGTAATTTATATATATTTATATATGAATATATATACTTTATATAAATATATTATATATAATTTGAATATATAAAACATTTATATATAAATATGTAAAGAGATGTTTTCTCAAATAAAATAGGTAACAGTTGAAGACAGAATTGGATTTACATTTATATATATAAAGAAACAATGTTTATATATATACATATATACATGTGTGTGTGTGTGTGTATGTGTGTATATATACATATATATATGACTTTTTTTTAACAGAAGGACTGTTTCCAGGGACTTTGAGACACTCAAACTACAAGGGAGACACCTGGGGAGGTTAATTAACTCAGAATTGACAATAATTAAGGCTAAACAATAAAAAAGATGCTTTCCTGGGCCACACATCTTACAGAAAATTACAGATTTGATGGATGTCAGGAAAGAGCAGCGTTTTACCAATTATTACCCCAATTATAATTTAGAAGAACTGTCAGTTATAGAAGTTCGTTTAGCAAGTGATTTTGAACTATCTCTTAATTTTTTTTTTATATCACAGATTGGCATTTAAACTACAGTCAAGATAAACCTAAACTTGAAATGGAAAACTTCAATCCTAATGCTCAAAAAATAATAGCTTCAAAGCAGTGAAGCCTGTGGGAAACGCAGATGCACTGAAACCTTTCTGCTCACGTGTGGCAAAGAAATGACCTTCTTTGAGCCTCAGTTTCTTGCTCTGTAACAAAAATTTATCTTCTAAACTTTTTGTGAGGATCCAAGAAGTAAAAGAAAGTAAACCATTTTTATAACTATATAAAACCTAGTTACTGAGTGATCATTTTTTGAATTTGTTTAGTTCTTGAATTACCCTGTATCTCTTTAAATAGTAAAGAAAAATGAGACTATTGGTATCAAGGCAGTTCGTGACATGTAAACTGTTGTTCACATCTGTCATGGCCTGGCGAATGGAAGATGCTAAAAGACTACTAGGTGAATGAGTTCACCCTTAATAGAAAGGCAGACCAAAGATGGAGAAGTTTAAAACATGAATTGGGAAAGAATAAATCCTGGGGAAAGAGTGAAGTGGACATAAGATTTCCTACCTAACTGTGAAGCGAAAAACCACCAAAAACTTGGGGAAAAAAAACAAAACAAAGGGAGGAAAGCATATGATTTTGGTGTCATCCCTGAGCACTGTTTAACAAACCCAGACAAAGATTATTTTATTTTATAGGGTAATGCAGCTTTGGTTTACTATTGATCATGGCCAGCCCAGGCTCTGCGAAGTGACATGTTAATTGTAGCTTCGTGTCACGCAGAAGCAGATGATTTCTGGTACCGATGCAAATGAGTAGGGAACCACAATGGTTACAGTTTTATTGGCCCGTAGAACGTTAACCTGTCCTTTCTCTAACTTAGCCAACCTATTTCTGTGGGTTTTCTCAGACAGGTGATACAAATCTGTTTCTCAAACGCAGTGTGAACCAGCTCTACCATCCTGTGGGATCCCTCACTTGTGAATAAATATATCTTTGACACAGATATTCTACATCTCTGGGATGCTTTGAACTTTTTGAAAATTAAGCTTGACAGTTTTAAAGAAAACCGACTTACAGTTGTGGGTTTTGTCGACAGAAGAGAAATGCACAACCTAAAAGTGGAGAATTATCTTTTACCCGGTAGACTTACTGAGGACTTAAGCCTGGGAGACAGCTTCTTAGATAGCTAGCTCTGAGGGACTGTTCTTAAGAGAAATGATAGAAGCCAAGTTATGTAGGCATTTTTGCCAAAAAAAAAAAAAAATCAAAACAGGTAGTCCAACATCAAAAGATGAATGCCAATTATTTAAAAAATAAAACACACCAGCCATCTCAGGTTAATGAATTTAAGGCTTTTCTATGTATGGGAAGATGCAAGAGTCTGGACTTATGGAAATTATTCCTTAATGTGCACCTTAACTACCTTGGGCCAGCATCCTGTTTTTCTCCGCTGTGCATCCCTTTGGGTGCACCATCAGTGAGGGAGGGGCTGCAGTGGCTGATGGCTCGATGGCCGCGGCAACACCCTTTGTTTACTGAAATGGCAGGTGACATGCTTTGTCCACAGTTTCCAAGAACAATGTGGGAAAGAGAGAGAAAAGTTGTATTTCAAGGCTCAGCTATTAAACACTCTTTCCTTTATGCACGGGGTGAATAAAGACATGAAACATTGCCTGCTTTGTGAAACTTCTTTGGCCTTAGAGAATCAGCTGACTGAGAAAATAAAAGTTCTCTACTAAAAGAAAAGGGTAACATACTCAATCACTTTGAAATAATAATACAAACTAAGCAAGTGGGAATATAGGATTCGTCTTTTAAAACAGCGTAAATATTCTAGTTGCTATATGTCGTGGGATGCACTCTGGAGATTGTCCTTTTGCTTTTATTTTTCATTTGTTTTCCTTTGCTCGAGCGAGAGGGACCAGTAAGTCCCTACCTGAAGGGAGAGTCAGGGAATTCTGGGTGGTAGAGGGTCTTACAAGAATCCCTGCTGTTAGAGGTGGCCAGGAAGCCATTGTCCGGGAAGGAACTGTAACCTGATATTTTGAATACAAAAGGTCAGAAAGGAGCAGCCAAGGAGGAGTCTGGGAGAAGAAAGGTGTATGTTGTTCTAGGCTCTGGCTTTGTGGCCATGTGACTACTTGGCTCCCTCTTACCGAGAATTCTGAGAAGGCTGCAGTGGAGACTGGGAAGGCAAATGGACGGCCATCCAACATGGTGGACTCTGTCTGTGAGTGGTGCTGTGTCAGAGCCCCCGGGTCCAGCAGGAATTAAGGAATCAAAAGTGTTCCTTAATTAGTTCTTGGCTCCATCTTTCGGATCAAGCACTATTCTGTGGACAGGGCACCCCCTTGTGGTTGCAGCAGGAGATGCATCCGAATTCCTCTAATGACCCTGTTTCTTTCAATAGGTGAGAATGAATCTGGGGTCAGAAATGCACTCTCTGGTCAGGCAGAGTTCACTAAGAACTGGGGCGAGGATATGGGGAGTAGAGGGGAGGTCAGAGAAATGTCATTGCTTAATTTGTTCTGTAAGAGATCAGAATACTAAGAATGAATGGAAACTTTTCAGATAAGGAACTTTTAAGATAACATAAAAATTTGTTGAAAAGACAAATGAATGATAAAGGAATGAATCAAAGATATAAGTGTGATTTGCATGTGTGTATGTGTCTGTGTCTGTGTGTGTGATTTCCAGGTAAAATGACACATAATAAGATAAAGGGTAACTTTTTGATCCAAGGACATGTTTTATATTTATGACAATCATAAATATATTAGTATTAATTAGTATTAAAAGAGGAGCAGAACCTTTACATGTAACTTCAAAATCATATGAAAATATTAAGTTCTGTTTTGGTTTCTGATTACTACAAATTACTGCCAAATTAGTGGCTTAAATATTTATTTAATATTTTACCATGTTTGAGATGAGAAGTCTGAAGTGGGTCCAACTGGGCTAAAATCAAGGTTTTGGCAGGACTACATTCCTTTTCGAGGCTCCAGGGGAAAATCTGTTTCCTTCCTTTGCCTTTTCCAGCACCTGGAGGCTGTCTGCACCCCTTAGCTTGTGCCCTCTTCCGTCTTCAAACCAGCAGTGTCTTGTCCAGTCTTTCTTATGAAGCATCACTTGGACACTGACCTTCCACCTCCCTCTTCCAACTTCTAACAGATC